>NC_138062.1:47411102-47761102 GCF_964194185.1 Rhinolophus hipposideros | reverse complement strand
TATGTCATCACTCAGGTTTAATAAATATTAACACTTTGGTTCAATTGCTTCAGATCTTTTAAAAAGAATTCCTTTTTATAAAGCTTGACTCCTACTATCACAGTCTCCAATGACAGTAAGACCTCCATCTCCAAATGCCACCTCTTTCCCTCCCTGTCCTCAGGAGTAACACTTATTTTGAAATTAGTTTATTATTCCAGGACCAGCATTCACTAGTTATCTGGAGTCTGTGGAAACAATGTACAATATATATTTTTTAAACAGTTTACATAAATGGTATCCTGAACATGTTAGTTTGCAGTTATTCTCCCTTAACCTCATGCTTTCTAGATGTTTCCACATGGATCCCTGTAGATGTATTGTACATGCTGTATAGCTGCTTTTTTCACATTGTGAGTCATGGGTCCCATTATTGATTCAGGAAATCAATGAGGTGGGTTACAACCGACATTTATTTCCAGGTTTACAATTAGGGGAGAATGATTCATAAAAAAATTAATTTAAAAAATTATTTTTGAAAATTATGACAAAATACACATAAAATTTACCATTATAACCATTTTAAGCATATTGTTCAGTGGCATTAAGTACATCCACATAGTTGTGCAGCCATCACCACCATCCATCTCCAGAACTTTTGTCATCTTACAAAACAGAAACTCTGTCCCCATTAACACTAACTCCCCATTCTCCCCTTTCCCAGCCTCTGCCACTCACCTTTCTACTATCTGTCTCTGAATTTGACTCCTCTAAGGACCTCATGTAAGTGAAATCATACAGTATTTGTCCTTTTGTGACTGGCTTATTTCACTCAGCATAATGTCCTTAAGTTTTATCCACATTGTAGTATGTGTCAGAATGTCCTTCCTTTTTAAGAGTGAATAATATTCCATCATATGTATTTACCACATTTTGATTATCCATTTATCCATTGATGGACACTTGGGTTGCTTCCACCTTTTGGCTATTGTGAATAATGCTGCTATGAACATGGGTGCAGCAGTAATTTTTAATGGAAAAAATAAAATAAAAATAATCGTGTCACATGTTGTATGGGTATTACTTGGTAAAACCTTTGTTTCCATCACATGTACCTGTATGTATATAGTAATACTCCAGTTACAATTGTATGCTAACAAACCTCCTCTAAACAACCATTTTTATTATGCTCACAGATTGTGTGTGTCAGGAATTTGGGCAGGAAACAACAGAGATAGCTTGTCTCTACTCCATGCTATCTGTAGCCCCAACTGGGAAGAATTCAAAGTTGAGCGACTTGACACCTGGCCGCCAGAATCATCAGAAGACATCTTCATTCATTCATGTCTGGTGATTGACGCTGGCTGGGCTATCAGCTGGAATATTTATGTACACAGTGGCCTCTCCATGTGGGCCAATTTAAAGTTCCTCACAACATGGCAGCTGGGTCCCAAGTGAGCAAAGCTAAGCTAAAGTGCAGACATTTTTATCACTTGAGTCTTAGAAGTCAGATGACACCATTTCTGTTATATTCTGTTATCAAGCCAGTCACAAAGGTTGTCTGGGTTCAAGGGGAGGGGTCAATCAAAGTATTGTCAAGGTCTCTTTGTCAAGCCCTGTAAATAAAATATTTCTTACTGCGCTTAGTGGTAAAAAAAAAAAAAAAAAAAGTTCGAAAAAAATTTCTGCTCAATATTGCCCACGGTATGAATAAACTCTAATTATTCTGTCAGGCTGTTTTGATGGACATTTGTTTCCAATTTTTTTTCAATTGCAAAAAAGATGCTGTAGTGAGCCTCCCTGTCTGTGTGTGTGCCCATGAGGAAGTTTTTCTGGGCTGCTCAAACCACAATTTTTCCCCAGGGTTTGCTGAGGAACAGATGGCCAGTGTGGTTGAGATACAGTGAATGAAGCGGATTGAGGGAGGAGGTGAAGTGAAGAGTGTTAGGCAGGGGCCAGCCATGCAGGCATTATAGGCCATGGTGAGGGGTTCCACTTTGATTCCAAGAGCAGTGGTGAGCCATGGGAAGGCTTGAGCAGAGAAATGATGGATATGATTTATTCTCCTCTAGCTGCTGAGCAGAAAAGACACCGAGTGGGTCAACCTGTAGAAATAGAAAGACCCATTAGGAGGTAGAAGGGGCCAGGTGGCTGTATGGTCCCCCACCTGCACTGTCCTCAGGGCCTCTGCATGTTACCATGCCTAGAACTTTCTCCCAGGATCTTTTACATGGCAGGCTTTTTCTTGTCATTCAGATTTAACTCAGAGGATCCCTCCTCTACTTCTTGGATCTTGGAAGACACAGGAAATAAAGTAGAGATGGTCTCTAACCTGGAACAGCTCACAGTCTTGTGGGTGGGACACACCAGTAATTATCATGGAAGTAAAAGAGGAAGAAAGTACCCGGAATGGGGCTGATGGGCAGTCAGATGTGGGACTTCTGAGCTGCAGTTTTCTCCCAGACTAGCAAATTTGGCAACCACTCTGAGAAACACCAGCCTAGAGGTTAAGAGTAGGCACTCTGATGTCAAACCATCCTGGGTTGAGTATCAGCTGTTGGCCAGGGCTCTGCCACACTGAGTACCAAACGGTCATGGGAGAGGCCTTCTGAGGGCAGGCCTTAAATTGAGGTAAAATTCACTCAACAATATAATTAAATCATTTTAATGTGAAAAATTCAGTAACATTAAGCACATTCACAGTGTAGTGCAACCGCCACCTACCTCTATCTAATTCTAGAGCATTTCCATCACCCCAAAGAGGAAACTCCATCCCCATTAGCAGTCACTCCAGTTTCCCTCTCCCTTCACCCCCTGGCAACCACTAATCGACTTTCCATCTCTATGGATTTGCCTATTCTGGACATTTTATAAAAATGGAGTCATACAATATGTGACTGTTTGTGTCTAGATTCTTTTACTTAGCATGTTTTTGAGGTTCATTCATATTGTAACATGTATCAGTACTTGTTATAGTCTGAGTTGTGTCCCCCCAGAATTCATGTATTAAAGTAGTAATCCTCAGTACCTCAGAATAAGACCATAGTTAGAAATAGGGTCTTTAAAGAAGTAATTAAGTTAAAATGAGGTAATTAGGGTGGCTCCCAATCCAATATGACTGGTGTCCTTATGAAAAGAGGAAATTTGGACACAGACACACACAAAGGAGAAGACAGTCATCTACAAGCCAAGGAGAGAGGCCTCAGAAGAAACCTACCTTTCTGACACCTTGATCTTGGACTTCCAGCCTCCAGAATAGTGAGACAATAAATTTCTGTTGTTAAAGACCCCCGGTCTGGGGTACTTTATTATGGCAGCCCTAGCAAATTAATACAGTACTTTATTATTTTAATAGCTGAATCATATTCCATTTAGGGATTTTTTTTCTTATAACAAAAGGTAGAAAATAACCTAGATATCCCAGAATAGAGGACTTATTAAAGAAATGTCTGAATACCCATAGGACGGAATACTATACAGGTGTTAAAAAAGAATTAAAAGCACTCTCATAGTTCGTTCTCAAAGTGTGATCCTCAGGCCAGCAGCATCAACACCACCTGGGAACTTGTTAGAAATGTAGGTTCTCAGGCTCCATCACAGAATCAGATACTCTACTGGGGGGGCCTTCTGTGTGGAAGCCCTTTAGATAACACTGATACAGGCCGACCTGTGAGACCTACTGCAGTATATAACAATACAGACCAGGAGTTCACAGCAGCCCTGGGGTGCTTTTTAAAAACACCAGTGCCTGCGGCCCATCCCCAAAGATTCCAGCACAATTTATCTGGAGCAAGGTCTGGCCATCAATTCCCCACTTAGAAATGTGCAGCCAGGAATGTGAACCACTGATATGGAACAAACTGCCAGATGGAGTAAGTGCAAACAGGCAGGTGTGAAAGAGACACATTCCAAAATGTTCTTTGTTGGAATGTGATCATTAAAATTTGGATAATGGAGAAATAACTTTGGGGTATGTATGTGCAGTGGAATACTCTTCAGCAGTGAAGAGAAGGACTGCAAAGTGGAGGACAGATGAAAGTTAAAAGGATCCATACATTATGATACCATGATATTAAGTTTAAAATAGACAAACCAATGTTATGTATCATTTCTGAATGGATATACAAGGTGTGATCAAACAATACAGTGAATGCTCAAATAAAAATTATTACAGTAAAAGACACATTGCCATTCACCCCCCTCAAAATACTCCCCCTCGCTTCGACCACACTTACCCATCGTTCTTGCCACTTTCTGAAGCAGCTCTGGAAGTCCTCTTTCATGAGTGTCCGTAGTGGCACTGTCGTGGCTGCCTCAATGTCCTGAATGGATTCAAAACTTCTACCTTTCATGGTCATTTTGACTTTGGGGAAGAGCCAGAAGTCGCATGGTGCCAGATCCGGTGAATAAGGTGGAGGAGGACACACCGTATGTTTTTATTTGACAGAAATCACCGTATACCAGAAGTGATGTGTGACACAGAGCATTGTCATGATGGAGGATGATTTAGAGCACACTTTAAAACACATCTTCTCTCAAATATAGCACACACCAAACTGACTGCACCGAACATGTTGAAACTTGTCACACACTGTTACTAAGGTTCCACGCGCCACTTCCTGTATTGAAGATCTCTGCCTATCTGTTGGATGGCACTCGGAAGCAGCATTCACCGTATGTTTTGATCACAACGAAAAGGCTCCGTGTCACACATTGCTTCTGGCACGGCAATTTTTCTGTCAAATGAAAACATACGGTGTGTCCTCATCCACCTTATTCATTGGATCTGGCACCATGTGACTTCTGGCTCTTTCCCAAAGTCAAAATGACCATGAAAGGTAAACATTTTGAATCTGTCGATTCAGGACATCGAGACAAACACAACAGCACAACTAAAGACACTCTCGAGGGGCTGCCGGTTAGCTCAATTGGTTAGAGCACAGTGCTCTTAACAAGGTTGCTGGTTCAATCCCCACATGGGCCACTGTGAGCTGCTCCCTCCATAACTAAGTTGAAACAACTACTTGACTTGGAGTTGATGGGTCCTGGAAAAACACACTTAAATAAATAAAAGTTTGAAAAAAAAGACACGAAAGAGGACTTCCAGAACTGCTTCAGAAAGTGGCAAGAACTATGGGATAAGTGTGTTTGAAGCCAGGGGGAGTATTTTGAGGGGGATTAATGGCATGTGTCTTTTACTATAACAAATTTAAAAAATGTAAACATTCACCATGTTTTTTTAATCACACCTTGTCGTATATGTAGTAAAACTATGAATGCAGCCATGGGGATTATAATTGGCAAATTCAGGGGTTAGGGACAAGTATAAAGCAAGTTTCTCTCATGTCTGTAATCTTCGATTTCTTAATTGGGGTAACAGTGGCGGGGGGTGGGGTATATTTTTTATCTACACTTATTTGAATGCCCAAAATAGTTCATTTAAAAAAAGCAAAGGGCAGGACAAGGTATAAATTGCTCTCATTTGTGCTTTTTCTTTTTCTGAAGTTTCTTTTTGCATGATTAAAACAATTTTTAAACTCTAAAGTGAAGCCCCTGCCATCTCATCCACCCATTTCCATGCCCCTCCCCAACAGGAAAATCCTGCTGTACTTTTCAATATGCATATACAAGTAAACAGTAGCTATAAATTCTTATCCCCCTCTCCCAACAGGTCAGGGCATAATAGACACACTGTTCTGCAAATGTTTTAACTTCATTTTTCTTGGGTATCTTTCCATGTTGAAACTATAAGAGCTTTACGCAGCCCTGTACAGCTGTGCAGTATTATGGGATTATGCTTGTTGAGTCGGGGAAACAGCGAGGCGGCCCATGTGGCTGGAGAGGGAGAGAATGGGGAGAGATTAGGGTGGGGAGGTGATGGGAATAGTCAGCGCAAGTCCTGGTGGGCCGCAGTGAGAAATTTGGCTGTTACCCCGGGTGAGGTGGAGGGGGACATGCAGGGACTCAGGTGTTCACAGGCGCCCTCTGGCTGCTGTGGGGGGAACAGACTGTGGGGGCAGGAGCTGGGGGACCAAGGCTGAGGGTCTATACTGGTTCAGGTGGGAGATAATGGGGGCCGTGTACAGGTGGGGGACTGAGGAAGGAATGAGAAGTGGGCGAGTTCTGGGTAGATTTTGAAGTGGACGGGACTTGCTTTCATATAAAATTGGGGAGGGGGTGGGATCGGAGAAAGAGAGGAGTCAAGGATGCTCTAAAGTTTGAAGCCTTAGCACCTGGCCGAATGAAGCTGCGGTTAGCTAGGCCTAGAGGACAGCCGAAAGGCAGGCTGGGGGACACCCAGGAACTCAGATGTAGCGGGGATGCATGGGAGGCGCCCGCGGACCTCTAGGTAGGTCGTCTGGGAGACATGTTCCGAGAGCCCGACGCGCAGTCCCGAGAGCCGCCGCCAGAGGGCGAGCGCGCATCCATCGCACGCACAGCCCGTGGGGCGCGGGAAGGACCCGCCCTGCAGCTTCCCACGGCCCTGCGGCCTGCAGCGCCTCACCTGGGTGCGAGATGGGGGCCTCAGAGGTGTCAGGACCCGCGGGGATCCCCCGGGGCCCAAAAGCCTGTACTCAGCTCCCACCCCTAGTGCTTTAAGCACTACAACCTATCCCGCCCCCAACCAGGCTGTTCATATCGCCTGTGACAGCACCTCAGGACTCTGCAAAAATGTCACCTCCTCAGGGAGGCCTTCCCTGACCACCTCTGGGGCAGAAACCCCCCTCTAAAACACCTCTAAGGCACATCCCTTTTTAATATCTTGTTAAAACTCAAGACTCTAAAATCATCTTATTTATCTTGTATTGTCTGTTTTCTGCACTACAATGTAAAATCCGTGGCAGGGGGACTTATTTTCTGTCTTTTCCGTCTATATCCCTAAGGCTCAGAATTACGACTGGCCTCTAACAGGTGCTAAAAGAAAACCAACAGCAGTAATGTTAATCATAGCTTACTCGTGGTGCTACTGTGTACCAGCCTCTAATTTAAACTCCTTCCACAAATTCTCTAATTCCTGGAATCCTCAGAACCACCCTACCATATAAGGACTGTTATTATCTCCATATTCCAGAAAAGGAAGCCGAGGCCCAGAGTGGTTAAGGGACTTGACCAGCGCTGCACAGCCAGGAAGTTGCAATGCTGGGATTGAAACCGGAGTAGCTTAATTGCAAAGTCTAGTTTTGCTAAATGGATGAATGGGGCCCCAATGGGAAAAGGAGCCCTCAGACGCTGCGGCATTGTGCTCCAAGCCCCCGTCTCTAGACCTGCCTTTCCTGGTCCCCCAGCCCACACACCCGCAGGCCCAGCCCTCAGATCTCCTGCCAGGCTGGGGGAGGGGTGGGAACCCAGCAGGTCTGGGTTTACTCTTCTCCCCATGGTAGGTTTGCAGAGGCGCCTGCCTCCCAGGCTGCCAGGTGGAGGGCAGGCCATAAAAAGCGGGTCGGGAAGGCCTAGACTCCACTCACCAGACAGCAGGGTCGACTGCCCGGGACCCTGAGCCCAGTCTCAGATAGACCGATGCTCCCCGGCCAGCTGACCATTCTCCTGAGCCTGTTCAGTGGGGCCTGGCTGCCTACAGTCTTGGGGAGGCCTGGACCCCACGGTCCCTCACCCCAGCCCTGGGCTGCCGCCAATCAGACCCGAACTCTGGGCAGAGGGGCCCTGGCCTCCTTGGTGTCATCCTCTGCCCTTGGCAGCTGGAAGGCCTTCTTGGACCTGCAAAAAACTGGACGGCTGGGGACAGGTGGGCTGCAGCGTGGGCAGGAGGTGGCTACCACCATGTTTCTCCCACTGGATCCACAGGAAGTGGCCCAGGAGAGGTGTAAGGCTGTGCCCTTTACTCAGGTGAGTATGTGGGTGGGGGAAGGAGAGGGCTGGGTCTCAGCCTTGGAAGAGAGCATGGGCTGTGGCACCAGATTTGGGGTCAGCCCTGGATCCCTTACCTAACTATCTCTGATCCTCAGTTTCCTCCCTTATAAAATTGGGGTTAGGCCTCTCCCACTGGGGCCAATCCTGGTCACCCAGCTTCTGCTATCACCAGCGTTGCCCAAGTCTGGTTTTGCATTTAGTGGCCAGAGGGCGCCTGTGAACACCTGAGTCAGATCACATCCCTCCTTCTCTCAGAACCCTCCATGGCCCCCACCTCACTCAGAGCAAAAGCCCAAGTCCTTCCCTTGGCCCACAAGGCTCTGCACCGTCTGCCTCTCCCTTCCCTGCCCTCATCTCCTCCCATCTTCTTCTCATCCACTTTACTCCTTCCACACCTGCCTCCTTGCTTTCCCCCAGACACACCAATGTTATATACCTCAGGGCCTTTGCACTAGCTCTTCCTTTGCCTTTAGCAACCCTTCTTCCCCCCACCCCCAACACACACACATTCGATGGCTCCTTCTTTCACCTCCTTCAGGTTTTTACTCAAACATCATTTAAACGTGAAGCACCTCCCATCCTGTTCCTCCCTTTCTGCTTTATTTCTCGCTGTAGTACCCATAATCACCTAACAAGTGAAACTGATTCTGTAATTGCATTTATTGTCTGTCTCCTTCAGTAGAATGTCTGCTCCACCAGGGCAGGGATTTTTATAGCTTGTTCACTTCTGTATTCCTGTCTCCAGGCCCTAGAATAGAGCCGGGCATATAGCAGGAGCTCAGTGTTTGTTGAATAATGAATCATAGTAGTACCTGCCTCCTAAGCTCTGTTGGGCAGCCTGAATGAGAGGGGTATGCGCAGCACTCTCCCGGCTTCATTCTGCTGATGCTCCATAAGGGCTGTAGGAATTCATACTGTGTGTTATGGCCCAGTCTTTGCTGCCAGGTGTATTGGGTTCAAGGTCTGCCTTAACTGCTGATTTCTGTATCTGTATGACTCAGGGCAAGAGGCTAGGGTGGTTAGGACAGAGTGAGGTGGGGGTGGGAGCTGAGGGGTGGGAGAGGAGCAGAGGCAGCAGTGCAGGGTTTAAATAGAGAAGGGCCACGATGGGGGGGGGGAGTTGATGGATCCACTTAGTTGGAGGGGATCATAGGAGGAACTAACATTTACTGAGCACTGACTGTGTTCTAGGTAATGGGCTAAGGGCTTCTGTGTAATCCTCTCCAGACTCCTGTAATGCCCCCCTTCTTGCTGTCCCTTCGCCCTTCTCTGTATTAATCCTCTCTGTTGAAGGGCCTACAGTGGTTTCTTTTTTTCCTGATTGGACTTTGATTTCAAAGGTGAGGAAACTCTGGCTCAGAGAGGTTGAGTAACTTACCCCAAGTCACACAGTCAGAAGATGGCAGAGTCACGATTTGAGCCCAGGCATCTATGCTTGTCAAGGTGGGGTGGAAGTGGATGGGCGATTATTCTTGACACTCTAGCCCCAGACTCCACTGCCCTTGACCCATCTCCCTGCCTCTGGACCCAGGTGCTCTCCCGGCTGGGCTGCACGGCCGTGCGCCTCCGCAATCACCTCTGCTTTGGCCACTGCTCCTCGATCTACATCCCTGGTGTGGACTCCACCCCACTTGTCCTCTGCAACAGCTGTACCCCCACTCGCAGGCGCTGGGCACCTGTGGTCCTTTGGTGTCAAGTGGGCAGTCCAGCCTCCCGTCGGCGGGTGAAGACTTCCACAGTACTGGTCGAGGAGTGTCAGTGCAGCCCGAAGGCATGAGCTGAGCATCATGGACAGACACACACATGCACGTACCTTGGAGAGCTGTGGGGAGATGGGCCAAGAATGACGCTGACCTGGAGCATGTACACTGGGTCAAAGAGGTCAAGGATGCAGGGACAACCATCTGGGCCTTCAGAGTCCTTGCCCTGCTCCTGGGGACACCAAACACAGCCCCAGCTATAGAGGTGGACCACTTATAGTCATAGCACGCATTTATTAAGCGCCCACTGTTAACCAGGCCTGGCTCTAAGCATTTAATATGTACTTACTCATATCCTTAGAGCTGCCTGATGACATAGGGGTATCACTCCATTTTACAGAGAAGGAAACTGAGACCCCAAGAGGCAAAGCCATGTGCTCAGGGTCACGTAGCAGTACATGGCAGAACCGGCATTCAAACCCAAGACAGTATGGCACCTGTTTTTAACCACCAGGATGGATTTCCTCTCACAGAATGAGTCAAAGACACATTCCCAACTGCAGTGGAGACACACGGTCCCACCCAGACCAGGAGATACAGTGACGACCCTGTCCTAGGGACCCCAAGTAACCAAGGCAGGAAGGCAGATGTAGCTGCTGGAGGAAGCTGTGTTCCCTAAGTCAGAGGCAGGATATATGTGTTCCCAGCTGTCCCCCCCACGCCCCGCCCTCTCTCCTCCCAGTCCCATGCCCAGTGTGGCATTCTACAGGAACCATAAAGGTTGGCCAAGCCCAGTTGTGTGTATATGTGTGTATTTTATGTTTGCTCCTCCAAATGGGGTTCCCTGGGAGTGGGTGGCCCTGTGGAATGTGGGCATGGGGAGTACTCCCTCCTCAGCTGGGCGCAGAGTCTGCAGCGGACGAGGGCAACCTGGCTTTGGGTGGCTGGAACCAGGGCCCTAGCAGATGGGCCCGTCTGGCACAGACACAGGGACATGTGGCGCTGTCAGGGTTGCCTCCAAATGCTCCCCGGAGCGCACAGGGAGGCGGGGCGGCCGGGCCCCCCTCAGCCCTCTTCCTGCCTCAGGAAGGAAGGCCTCAGGTGAGAGGAGCAGGAGGAGGGGACCCGAGGAAACAGATGGACCAGTGAGGCCAGCTGGGCGTGGGAGCCTGTGACCTCTGACCCCACAGATCTGCACAGAGGGATGGGAATAGGCCAGGCAGGCAGCTCCCAAGGCCCTGCTTCAAGGGCCCTGGCGGGGGAGGGTCAGCAGGGGCCCATGGTGGGGGGGATGCACTCTCCCTCCTCCCTCCAAGGTTTTGTGCCAAACCCCAGGCAGTGTCCGAATGGGCATCTCAGTCTTGGCACTGTGGGCACCCCTCTCTCAGGCATATGAGCGCCTGCTCCCCCCATTTCAACTGTGTCCACCTCCTGCCAGCCAGGGAGCCAGCTGGGAACCTTGGTGCCAGGGGGGCCCTGGAGTCCCTGCCCCCTTTTGGGCAGTGCCAGCCGGCCCCCCCCACCCCCAGGCCCAGTAATGGGTGGGTAATGAGTGCTGGGGGAGCGGGGGAGGGGCAGGGATGCAGGTGCCACAGGCGCTGGCACGGGGGCTGCTAATCAGGTTTGCCAACGCCATCTGTCACCACACGAGCATCTGGGGCTCAAGGTGACCCTGTCACCCTCAGTTACAATTATGAGTTTGGCATCTGTATTAAAGCCCGCCAGCCGGCCGGGCAGGGGAGGGCTGGAGTGTGCACAGGGGTGCGAGGCGAGCCCCGTCCCGGGGGTCCCATTCCCAGGGGCTTTGTGGCTGCCAAGGCATGGGGCTTCTCTGAGCTTGGGGGAGTGTGTGTGTGTGTATGTGTATGTCAGCCTGCACAATTCTGTGAGCTTGTCAGGATGTGGGATTGGGAGTCTGGATTTTTATGCATCTCTGGGTGTGGTGGCTATGTGTCCAAGCTTAGTGGGATGGCTGAGGGTGGGGAGCAACTCTGAGATGGTTTGGGTATACAGGTAAGAGTGTGTCCGTGTGCTGGGAGAGGAGAGAAAGGTGGGTCTGGCTGTCTGATGATGGTGTGTCAGGGTGTATGTGTGATGGTGTGATTATGTGTATGTATCTGAGGGTGGGCTATGATGTACATCTGATGATCAGAGGCTGTGTATTTGGGCACGTGAGTCCGTGTGTAAGATCCTGTTGTGTGTGTGTAAACACACGGGGGGCAGCAGCCGGGAGAGTCTCTGTGTGGTCACGACAGGCCTCCTCTTCTGCCCCTTCAGTCCGTTCCTGTTCTCATCAACCCCTCTGCCCTGCTCTAATCTGGGGGCTCAGGGAAGGCAGGGGGCAGGCTCTGAGGAGGGCTCTGGGTTCTGTTCTTGGATCTGGATTCTGGGTCCTCAATTCCAGATTCTGAAGACAGGATCTAGATTCGGATTCTGGATTCTGGGATCTGGATTCTAGGCTCTGAATTCTGGCTTTGAGTTCTGGCTTCTGGACCCTGGCTTCCGGCATCTGGGCTCTGTGTGCTGAGCCTGGGTCTCTTCCCTCTGCCCTTCTCTTCAGGCTGAGCCACCGGGCTGCCTGCCATCGCCCCACCAGATGGATGCAGAGACCACACATGGCCACCAGGGGACACCGTTGGTCCAGATTTGGGCCAAGATGATTCAGACATGGAGGAGTTCAGGGACTACACACGCCTTGTTTGACCCAGCCCTTTGAGGGGGCGGGGGGTGGAGCTTTATCTCCCTCCCCTCCCATCTCGGCTGGTGACTGATGTCTGTCACACTTGGAGAACTGGACCTAGCAGCCTCACAGATCCCCCCAGTCTGGGCTGGGGGCCAGGGTACCCAGTCATTGGGTCAAATGCCCGGTATAAAGAGTGCATGTGTTCCTGGTGGTGTCAATGAGTGTAGGGAAATGTGTGCAGGTGTGAGGGTGCACCATGTCTGGGAGGCCACATATAACAGTGTTCCCATGGAGTGTGAGCCAGGGTGGTGGTGTGTGGCCCTGTCTGGAACCTCATGTCTGGCAGGGTCCTCATGTGACAATGCATCCATGGGGCTGTATCTCTGTTACTCTGGAATCCCTGTCAAATGGGTGTGTCTGACCATGATTGTCACTGGGTGTCTGTGGCTGTATCTGTAGGTGTCACTGGGTCCATGCGGGTTTCTTGGAGTGTCTGGGGTAGTGTCACCAAAGACTAGGTTCCTGTGTTGATGGTGTCTTGTTAGCGGGTGCGTGAAGATGTGTAGGAGAGAGGTGTGCTTTCCAAGAGTGTCAAACCGGTGAAGGGCTGTTGTCCAAGGGGGAAAGGAGGAAGGACTGAGATGGGTGGGGCCAGAGACCCTCCAGACACTCCCTTCATTCCCTTCCTGGTATCTCTGAACCTCCGTCTCACTGGGTCTCTCTATGGCTGTCTCCTACCTCTCAGCGTCTCTGACTTTGGGGGTCTTGGTCCTCTGCCTGGTTCGGTTGCCAGGCACAGCGCCAGGCACAGTGGGCTCTGGCACTGCTGGCTGGCTGGTCGTGCCCTTTCTCCCACCCCCATCCCCAGCCCTTCGTCTTACATCACGATCCCCGGACCTGCCTCTCCTTGGTTCTGTCCCTCTGTCCATCTTTCCTCGTTGGTGCATTTCTTTCCATCTCTCAGGTCTCCCCCACCTGTCTTTCCCCGTCTCTGTCTCTCCTTCTTGGCTTCTAAATGTCTTTCTTTCCCCATCTACAGCTTTGTCTGTCTCTCCATCTCTTGTCTCTCCTTATCTCTGTCTCTCCCTATCATTGTCTCTCCCCAATCTCTGTGTCTCTCCGTCTCTGCCCGCCTGAGTGGGTCCGGGTGGGTCCAGGACAGCCCGGCCCGGGCGCCGAGGCGAACAATGCCCCATTCACGCGGCCTGTCGGCGCCATGGCAACGCTCCCGCCCCGCCCTCCCCGTGCGCGGGACGCAAGCGCCAAGAGGATGCCATGGTTACGTCAGGCGCGTGCCCGTCCCGCGCGCCGCCGCCCCGCGCGCCGCCGTCCCGCGCGCTCTTGGAGGGGCCAGACCGGCAGGGGGCGCCTGGCCTCAGCCTCTGTCCGGAGTCAGGAGGGGCGTCTTCCAAGGGGCCTTCAGCCACTCAGTGCCTCAGTTTCCCCTTCTGTAAACCGTCAGGGGTGGGCCAAGTGAGATCGTAGTGTGTGTGTGTGTGTGTGTGTGTGCGATGGTCAGTGAAGGTGCCCTTTAGGGTGGTAGTATGTGAGTGCATTTGAGTCAGTGGGACTGTATGTGCAAATTTGTGAGTCCATATTTGCACACTTGTGTGGGTGTTTTATGAAAAGTGGTTGTAGTTTTGAGGTGGCTATATGTCTGTATGTTTGGAAATGTGTATTTTCATTCCTGAATGTAATGGTGAGTGTGTCATTTGGGTATGATGATTTACATATGTTTGTGGTCATGTGACCGAGTTTGTGTGCCCCTGTGTTTGCATACCTGGGATGTGTGTGTATGTCAGTGTGTATGTCATTGTGTGGTTGTGAGTTCATGTGACTATGCCGGTGTTTGCATGCCTGAGGGGTGTGTGTGTGTGTGTGTGTGTGTGTGTGTATGTGTGTGTATGATGGTGGATGGCTGTGTTTTGGGGTGTGGTTGCGTTTGTGTGACTGTGTGTCTGGCGGAGTCTGTTCACAAACTCGTATGTACTTATGTGTGGGACTGGTTGTAGGTTCTGAGGACTGTTGGGGCCTTGCTGAGTCCCCCCCTCACCTGAGGGCCTTCTGGCACAGAAGGGGGTGCCCAGCTGCCTGGGACCTCAGACTCCCCACAGGTTCAGGAGAGTCCCAGATGATGAATATTCATGAGGTGGGGGGCTGGCACCCACTGCTGACAGCTGTGCGTCCATTAGCCCCCCCACTCTTCATGTACCAACTACAGCGGGGAGGAGGGATGTCAGCATAGGCTTGTCCCTTTCTCTACAACTAGGGGGCTGGGTGGTGGCCTAGTGACTATTGTGGGGGCCATGTTAGCATGCCTGCCTGCCTGTGGGGACAGCTAAGGGGCTGTCTCAATGTTGTGACAGACACTGGGGAGAGCAACTGTTGTGTGATAGGATGTACTTCTAATGGTGATGCGGTGGTTTTTTGTAGCTCTGTCCGGGGACTATGGGCCTTGTGTGGTAGTGTGAGATGTGTGCCTGTCACCTGCAACAGTGAGGCCCTGAGCGTGTGTCAGCAGAGTATCTTCGAGCAATTTCCTAGTGACCTTACCTGCTGGATGTCTGCTGTGACACTGACAGTGAGAGCGACTGGTTTGGTGCAAACATTGGTCTAGGGACAGCTGTGTGCTACGCCCTGGGGATGAAGTGATCAGATCTGCTTCCCCTCATTGTGGCTGAGTGGGGCAGTGACTCTGGGTGGCCCTGTGGCTAGCACAACTGCAGGGGCACAGACCATGTACGTCAGTGTGTGTCTGCGGGTCAGTGTGACACTCACACAGTAGGAGGGTCAGTGTGGCAGGCTAACCGTGTGGAAGTGTGAGACCATGTGGCTGAAGGCGTGTGTGACCAGAGTCATTGCAGGTGTGACAGTATTTCTGTGTGTGACAGCCTGGCTGAGGCTGTGAAGTGTTGCTGGTTGAAGGTGTGACAGTGTGGTTCTGTGTGTGGTTAAAGGTGTGACAGCATGGCTGTGTATAACAGCAGGTGTGACAGGGTGGTTGCGTGTGACAGTGTGACTGAAGATGAGACAGGATGGCTATGTGTGTGGCTGTGTGATCCATGGTGTGACAGTGTGTGTGCTGACAGGAGCCAAGTGGCTATGACTGCCCCAGCCCTACCCCCGTGCTGCACAGGGAGTCCCGCTACAGACGACTACACTGTCACATCCTCAGCCACGCTGTCACACCTTCATGCTGGAGGGCGAGGCCTTGTGGTGCAGGACTGACAGCCCACCCAGCCTGGGGATGCACACAGGCCTGGACAGGGAAACCTGGACACTCAGCACCAGTGGGGCCATGGGCTTGCTGCTCTGTCTTCCCTGTGCAGCCTGGGTTTGGGGAGTGGCCTCCAGATATAACGGGAACAGGGGAGGGGAGGGTTCTTCCAGGCTGGTGTGTGGCTGGGTGGCCCCTGAGGGTTGGCCAGGGACATGGTACAACCGGCTCAACCCCCCCATCACACACACCCCATATCCACTCCCTGGGATGGCTGGGCGGTGGCCACATACAGAGGCCCCATTCAGGAGCCAGGGCCAGGTTTCCAGGGTGGGTGGGTGGGTCTCTTGCCGGCTGCAAATGAAACATTTCCCCAACTCCTTCTCTTTGCTTCCAGATGAGCGCCTGCTACCAGAGGCCTTGCCTCCTGCCTGTCCTGGGATCTGGCCAGCCGTGCCGCCGCGGCACTTGGGAGTGTGTCCCTATAGGACTTTGCGTGCAGCTGTGGGCTGGCCCGTGTGTCCCCGTTTGTGATTTGGTGATGCTTGCATGTATTTTCGGGTGGTCTGTGACCAACTGTGTGAAACCGTTTGTGACCATGAGTGATCTTGTATATCCATGTGTGCATGGGATCTGCATATCATTGTGTGACTTTGTGTGTGCCAAACCTATGGATGATTTTGAGAGTAGCTTTGTGTGTGACCCAATGGCCTTGTATCTGTGTGATTAGGCTCAGTGTGTGATTCTGGGAGTCCAAGTAACTGTGTGTGGGTGTGTCTTTGTAAGTTGGTGTATTTCTGAGTCTCCGTGGGGGTCTATGTGATGGTGAAGGTCCTTGTGTGTTATTGGGGTGCTGCTATTGGTGTCACTTTGTGAGTGGCTCTGGGAAGGTCTGTGTGGCTGTGTGTGTGTTTCTGTGTGTGTGTGCTATTCTGGAAGGGTGCACGATAGCATCTCTGGGTGATCCTGTGTCTGTGTGTGATTATGGCATTTTATATGACTCCCCAGAGGAGGAGGAGGGTCTGTATCTTTGTGTGTCTGAGTACACCTATGTGAGTCTTTGTGATATTGTGTGTGTGTGTGTGTGTGTGCGTGTGTGTGAGATGTGGTCCCGGGTGCCTGGTCAGGTGTGCCTTGAAAGTGGAGCCTATAACTCTTCAGGCTCGGACCCCACTAGGGCTCCCAGCCCAGGGTTGCAGCTGTGAGTCAACGGCTAGGACCCCAGGTCTGGGGCATAAACCATGCCCACCAGGGTGCGCAGGGGAGGCATTGGGCCCTCTTGGGGAGTGGGGATCCCCAGTCCTGCCAGGAGGGCCCTAGAGCACTTGTCTCCCTGTCCCTACCCCCAGCAGCACCCACAGCCCAGCTCTGCACTTATCCTGTGTGGCAGATGTTTGCCACCTCCCCCGAGAGGCCTGCCCAGCTACGCTGAAGCCCAGCAATGCCTGATCCCACCTTCAGTGCCCCAGGACATGGCTGCCTGAGCCCAGATGTGTCAGTGCCCCACACCAGCATCCTGGCCAGGTAGTGCCATGCATGGGCCTGGTTCCTGCTCCTCCCCCTTCTCCTCTCCCCACACACCTGCATTGGAAGAACATACTGCTGCCAGCTGCAGCCAGTTGGGCAGACCGGATGGAGGAATGTGGGGGATTCCAGCTGTGGCATCCCAGCTGTGTGTAGCCCCCTGGCAGTACCTCCCTCCTCTGGGATTTCTCAAGGGCCAGGTGTGCCCTGAGACCTGGGCTCTGGGGGGGAGGGGACATAGGGGCATGGGTGTCCTCCAGAGCAGTCCCTCTGTCTCCCCATAAAAATCATCCCAGCTGGCAGCTGTGGAGGAGGGAATAGAGTGGATGTGTGTGTGGGGGGCCCGGGCTGTGTTGTAGGTACCGGGGGGGGGGGAGTATCTGAGTGTGTGAAGAGAATTCCTTTTTTTTATTGAGGAGTATTGGGGAACAGTGTTTTTTACAGGACTCATCAGCTCCAAGTCAAGTCGTTTTCAACCTGGTTGTGGAGGGTGCTGCTCACTGACCCTTGTGGGAATCGTATCTGTAACCTTGGTGTTATGAGCACTGTGCTCTAACCAACTGAGCCAACTGGCCGCCCCTGGAGAGAATTCTGAGTATGGATATGTGCCTGAACATGGGCAAGTGTTTTGTTTGTGTGAATATGAATAGAAGTGGTGCGAGTAAGGAAGAGTGTGTGTCTGCATACAGGAAGGGTGTTGTGGTGTGAATGTGTGTGTGAAGAAAAGGATGGGTGTTGTGTATGAATGAAAGATGGGTGTTGTGTGTGTGTGTGTGTACCTGAATGGATGAATGGGTGTTGTTGTGGGGTGTTTTTTGTGTGTGTATGTGTGTGTAAGATGGGTGCTCTGTGTATGTATGAATACTGTGTGTGTCAGAGAGAAAGAGAGAGAGAGAGGAAAGATGGGTGTTCTCTGTTTATGGATGTCGTGTGTATATATGTGTGTATGTATGCTGTGTGTCTGTGTGTGATGAGTGGAAGGATAGGTATCCTGTGTGTGTGTGTATGGATGCTGTGTGTTTTCCTGCACTTATGAATGGAAGGATAGGTGTTGTGTGTGTGTTGGAATAGAAGAACGGGTGTTGTATGTGTCTGTGTGTGTCTGAATGGAAGAATGGATATCCTGTGTGTGTATGAATGGAGGGTTGAATATTATGGTGTCAGTGTGTGTGTGAATGAATGAAGGATGGGTATTGTGTGTGTGTGTGTAAGTGGAAGTGTGGTGTGTGTGTGTGTGTGATATGAGAATGGAATGCGGGTTCAAGCAGAGCCCAGGTTTGGGGCCAGGTGCAGGACTGGGAGGGTGATGTGGAAGTAGACGGGCCCCAGCCCCAGGGTCTGGCGTGGCTGGTGAACAGGGCTGGGAAGACAGGCAGGCAGGTGGGGTGAGGACTAGGCACGGTGGGGGGCTTCAGAGGGCACACCCCCTTTGTGGCTCATTTGAAGAGGACCAAGGAGGGTCCATCTGGATCTCAAGATTCCCCCCTAGCCCACAGCTACATTAAAGTCCCAGACACCCCAAAGTCCTCCACCATTTCTTCCTCCTCCCCAGACCTTTCCCATGCTCCCCGCTCAAGCACCTTATAGGCCCACACTACTCCAGTGTCCCCTTCACCCAGGCTCCATAACCCCCAAACCTCTCCTCTTTTCCCTTAGCCATCCAAGCTCCCCCTTGGCTCCCCAAACTCCTTCTGGGCCCACATATCCCCAGCTCCTTCTCCCACATATTCCAGTCTCTCTTGGGCCTCCTCAAAGGCCCCCAGACCCATTTACATCCATCCCCTGCATCTTCCTGCTACCTTCTCCTCCCTTCCCCATCCCCTAACCTATCCGCCACCCTGCCCCTTTCTTGAGTCATCCAGGCCCCTCTCATCCCCAAACCCCTTTCCTCAGCCGCTCACAGTCCCCAGTCCCCTCCCCCATCTGGTAGCCCCGCCCCTTCCCCTCAGAGTCCCCCCCCCCAACCCTTTCCCCTCCCCCTCTCCCACTCCTGCAGGGCTGCAGAGGCAGCCACAGCGGCCCTGAAACTTTAAACGGTGTTAAAAGTTTCTGTTTACGAGAAGCCCTTGAATTTTTAAGGACGTATCGATTCCCTCCGCCAGGGCCTTGCAGTAGAGTGGCTTTGACGCACGGGGGGGAGGCTGGGTTGCACCCACGGATCCCAGGGACAGAGACCCCCAAGCACGGAATGACAGACTCATGTACCCAGACAGAGACCCCTCCTTCCTGACACAAGTGCACACTCACCCCTTCCTGACACACACACACACACACACACACCTAGTCACACATACCAACACAGCCTGTCACACACAGACCATCATCCCTGACAAAGACACAGAGCCCCCCTCCTTGACACACAAGCACTTGTGCACACATACTCTGGAACACACAGCTCCTCATCTCTGTTCCGGACTCACAGGGACCACCCCACAGAGAGAAACACACTTCTAGTGACACCCATTGACACTTTCTGCCACACAGACCCTGAATGCAGACAGACCAACTGGGACTCTCATACACTTACTTGCCCACTTGGTCACACACACTCCAGGACACAGAGAGACCCACAGCCCTGACACACATACACAAGTTCATCACACACACTGACACCTTCTGACAGAAAGATCCTCAGAGCTGGTGCACACATGGCAGTCAGCTTGAAACACACATGCTCATCCAGGCACCCCATCACCAGCACTTCCTGTCAAACTCAGACCCCATATATATTTGACTCCCACTAGCATGTTAGCTCCCTGGGAACAGGTCTTTTGTTTGGTCCCCACTATGTCCCCAATGCTTGGCACAAGGCCTGACAGATGCTCACCTTCTCTGACTCCCAGACACCTCCCAGGCACACAGCCAGATCCGAATCACCACTATACAACACTGGTCCACACAAAGGGACTGCTGGATGTCCACTGACCTGTGTCTATTTTCCCCCAGAGGACACCCAGACCAACCCAGACACCAGAGGACACAACTCCAGCCACCCTGCACTCCTCCTCAGGGACATTTTCTTTCTCTCTTTCTCTCACACACACCCTGTGTCCCCACACAGCTAGCCCTGTGTACACACCCCCGCACACCCCCGCACACACACCTGGGCACCAACACCTCTCTGACAGACAATGCATACTTGAGCATTGCCACAGCTTCTTGGCCTGGGAGGGCGAGAAGGTGCTGGCTGCACCTGGCAGCAGGAGGGAGCTTTGTCTCAGCAGGAGCTCCCTTAGGGCGGTAGCACCACTTCCCCGCCCACCCCAGGTGTCGCCCAAGGGCTCCCCCTGCACGCATGCCAGGGTCCCTAGAAACATATCTCCCCCAGTTCCTTTCTGCTCTGGAAATGGGGGTCAGAGGCCTGCATGAAGGACAGGAGCCTCACCAGGGGGTGTGTATATATGTACCTGAGGCCTTCATGCCCATTTTTGTCCTTGCAGGTTGGGCTGTGTGGCCCCTGCTAGACCTGTGTATGTCCCTGATCAGGGCCAAGTATGAGTGCATGTGTTATGTGTGTGTGGGTGTATGAGGGAGGGGCATGGATGAATGTGTGTGGCACCTGTGTGCATGGTTGGATGATTCCCCAAGGGGGATTGCCAGTTCACTGGGTAGCAAGACTATTGGTCAGTGTGCCTGAGACCTGGGGGTACATCTGGTGAGTGGTGTGTATGCCTGTGTGTTGTCGTAACTGCCAACATCAGTGATGCTGTATCTCTTTGTATTAGGGTCAGGGTATTCCTTGTGTTGTTTGGCATATAAGTACAGGTGCTGACGGTGCGTGTTTGTGTGACGGTGTGTTAGTGCATCTTCCTTTTATCAGTGCCATTCTGCATGCCTGGGTGTGTCCTCTGTATTGCCACAACTGCCAAGATGTTTTGGTGCGGCTTTGTGTATGTCTATGTATAGGAGTTGAGTGTCTGGAGCATGTCAAGGTGTCGTTGTGTGTATGTGTCAGTGTGTCAACAGGTACTAGTGTGTGTGTATCTTGGTGTCTGTGTGAAGTCTGTGTTGGTGTGTGTTTATACCTGAGTGTCTAAACATGGTTTGTTGTTGGAATGTGTGTGCACAGGTTTCATCATGTGATCGTGGGGCTGTGTGCATGTCTGTGTGTGGGTCGTGGGTTGGTTTCTTAGTCTTGGGATGTGTGTGTGTGTGCTTGGCGTGTGTCCATGCTGTATGTGCGTAGGTGTCTGCCTGTGCTTTGTTGTCGCAATGTGTGGTACATGTGGCAAAGCATTCTGTACATGACATGTGTGGCGGGGTCCGAGCCCCGCTGCGTGTCAGCGTGTCTGCGTTGGAACGCGAGCCAGCACGTGTCGGGGTGGCTGTGGCGGTGTGCACCCCCGCGCGCGCGCGCGTGTGTGCGCTTGTGTGTGTCTGCGTGCATGTGTGTGCGTGCATGTGTGTGTGTGCGCGCCGGCCGCCGCTCCCCGCCCGCCCGCCCCTCCCCGTGCCCCTCCTCCCGCCCGCCCGCCCGCCCGCTCCCTCTCCCCGGAGTGCGCCGCTTCCAAACTTTGTCTAAACTTTCACTTTCACAGCGCGGCAGCGGCGGCGGCGGCGGCGGGCGAGGGTGACCGGCCGAGCGGCGGCGGCATGGAGTAGACGTGCGGCGGCGGCGGCGGCGGCGGACGCGAGAGACAGCGGCAAGCGCGGCGGCGGCGGACCCGGAGCCGGCGGGGCCGAGCCTGCGAGCGGCGAGCGAGGAGCGGCGCCGGGCCGAGAGCGGGGCCGCGGGCCGGGCGGGAGCCGCGCGGCGGAGGCCGGAGGAGCCGAGCCGGAGCCCGAGCCCGAGCGCGGCTGCCGCCTGCCGGGCCTCCCCTCGCCGCGGCCGGCCGCTGCGCTCTCGCCCGGGCGCCCAGCTATGTATTCCCCGTATTGCCTCACCCAGGTACCGGCCGCCGCCCCGCGCGACCGGGGAGGGGAGAGGGCGCAGGAGGCCGGCCGGCAGCGCGGGCGGGCGGGCGGGCGGAGGGGCCGTGCGGCGGCCGGGGGAGTCAGCCCGCGGGCAGCGGAGGGGTGCAAGCGGTGTCGTGGGGAGTCCGGGCACGCGTGCGGGCGCCACAGTGCGCGTGCGACCCCGGTCACCGGCAGACTCCTGTTGGGGAATCCGGGGGTGGCCGGCTGCGTGCGTGGCGCTGCCCTGGAGCGCGGAGCGGGAGTGCGTGTGTGTGCGTGTGTGTGTGTGTGTGTGTGTGTACGCGCGCGCGCGCTCGGCTGGGGTGCGGTGGGCAGCGGGACTCCGGACGACTTGTGGGCGACTGTGGCGGCACCCGGGCAGCGTGGCCGCTGGCAGTGTTTGCGGGGGTGACAGAGTGGCAGGGGGTGATCCCGAGGGCTCAGAGCCTGGATCTGTCCGGCCGAGCTCCCAGGGGCGGGCGCAGCGGTTCTCGAGGGTGGCAGCGGCTGGCGTGCGTGGCGGCGGCCCCTACGTGCGGCCGGGGTGTCCGGGACGGGCCGAGCAGCCCGGGCGTCTCCCCAAAGTCTTTGTTCAGGCCTCACATGGGAGCGGGGCTAAGAAAATGGCGGGGCTCCCAAATTTCGGAGGGGCAGGGGAGGGGAGGGAGAAACGGGCGCGCTGCCAGCCGGGGCCGCGCCTCTCCGCCGACCCTGGACGTCGCCGCCTCGCGCCCCCTCCCCTCCGCCCAACTTTTCTCCGCGCAAACTTTCTGGCCCCCGCTACTCCGGTTGCAGTGCGGTGGACCAAGCGGGCCCGGGGAAGCCCGTCCCGCCGCCCGGAGGCGCGAGGGCGGGAGGCCGCCGTGGACGCCGCCTACAGTGCTGCGGCCACGCCGTCGGGTCAGCAGCGAGCAAAACAGCGCCGACCTTGGCGCGCTGCGAGAGCGCGTCCCGCGTCCCGCCTCCAGCGAAGTTCCCTGCGCAGCGCTCCGCGGAGGCAAAGGCCCTGGGGATGCCTGCCCTTCTAGCCACCCTCTTTGGGTGGCCCCAGACTCGGAGAGGGCGCAGGAACTGACCAGAGTCCCACAGCAGGCCTGGCAACGCTTGCCTGCAGGGCCAGGCCGAGGCTGGCAACACAGACTCCACAGAGGGGACACCAAGGGCCTGCCCAGCGGTGCCCACCAGCTGTTTGTATGGGGAATCTCTAGGCCAGGGGTCCTAATTCTCCTCTCTGCCAGTCCGAGCCTTGCTAGCTGTATGCCAGGTGTGCCCACAACTGGGAGCGGGAGTCCATGTGAATATGGCTGCTACATGAGCCTGGTGTGTGGCCACGGGCAAGAGGGTATTTCTGGGATTAGTGTCAGCTGTGGCCACACCACGCTCTTGGTGTAACAGATGCAACTGTGTGGTGTGTGCGTGTGTATATGTGTGAGTAGATCTCAGGGGACTGCGTGTGGCTTCTATGGATTGGCCACGGGCAGGCCTGCATGGCATAGACATGTGTGTGACCCAGGGAACAGGTTTTCCTGTACAGGTGTGAGTATATGTCAGTGAGGTGCACATTAGTGAGGTATGTATCATGGTGTGCATGCAAGTGTGAGCAGGCACTCTGGTCACTGTGGCAGTGTGGGGACCCTGACATCTGTGCCTCTCACTGGCCGTTCACCCCATTTTGGGCTTCTGCATGATGATCTTGCCCACCTAGCTGGGTCTGAGCCGTGGCTGCCTTTGGAGTTACGCTTGGCTAGTCTGCATGGCTGGTGTTTCGGGCCTCGTGGGACCAAGACCCTACACTCAAGCAGCCCCTTGACCACCAGCTGCCAGTCCAGCTCCCTGGCATGCCTCCTGAGGCCCGGGTGAGATTCTGGCCCTCAGATTTCACAGTACCCTGGGAAAGAAAATGCCGATTGATATACTGTGACAAGACTAGGAAGGGGCTGGGGCAAACCCCAGACTCAGGGTGATGGCCAGTGCTTGACTCTGTGACACTCCAGAAGGGAGCAAGGGCTTAGCTCTGTCACAGGCCTCGGCTTCGACAGCTGGAGTGTGCCAGGGCAGGTGGGTAGGAAAGTGGGCACGGTCTGAAAGGGTAGCTGCTGTCCGCGGGTCAGCAGGGGCTACTCCTCCGACAGCTACATCTCTTGGATCCAGAGTCTCTGTTTTTACGAATTTTTTTGCTTCCATAGTTTACCCTGCCAGTCTCTCTCTCTTCTCTCTCTCTCTCTCTCTCTCTCTCTCTCTCTCTCTCTCTCTCTCTCTCTCTCTCTTTTGGTCCTATCTTTGTCCCTGTCTCTCCCTGTCTCTGATTCCGGCCCCATCTCTGCAGCCCCTCCCCTCTGCGTCTTGGACTCTGTCTCTCTCTGGCCTCCGTGTCTCTCTCTCTCTCTCTCTCTCTTTCTCTTTCTCTCTCTTCTTTTTTTCAAACCAGAATTGGCTTCGATTTTAAAGTCAATAAATGATTGAGCAGGAATGAGCTTGGAGCAGCGGGGCCCTGGCGGGGAAAGGCTCTGTGGGCGAGGGGGAAGGGCAACGGGGGAAAATCTCCTTCTGGAAAAAGCATCGAAATCCAGGGCGGCTGGGCGGGGCGCTTGCTGGAGCTGCTTGAGCCTGCTGCAGCCACAGACCTGAGTCCTCAGTGGATGGGAGGGGGCAGATGGATGGGACTCCCCCTCCAATAAACAGAGATGCACACCAGAATGTCAGCACACACACACACCACTGCCACCGCCAATATGGGGACATAAACGACATGCTCACACTGATGTCCAGACACATGGCTACTGACAAACTTACAGACACGGGAGATGGTGGATCTGTGTTCCCTCCCTTCCCAACACACACACACACAAACACACACACCCCTCAAAATGGGACATGTGTATCGACGTCGGCTCTTGGACACATGGCCATACTGGTACAGGCTGAACCAAGTGTGTGTTCACCCCCACACTTGCTTACACAGACCCAGGAATGGATGGATGGATGGACACACACCTTTACACAATGCCCTTGGCTCACCCAGGTTTGTACACAGATATGCACACCCTCAGACACACTCTCACCGACGTTCCCTGCCACACAGCCACACGAGCAGCAGAATGTTTATGTACCCTTATTTCTATGAAGCTGCACACACAATGGTTCCAGAGGAGAGGGATGGGCTGGGGCTTCCCTGATGCCCTCCCCTCCTTAGCTTTCTCTGTGGGTCACTGACCACCCTTCTGTCCCTATGAAGCTGTCACTCCCTGTACTGGCACCCATGTGGGGCCCCCTTTTTATGGCACATTTTCTTTCTGGTTCTGGCCCTTCCTGCTTCATAGCTATGGCTGGGTGGGAGGTGTACGCAGCATGAGCTGGGACGGGGTAGAGTCCTCTTGAGCCTGGGTTAGTCTACATGAGATATTTTGAGGCTGGGCCACGCTGAGCTCGGAGCTGAGGGCTCTGCTGGGTTATTGAGAGAGACAGGGTGCTCCCCTCTCCTGGGGCCTGGAACCAGGCATCCTGGCCAAGCTAGGAATGTCTTGTGTGGCCTCAGGGGCTCCCAGATAGAAGAGGGAGCAAACGTTGAGAGCTGTTTGAGCTCCAGCTCTGTATCTTCTAATCCTATGACCTGAAGCACAGGATTTTCCTGGTCTGTAAATTAGTTAATAATAGTGCTTACCTTTCGGGCTGTATTAGGCTCAGGCATGGAGCATGTGCTCAAGAAACAGAATGACATTTGGTTACCATTGTTAGGCCACTCCCAGGCCTTCCAAACTGAGGGAAGGCTACTTTAGTGGGGTGAGAGGCATCGTTGAACACTTCTTAACCATAGAAATCCAAGTGGACTACCTGGAAGAGGAAGCAAGAGAAGAGTTTGGAAGGAGAGAGGCCAACTCATGGCCCAGCAGTGTTCTCCTGGGTGGGGTCCTGTACACCAAGTGGAGGGCAGCAGGTGTTCAAGGCAAGGATGGTGGAGGACAGGGGGCAGGAGGGTAGAGACAAGGCCTGTGCTGTCCTGTGGGGAACAGATAGACGGCTTTCTTGGGGCTCTGGTTGTCCTGGTCCTTTCCCTCATCTTGACACTGAGTGCGACCAGGTGCGCTTTGGGTCTGATCTCTGGGGCTTTGTGCGGGAGTGTGAAGAAGTATGTGTGCGTACAAGTGTGAATGGGGTAAAGGGCCTGGGGATGAGGATGAGTCCTGGTGGTGGCTTCAGGGTCTTCTGCAGGGCTCCAGAGCCTTTTCTGCATCTGTACCCAGGCCTTCTCACCTGGGTCCACCATGGGGCCAGGATGCATGTGTGGGACCCTGTATGGGCACTTCACAGTGTCCACTGGTCGTCGTGGGTGTGTGTAGAGGTGGGCGTGCAGCCGTGGCTGTGGCAAAATTCCTCTGGTGCTCCGTGTCTGACCGCTGGCCTTCATGTCCAACCTGTAGGGAACCCAGCCTTTTTTGTTTGCTTAGTTCCTGTCCTCTGCTCTTGAAGCGCGAATTTGGGGTCTTGCACTTTCCTCCAACTGGACCAAGAGAGAGGAGAGGAGTCCGGGAAGCCTGTGCTTCCCTCCAACCAGCGCTGAGGAGGGCTCCAGCTGGGCTGGGGAAAGGGGGTGGGTATCTTCACTTTCCCGCCCCCCAGAGCCCTGGATGTTGAGGTCAAGGGGCCAGTAGCCAGCTATGAGCTGCTACCTGGGTTCTCCTAGATTTGCATGTGTTCATCGGTGTCTTGGGTCTCAGAGCCACCATTTTCTTGCAGAGCTGTGTGGCCATGCATGTCTGCATAGGTCCCTTTTCAAGTGTCTCTCTGTCTCTGAATGTCCATCACTGGGTACATGCCTGCCTGCCTGAGGGTCACCCCAAGCGCCGTGTCTGTGTACTTCGGTGACAGTGGGGTCAGGGGTATGAGTCACCGGGCGTGTCAGGTGCCTGATATGGTCTTTGTGTCATGGTGCCCCTGTGGCGTGTTACTGTACAACGACTTGTATCCTTTGGATGTCTGACCATCAGGGGAGGGAGTGTACCCACATGCCTTGCCACGCGTGTCGACTGGTCCGTGTTGATCTGTTGGCACACGTGTTGATGTGTGTGCCTATGGATCCTGCCCTCACGGCACTGTGCGTTCTGGGCTCGTCCCCGTGAACATTGATGTGTGTCTTACCACACCGGCCCCTCTCCCTGGCCTCTTTCATCCTCTCGGCATAGTGTGAAATGCCCACTATGGCGGCCAGGCCAGCGAGCAGCTGGGAGCTTGCTGGCCTCTCCATGGCTTCCCATGAGGTTGGGCGGCCGTGGTGGCCCCGCTGTGGGCCCCGCCTGTGCCCCTGGCCCGGCATGGACAGAAGCCCGTTGTGTGGCGAGGTGCGGGTATGTGTTGGGGCCGCCCACAGGCCTCCCTGTGTGCCCGGTGTGCATTGATCTTGGCTTCTGCCTGTGTCCGTCCTGGCCTGGCCAGCTGGGGTGTCCGGTTGTCTCCGTGGGCCTGAGCCCACTGCTCCCAGAGCCAGGCCTGCCCTGGGTTCCACACCCAAGGCTGTCCCTCTGAGGCTCTGAGAGCGTGGATTTGGAAACTGAGGTCCCCCTCTTCCCCCCCTTTCCTCCCTCTCTTCTCCCCTCCTCCCGCTCCCTCTCTCCCTCTCTCTGTCCTCCTGCCAAACGCGTCTTGGCTCTGTCTGAATATCTCTCCTCCTCGATTTTTGGCTCCAGCTCTGGGCGCGTTCACTAAAAGAAGAAGGGCTAGCTCCCTCCCTCCCTGCCCCCCCTCACCGCTTCCCCACTCCTGAAGAGCCCCTCTGAGGGCGGGAGTGGCCATATGCAGGGACCTAGGCCCCCTGAGTGGGCTTGGCCAAGGGGGCACAGGCCTGGTGGGTGAGGGGGCCGGGAGGATTGGGCCTGGCAGCCTTAGAGGCAGCGGCCGGGGTGACTGTGCTACCCGGCTGAGCGGGCGGGCAGGTGGGGAGGGGTTGGGGGCACGGAGCTGGGGTGTCTGGCTTCTGGTGGGGCTGGCAGGCCTGTGTGAGGCGCAGCTGTGCCCAGAACTCTGAGCTGCGTCTGCCACCACTACCGATGTGGCTGCGCCAGCCGGGGAGGGGGAGGTGGGTGGCGGGCACTGCGGCACTTTGTGGCCAATTGGAAGCTGGGGTTGCACTGGGAGTTCTCCCCCCACTGGGCCCCATCCTGAGGGGAGCCAGGGGTGGTGGCCAGCAGCAAGTAGGGGACAGTGCCACCACCACTGCCGAGGACCCTGCCGCCTTGGCTGACAGCTTGGTGTCAGCCTCCCTGGCACAGATAGGGCAAAGGGCGGGGGTCTGTCCCCATCTGAATTGGTGGGAGCCAAGCCGCAGGAAGGGGCAGCTCAGCGGTGCACCCCACCTCCTTGGCCTTGGGAGGCAGCAGGAGTTGGGGGTAGAGGCCAAATCATCAAGGAGGGTCCGTCAGTATAGGGGCTTTGGTCGAATCATCTCGGGGGTTTATTCCAGGTCCATCTCACACCAAGTCGCACTCTCTCACTGGCGCACACGGGCACAAAGAACCATGCTGTGGCACACAGGCGCGGCACACCCTGGCACAACACACCTCCCTTAATCAAGCACACAGACACAGGCATCCCCACACAAAGATGTTGGTCTTCACACACAGACACCTAGAGATGTCCGCCACACCCGAACGCATCGGTGCAGGAACACACGTGGGCGCAGACTCTTGGGCGCACACAAGTCACACAATAACATGCCGTGAGATACACAGCACAGACGTATGCTCTGCCCCGCCAAACACACAGGAGTGCATGGACCCGCAGACATTCAGTGAGAAGCACCCGGGACACATGCAGTAACACCGTCAGACTCCAGAAACTCACACAGGAACCCCGATACACCCCCACTACCATCAGAGACACAGGAGCCCATGCATGCACACACGCAGTAGCGTGCTCCGAGACTTATGGTGAGACATACACACTTGGAAGTGTCTGGAGACATTTTTGGTCGTTACATGGGGAGGGTGGTTTGTTCACTGGCACCTAGTGGGTGGAGGTGCCCCTACAGGGCACACGATGGCCCAAATATCAACAGTGTCAAAGTGGAGAACGTCAGCCCTAATATATTGTCAGACACACAGTAACGCACACATGGGAACAGCTAACCCCTGACACCCATCTCACACTCACAGACACAGACAGACAGGAGGCCAGCTGACACAGTGTCTCACACAGTCTTGCTCACCAGGACCCAGCTGCTGTTACAAATACAGTCCTCCCCAAGTCCAGGCACAAAGGTTGTGGCATGTACACAGCCCCGTGTTGCCTCAGCACACAGGGATGAGTGTCATACCCACACTTGCACCTGGGCCACACCTGGCCCTACTTGGAAATGGCACCTGAGAGATGAGACCTCCCCTCCTGACATCTCTCCTCCATCTGCCGGCCCTCTGACGGTCTCTGAGCAGCAGATTCAACCACCCTAACCTCTCCTGATGGAATTTGGAGCTCTGAGTCCCTGCGCTGGTTTGCTGAAATCTGGGAGGCCACATGCCATCCCTGCCCAGGCCACTCCTGGCCTTCTGGACCCAGAGGTGGGCCCAGTGGACGAAGGCTCCATTCTCACTGTCTTGCTTCTGGCAGCCATCAAGACAGTCTGGGGTGGAGGTGAGGCTGACTTCTGAGACTCTTGTCCTCTGTAGGGCTGTCTCGCTAATATTCTGGCTTCTGACTCCTCATTTCTGAGTATGAAAAAAGAGCGAAGAAAGATGGCTGGTATAATCAAACAGGAAGAAAGCCTTTTGTAGGATAATAATGAAATGAGCATTTGTCCTAAAAATCAGAGCGATGGCTAAAGTCTGTGTTCACTGTCTCACCCTGTATTGAGGGCCTTCCCAGCTTGTCTCTCTGAGTCCTTCCATGTGAGGCAGGTACTGCAGGAGTTAGCTGTGCCCATGTGTGTGTTACTGTGTGTATCTGACAGTATATTAGGGTGGGGTTTCTCCACTTTGACACTGTTGACATTTGGGACATTTGCACATTATTAGGAGAGTGTAGTCTCTGAACCAACTTCCTGGGTTTGAATCCTGGCTCTGCTACTCACTAGCTGTGTGACCTTGGGCAAGTCAATCAACCTCTCTGGTCCTCAATTTCTTCTTACAGGGTTGTAGTAAGGATTAGAGGAATTGGTTTACAGAAAGTGCTTTAAAACAGTGCTTAATATGAAATAAGTGCTTGATTTGATAGATCGCATCCAGTGCCAGGGTCAAGGGCTAGGAGATGGTGGAGCCTAGGCCACTTCTCCGATTGCCACCATCCTAAATCCTTCTAATGGGACAGAATTGCAGCTTATTCTCTGGCCTTACCAAATTTCAGAGTGGCCCTGTATGTCTCCATATCCCCATTTGAAGCTTGCCCCAGCTGTCGGCCCTTGAATCCTCCTTACCACACTGACCATCAGATCTTCTTCTGTCCAACACTCAGAATAAGAGTAGATGGTTGTCTCACCTCCACTGGCTAGGCTCACCCTCATCCCAGCAGGGCCTAACGCCCTGTCCCACACCTTGCTGGGCACCCAGCCGGAGCCTGCGTGCTAGGGGTGCAGCCGGGGGCCTGTGCATTCCTTCAACAAATATTTACCAAGCACCTCCTGGGTTCCAGGCCCTGTCCTGGGCCCTGGGGGCTCAGCAGGGAGCAAAATCAACTGAAGTGCCAGCCCTGGTGGGAGGGCAATGAACCCGATAAACAAGGGAGTGTCCAATACTTGAGGCAGCAATAGACGTACAGGGAGAGAACAGGTAGTGCCCACGGAAGTGCTGGGCAGCTGCGGTTTTAGCAGAGATGGTCTGCGAGGCTGACTTTCAACTCAGAGTCCCTCTGCCAGAGCTCAAGTGTAGGCCCTGTCCCTCTCAAAGGGGCAGTCTGGAGGTCAAGGGTATGTGGCTTAGCATGGTCGCCCTACCCTGTGCCTTGAACTCATGGCCTATTGTTGCTGCAGCCTGAGGTCACCCATTATGTGTACTTGTAGATACGATGTATGCTGCCTGCCCCAGACCTGAGGACAAGATGGCTGGGACCGCTCCTGTGCAGAAACTGGGCCTCAATGGGCACTGGGCGTTCTCATCCCTGCTTGTCTGAGCCTGGGGGTGGGGCAGGGGCAGCTGGCGGCCTGGAGTGGCACTTCCACCTGGGCCCCTCGATTTAGCTCCCCCGGGGCGGGCCCAGTTTATTTTTACCGCAGCCCGTCACCCTGGCAGTGCCAGGCAGCGCCATCTTTGTAGGGTCTTGGGGACCTGTTCACGGCTTGGGGGGGACCTGGCTTTGTCTGCCAGACCACTGATTTCTGCTGGACCCCTATATTCCTCCAACCCTGAAGCTCCAGGCATGAGGGCCCTGGGCTGGGGCTGGTGGGGTCGGCACTATTGGCTGGCAACCACCATGCCCAGGCTGGTGGCATTTGGCTTGGCACCCTGCCTGCCCGCCACCCCCACCCCATGCCCGGGCAGAGCCGAGCGGCTGCTGCTGCCAGTCTCCATTTTGAAGCTTAGGGTGGGGGTGGGGGAACACTGGGTGCCTCCCTGCCCCCTGCCTGTCCTGTGCCACCTGGGTCTTGTCCCCCTTGCCTGCTACCACGCCCAGACTGCTTTCCCGTTGCCCCTTTGCAGCCTGGAACTCGGTGATGATGCCTGCTTGGCTCCCATCTTCCTGCTCACTTCCTCCCTCCCTCTTTTTCTCTCCTGTAATGGCTCACCATTTTGGCATCTCCTCCCCTCCCCCCCCCATAGGCGCCAACTTCACTCCCAAACCCTCCGCCATCGCCATCACTGATCTCTGCTGCCTAGGGCTGGGATCCTGGGAATGAGAGCTTGAGGGGCTGGGCATGTGGGCACCAAGGACTTTCTGAGTGCTTGCGTGTGTGTGTCTGGACGGGGACACATGCTTCAAAGCAGCTTGTGCCACCTGCCTTGAGGTTGGCAGAGCAAGGCTGCAGAAAAGGGGTGGCAGAGAAAGTGCAGACCCTTCCATTTCTGGTCAGCCCTTTGAAGCTCAGTGTCAGCCTCTGGGCAACCAGGAGACCAGGGTGGGCTTTTCTATCCTAGCCAGAGCCTGGACTTTCCAAAGGGAGGCTACATCTGTAGGATGCCCTACCCCCTCGTCCCCCAAGTTTCCCCCAAGGCTTCAAGTTCCTGCTCTCCTCCCCAGAGCTGGGGTGGGAAACCAAGCCCCACATTGGGCATTTGTGCCCCCAGAGGGCCAAGGGACTTTGGAGGAACCGGTTTACTGCCCCCCCCAGCCCGCTGCCTGTGCCTCTCTCGGCACTAAACAAAGTTTGCTAAGTAACTTCAAATGTTATTTGAGGACGGCCTGGCCTCAGCCCAAGACGGCCCTGTGGAAACTTGCTTTTCGCTGCCGAGGCTGCAAGTATCAAAGACACACTTTCGGGGGGGGGTTGCTTCCATGCCTCTCCCCCTTCGGTGACAGGGGCTGGCCCTGAATGGACACACAGACACACAGAGGCGCGCTCTGACAGAGGGACACACACATCATGTGGCTTCACACCAGGTGCATGACAACTGTGGACCACGGCACACACCCTAACACACACAACATCCACATACTGACACCCCAAGGGAGGAGGGCGGGGTTCGTAGGGTGCTGCCCCCCGCCCATGGGCCCCAGGATTTTTCCAGCTGGAGGTTTCTCAGAGCCTGGAGTCCTATATTCTTTGGTCTCCTGGTCATGACTGGGTGCTAGGAAGTGTCCCCTCTCCTCTCCCAGACTCAAGTTTTCCCAACTGTAGAAGGAATCGGTGGGCCTGGGTGGTGTGCGAAGTGGAATCCCACACTGAGTAGGAAAATGCCTGGCTTTTCTTGTCCCTCCACCAGGGTTGATTTGAGGTGTGAGTCCCGAAAAGCCGACGGGCTGAGCATGGGGTCGGGGTACAAGCAGGGCTCATAGTGTTTGCTGGCATGGCTGCCAGTCCTGAGCCCACAAACCTGATTTGCATCCACCTGACTAGAGGCTTGGACTCCAAGCAGCTCCGGGATCTCCAGGTCCCAGGGTTTTCTAACCTTCTCTCTCTATTTCCCGGCTTTTCTTGATCTTTCCCCAAATCCCTCCTTCTCCTGGTTTTACCAGCCCTGCTCAGGCCTGGAGCTCAGGGAAAGTGTGGAAAACAGGCTCAGGGTGTGTGTCCCTCATTAAAGCCAGCCAGGCCTGGAGTCCTCCAGGCCTGGAGGTCACTGATGACCCTCATGGGGTCCCACAAACCCAGGCACGAAGCTGGGGTTTGGCATCTGAGCTGACACAGTAGGTAAAAGTGAGGCTCTGTCATAGGGTCCCTCGGACTTGTCACCTCCTGAGGTTTGCAAGCTGGTGGGGTCTCACTCAACACAAAGGAAAGGCCGAGGCCCCAGGGACACTAGACGTCCCCCCCCACAGTCCGTAAGAGCCTCCCAGTCTTACTGTCAGCCAGACCCTTACCAAGGTAGCTTCACTGGGGTCCCCCGGTCCCAGCCCCACACACTGCCTCATCTCCACTCACAGTCGGTACTCACAACACCCCACCACCCGCAGTCTGTCACACAGTGACAGCCTGTCACAGGCACTGCCACACACCGGCACAATCTGTCGTCCACGCACAGTCTCACACACAACCTGTCACACGCGCACACACACAGCAGCACAGTCGCACACACAGCCAGCCTCACGCGATCACACCAAGCATCACAGCTTGTCACAGCCATAGACTCCTCACAATAAAAATAACAGCTACCAACTCCAGAGCAGTTATGCCAGGGCAATGGGCGGGTGCACGTGACCTCCTTTAACCCTCCCAATATGAGGCAGATATGAGTAACCTGTTTTACAGATGAGGAAACAGAGGCCAGAAAGTCAAGTGCCAAGGTCATGGGGCTAGAAGTAGGGTGGCAGGAATTAGGCCCACAGGGCAAGCAAGACTCAAACAGGTCATCCTGCTTTTCAACCCACTCCTATCTACTTGAAGCCACCCCTCCTGACCTACCCCATGGAAATTCCCTTCCCATTCCCCAGATTGGGAAAAGTGAGGTTCTAAGCAGTACAGCCAAGAAACAGGGGAAGGGCCCTCAAACTGTCTAACCTTGGCTGAGGAAATTTGAGCCATGCCCTCCACCCCAAATGCTACTTGGCTTTTTGTAGCCCACTGCGGTGCAGCCTGCTGACTTGTGACATTTCCTTGTGTAGGAGCCTTTTGGCTGGGGCCAGGGAGGCAGAAAAGTTCTGGGTCCTCAAAAGCTCTGCGCCTGTTCACAAGGGAGAAGTGGCAGCCATGGGCTCCTAGGCCCCCTCCGCGCAAGCCGGGCCCAGGAGCCTCAGGCACCCTGCACCCTTACTCCCCAGGGCCCTCCGCATTCCAAGGCGCTTCCTCCTCTTCCTCCTCCTCTGCAGTCCGCCTTCCCTTGCTTTTTTCTTCTTTGTTCCACCCCCGCCCGCTCCCCGGGGCTTCCCCCATTAGAGCTACCCCGGCCAAAACCAACACTGCTCCGACGACATCCCGCCAAAGCCCGCGGGGCGGCCGGCCCTGCCCCCTGGCCCGCTTGGGGGTAGATCCGGGCTCAACCCAGCCACGACGGTGGCCCCGGGCGCACGTGGCCACTCCTAGGGCGCGTGCAAGTACATGCGCACAGTTCTGCGTGGCGGCCGGATGGGACACCCGGACGCACGTGCGCCCATGTCTGAAACCTCAGCGGGCACTAAGATACATGCATGCACAGAAGCACGCTCCTTCAGATCCTTCAGAGTGGCTCTGCCTGGGGTCCAGTATGCCCTTGCTGGGCGCCCGACCGGGATCCCAGGCACCGCCAGCTTATATGCACAACCAGGCCTGACAGCCCAATGGGACTGCCAGGTAGCACATGCCCATAAACATGCCCTTGCCCAACAGCAGATCATCGGGGTCCCGATCTCTCCCTGTCTCTCTCTCTCTCTCTCTCTCTCTCTCTCTCTCTCTCTCTCTCTCTCTCTCTCTCCTCTCTTTCCCCTCTCCCCCACCCCCGTTTGCACCCATTAAGTACTGTCCTACATTCCCATGGGGGGTCGTGCTCAGGTGGGTCCCTGAGCCTGTACAAGCCGCTGGTGCCCACGTGGCACTCACCTTCCCAGCCTGCATATGCGTGTGTTTCACGTGAATCGCACACCTGCCAGGCCGCCCTGGGCACCTGGCTCCAAAGCTGCATTCAGGTTGTTGGGGGAGGGGACTGGGAAATGGAGGCCTAATTCCCACCGCCCCCATTTCTCTTAGAACACCGCTTTCCCAAATGTCCCTGGGGGCACAGGTAAGATGACCCAGGCTGCCCAGTAGCTCCCCTGCGTGTGCTATATTTATATTGAAAATTTGTATCTCTCTCTATATTTTTATATGTTAAGAACCTCCTCCCATTCCTGCTCCACGTCTGTACTTGGATTTTTACCACCCCCACTCGGCTTCCTCCCAAACCTGCAAAACCCATTTCACCAAGCAGGGATGTGGGGCGAGGTGGGAGCTCTTTCCCTTTCCGATTGTGGATGCCCCATGTTTTTAAAGGCCAGGAACACCCCCTCCTCCCCTGAAAAGGTCCTCCCCGAAACACAATCGCGGGGGTGGGTGCTGGTGGCGAGATGTTGCTTTTTGGTGTGTTTGCTGTTGCTGCTTAAATTAATCCTGAGTGACGGACCGCAATTCCTCTTCACAAAGAGGCCATTTAATTTCTCCCCTCCTCAGGCGAAACTTCCATTTGCCCCCTGAGTCCAGCTTGGCAGTTCAGGCCCTGCGCTACTAGCCCTCCTGGCTTTCCCCTCAGGTGCACCCAGGGCATGGGGGCGGGTCCCCTTTGCAAACCATGGACCTCAGGAGTAAGTGTGGGTGGGTTTTGGAGGTGTGGGAGATATCTTAAAATACAAGCACATTCCTTAACACAGATGTGGGGGTGTCCCAGGACTCCCTTCGGTGCCTCAACCTGGCCGAATAAAGTTACAGTACAATGGCCCTGCATGCTTCCCTTTTCAGCCCCCCACATCGCCATGAAGCCTACCCAGTCCACCCGTTAATCACATCGTGTGCCTGTGCCCTGTGCGCTAGCCCCTGGGTGTGCCCATCGGCAGGTGCCCTCTGCCTATGGGTTCCTTTCATTGTCACCTCCCAGGTGTTCTTTGCCCGTAGCATTTGCGGGACCCGCTGCAATTGGCTCACGTCTAGGGGGGCGGACACAGGTAGGTAGAGGTAGTGGGGAAACCTCGGGTGGACGGAGGACTGTATGCTTTACACGCTGCAGAACATGGGTGCTGACTGTCAAGGTCACTTGCCCTGGCACCACGGGGTGGGAGGTGACAGCACAGCCTCGACGGTGCGGACAGCTGTCTCTGGGGCCCTAGAGCGCCGCCAGCCACCAGCAGGCCCTGAACAAGGTCGGAAGTGCGCGTGGGCGCAGAGGCGAAAAGGCGGGAAGAGGCTTATGGAGAACCCTGAGGTGGGAAGCGCCTGTGGCACCGGGTTGGATCGCTAATGTCTGGCTTCAGGCGTTGAACGAGGAGTGAGGACTGCTGTCCCTTCGGGCAGGTCACAGGACACTGTGAACAGGTGTAAAGGAGCTGCTGCGATAGACGGGGCACCCCAATGGTGTCGCCTTGTAGACCCAGGGTGAGAAGGGTGTCCCCTGTTGCGTCCTTTTGACCCCACACTGCGCAGGCGCGGCTCCCTACTGCCCAGCGCGGCCTCACCCCTCACAGCGAACCCTAAAACTCGTGACTCCGGACGTAGGCATCGAGAACCCGCGTGGTTAGCGTTCCGGGGCGCTGGCCTTTTGCAGCATCGAAGGCCGTCGCCATAAGGTGCTCAAATGGAGGCGGGCGTTTTGGCCTCCAGACGGGTTTAGTTCCCAGGCGCGCAGGGTAGGACTCAGGGCCGCCTTTACCTCAGTTTCCCTCCTGTGCCCACTCATACCAGACGGGATAATGCTCGTGAGGGCTTTGGAAATGAATGCAACGTTGATGAGCCCTGTTTTTCTGTGTGCGGCTGCTCCGGGGACTTTTGGGTTTAAGTGCCCCAGAATCCGAGGGCGACTGAGAGACGTCCATTGGAGAGGGTTCCCTCTTCGCGCCGCTTGGTGCGGTGTCACCGCCTCCAGACCGCAGGGCTCGCGGGAGCCTCTCCATTTAACTCCACGCCGCCTCATTTTTGGGAATAAGGGTGGGGAAATTTACCAGGGGAGATTTTTAGTTTGTTTCGAGGGTTGGCTGGGTTTGGGGGCGTTTGGCCTCCAGCGAGCACGGGGAAAAAATGTGACTAAGTGGCAGAAAATGCGCTTTCCCTTTCCCTCTCCTCTGCCTTCAGGCCGCGCAGTTGCACAGCCTCCAAGAACCTTTTATTAAAAAAAAAAAAAAAAAAAGTTCTCCCAGATTCTCTGTTCAACACCGCTTTTCCTCTCAGGTGGGCTTCTTGAATTTGGGGCGCTAAGGTCTCCCCAGCCATTACTACCAGCTGTTTTGCAGCACTTCCTGGGCAGGCCTGGGGAGGAGGTGGAAAAATGGAAAAAGAACGGTATGCGCCCAATGGGCCCGACTTAACCTGTTGGAGGAGGAGGCTGGTGTCCGGCTAATGCCCACCCCCAGCCACCCACTAGAGCCCTAGCAGCCCCTGGACATTCAGAGAAAGCGCCCAGGGGCCTCCCAGCGGCCCCATCGGAAGCCAGTCATAAACCCAACTTCTCATCACCCGAATTACTTAAATGAGCGTTGGTGGTGTTAGGTCCTTTTCTTTTTCCACGTGCAAATGACTCACCCTGCTCCAGTTGCGCTGGGGGAGGTGATCTGGGGCACCCTGGACCCAGAGGCTGCCCATCCCAGCAGCAACTCCCCTGCCCACCTCTCAAGCTCCCAGATCACATTTAGCTCCTTCTCCCCCCTTATATTTTGGGTCATCTTTTCCCTCTTAAAAATAGGTATTTTAAAAATTTAAAGGAGTTTTACTTAAAAAAAAAAAAGCACGAGAAGAAAGGTGAATGATGGAAACAGACTGTAAAAAAAAGAAAGAAAAATATGTGCCCGTGGCACTCCGTGGAGCTGGCGAGCCTTGCCTGCCTCTCGACTGAGCTTTTGGTCGCAGGTTCCCTGGTAGAACTCGGTGTGGGGCACCTGGGATCTCCACCGCTGAAAAGGCACTATAGAATTGCAAGGATTATTACGATTTTAATAAAAGTGTGTCCCATTTAGGAGCGCGCTTCTGCGCTGTCTCTGTCTTTGGAGCCCGGGTTTGCCACGGCAAAGTCTGTAATCAGAGAAAAATACCAGCTTTGTTGAAGGTTAGAATATATCATTGGCTAATGTGTGTGGTTTTTTTAATAACGCTAAGCATTGGAATAATTAAAGAGTGAGAAATAACTCGTCTCTCCTCTCCTTTCAGCATTGTCTTATTTAAGAGTGGAAAGTGCGCTTTTAGGCAGAGCTGGTTGGTTTTAATGCGGGCTTTTTTTCTCACCCGCCTTTCCCTCCGCTCCGGTCTGATTCGCAAATCCCCAAACTGGCACAAGCCGGGAAACTTGCGGCGGCCGTTCTTCTCCCAGAGTTGGAACCTCGCTTTCCTTTCTTACCCTCTTTCAGAGACAACCCTCTCCTCTTCCCTCCCCCGCCTCTGGGCCCTGACCCACTGCCTGGTTTGCGCTAGAGCGATTTAAAAAAGAAAGAAAGGAAGAAAGGAGCCGGGCTCTGGGCTCTGGTACCCCCGTGCCAGCCGAGGGCGCGTTTCCCAGGCGGCGAGGCTGGTGGGAGCGTAAGACCAGTGGGGGTCTCAGATGCAGAGTCTCCACGCCTACTTTGAACACCCCCCCCAAAAAAAAAGGGATCAAGTAATCAACTGCTTCTAAAGATCACAGGCTCAGTGAGCTCAGATCCCATGTCATATTTTCAATTAAGCTGAATAGTTCTTTCTTCCCAGCCCAATATGCAGTAGAAAAAGAAAATGCGGTCCTCAAGAACCCGCCTTGGCAGCCCCACACCCTTGATAGGGGAGAGAGCTACCCACTTTGGGCTGGGCCTGGCGTCCAGCCCCAGGACAATGCCACCAACCACAGGGCCTAGATCTGGAGCAAGAGTGCACGGTTCAGGGCTTTTGGTGGGCACCGCCTGGGAAGATGTGGAAATAGAGGAACAGGCTCTTTGTCAGGGTTGCACAGGTTTGCTCCAGGCTGGTGGCAGGCTAAAAGGCTGCCCTGGTCATTCCCCCAGGTGTGGGGTGGACGGCTGGAAAGGAAAAGGGGCTTCCGCAGTGCTTGGGGAACACGCAGCTGCCTAAGAGAAAAGAAAAGGGGAGAGTGGGTAAGAAATGGGGGTAAGGGCTGGTGCCCACTGGCGCCAGTGGCTGTGTAGTGCCTTTGCCTTGCAAAGGGAGTTATTTATTTATTTGTTTCAGGTGTTTTTAATTAAATGTGTTTCTCTTTTATTTTCCTTGTTATTCGATGCTTACTTTTCAGTGATCCCTTGCATTTGTCTTTTTACATAAGCAGAAACTTTTTCCTCCTCTCGGAGAGATATTGTGGGAGGTATTTTGCCTTCAAGTGCTTTCTCTTTCCTGCTTTTTAAAAAATTTAATTTTAAAATTATAAAGTAAATTTAGTGTGAGTGAAAGTGAGGGGGGAGCCAGCTGGGGTTGGAGCCAGGGAAGGGGGAGGCAGATGCCGCTGGGCTGGGCCTCCCTTCCGCGGCAACCCGGCCCCAGGACCCCCTCACTCTCAAGGCCCCCTTCGTGCCTTTTCCACCCCCTTCCTCTCCTTGCAAGGCTCGTATGGACTGAGCTGAGGGCAGCTGTGCCTCGATTGTCAGGAACCCCGGACTCTGCAGAGCCTCTTTCCCCCCATGACCCACATGTACAGAGGCCCCTCAGTTCCTGCCTGCTTATTCCCCACCGTCACTATGGCTGTTCAGGTTTTCAGTTTGGTGGGCCCTGACTGTTCCACCCCACACACACTCATTCACTAGGGTGCTAACGCTGCTGCACTGTTGGTTGCCCTGTTGATGGGATCAGAGGCACAGAGTGAGTGAGGTATAGAAACCCCTCTGCAGCAGTGAGGAGGTAAGGGGCTTTTTTTCACTATGGGTTTTTGTGGTCACATTAGTACTGCACCATGCTTTGTAACACACATGTGTACATAGGTGCTCAAACGTGAAGTTAGTGATGTGGGCAGGAGCTATTTCTAAGGCATATGAATTGCAAGAACTCTATAGCTTAAAAACTCAAGGCCCGTTCAACAGTGCTGAAAATGTTCTATTCCTTAACCTGGGTGGGGTGACACAGGTGTGTTCACTTTGTGAAAATGTATCATGCAGCAGACTTAGAGCTGTGCGCTCTTCTTTATACCTGCCACACTTCAGTTAAAAAGTTTATTTTTAAAAAAGGAGGGCCCAGTCTCAAAAGTAAAGGCTGTGCATTACAAAATAATAATAATAATAATAATGATAATAATAATAATTTAAATAAGAATGTCCTCCAGCCTGCTTTGCTCAGGCTTCCCTGCTAAGGGATGGTGGAAGGGCTTGTAAAAATTAGTGGGCTGATAATAAAACTCGCACGCGTGTGGCCCATGAGGCTTCCTGACCTGTCCACGTGTGCAGAGTGCCTGGAGACCGCCTGCAGACTTAAGCCTAGCTGTAGTATTTTAACATCTCAGGACCAAAGGATAAAAAGTGGTAAGAAGGAAGTTACTTGCCAATTACATTTTGCTGTCAACATCTGGAAAGCAAAATTGCAGCTGTTCTCCTGCCCCTCCATTACCACCTCTTCTTTTTTTCTGCACACTTAAATTTTTTGTATGCGTGCCATACGTACTTCGTTTTTCTGCAATGTTAAAACATTTTCACGGCTCTACTCAAACCGAGTTGTTGGGTTTGAGCTTTAAAAAAAAATATATATATATATATCTTATAGTCTGACAGTATAATATTTGGAGCAATTTATTTGAACAGGTCTGAAATCAATTGATAATCCCCTCCCTTTTCTTTACCCTCTTGGCTTTTCCAGTGCTGCCGCTCAGGCCAGAAGCTGGGGGAGGACACTCGCTGCCTTGGCCTCTGCTCCTCCCGGCAGGTACTGACAGCTTCGGTACTGACAGCTTCGCCCTCTGAGGCCCTTCTGCGGTGTTTTTGTTTTCCTTTCGCCCCCCAAAAATATTTGAACCAAAAAGTTCTTTTTTTTTCCTCCACCCACAGCAAACTGAAAGGGCTAGTGAACCGTGATTCAACAGAGCGAGGGAGCCTCTTTTCTTCCTTAGCATTAATTAACTCAAGTTCGTTAGGACGTTGGGTCTGTCGCCCACAGTTTTCTCTTGTGTGTGCTGAATCGGGTCATAGAGGGAGACTTCCCGTGCAAACAGTTTGTGTTGGAGCTGGAGGACACAGAGGGGGAGAGAGGGGGAGAAAGAAAGGGAGCCGTGGAGGAACGGATTGTGGCCGAGGGGTATGCACGGTCTTGAGCTCCAGGCACCCTCCGTGCCAGCCTCCAAAGGGGTTAGACACCAGGGGAATGAGGATTCTTGAGTTTCTTTGGCAATGATCCTGATAATAAAATAGTTGTGGGGAGCGATACATTTTGAGGGATTGAAAAATGTCTTCCTTCCAACTCCTAAAATTGTACTTTTTGGGGAAGCCACTTGCCCAGACAGAGCCCGCCCAGCTCTCCTGAGCCCTGAAGCTGTGAAAACCTTGGGCTGTTCCCATCCCGGCCTCCCGCTGTCTGCCCTGGGCTCTGGGCACTGCCTGTTGCCGCAGCAACTGCAAGAAAGAGGCTCTCTCTAGGCCAAGGGTGCGGGGAGCGCAGACCAGGCAAGGGCACAGGGCCTCAGAGAAACTCTCCTCACTCACCCTGACCCTTCTCTCCTGTGGCAGGGGGAATAGACCTAATAAAGCAAAAGGGTGTCACAGCGGATCCTGGTGGAGCTCTGGCAGAGGGCCTGGCAAGGTTGCCGGTGGAGTCTCTGAGGTGCAGAACTCCTGGTAGGGGGTAGGGAGAGGAACATCTCCCCTATAGGCACCCCAATACTTTTGGGGGGTCAGTAGTTGGCAGTTTGCCTCCAGCAAGTTTTCAACATTTTGCCTTTTGCCTTCTCTCTTGCCCTGTGGACGTTTTCACAGTGTGCTGGGCGCAGAGGTCATCTTCACGTGCTGGTCTTCCCTTCCCTGGCCTTTTGTCCATTTTTCAGTTCTTTTAGAGAAACTTGTAAAGCTGGCCCTGGGGTTCTTCCTTCTTCCAAGGCTGTTGGCCACCTGGCGTGACACTTTTCAGGCCTAAGAGGTTGATGAGGCACAGGCTCTGCACTGCCCTTGCCCTTTGAAGCTCTCGGCTGTCATCTGTCCCCATCTCCACATAGCCCCCCTGATTGGAGGAGAGGGTTCTGGTCTTCCAGGCTTTTACTTCTATAATATTTGGTGACACAAGGAACTTTCAAGCTAAATAATGAATTAAAGACCAGGGTTTTGTTTCCCATCCCCTGTAGAGGACGAAAGTAAACACTTTCCAGTTACACTAGAGAGAAAAGATTGTCTCCCCCAGTCTCCTGTTCCTACCCTATTTCATTCGGTGCCAGGAGGGTGAGGGGAGATGTGCCTGGAGCAGGGTAGCGTTTAGAGCCAGAACGAGGCTGCCTGTTGGCCCGATCCCAGACCACTACTCCCGGTTTGTAGTCAGGAGGAGAAAAGGAAGGGCAAAGGGGGGGCGGTTTTGTAGGAGAGTAGTGTGCAGCCTGGTTCTGAGACAGGCCCAGTCTTAGACCCAGCACTGGGGTGTGGGGCAAATCCATTCAGCCAGCGTGAGGACGCTGGGAAAACCTTGCGGGGCCGCCTTTCCTGAGCAGAGGAAAACAGGCCCAAGGCAGCCAAAAACCCGCTTTATCCAAATTCTCCGAGTCTCCTCGCAAAGTACATTTCTGGTTTCCATGCCTGGCTTTTCCGGACTCTTGGATGATTTTACTCTGGCGGCAGAGCCCCTTCCAGCCTGCCCCCCACCCCACCAGAGGGGAGGCCCCACCTACCTCTAGGACAAGCAGCCGTGATCCTTCCTTTTTCTGCCTACAGTTCTCTATCTGTCCCAGAGGCCGGCCACTGCCTTCTTGTGTCCCTTCTGTGGGACAAGATGGGAGATCTCGGAGATACAAAGTCGAAGTCTGCTTTTGTGGTTCGGTCCAAGACTGAATTATAAAATGCTAGGAATTGGGCAGACTAATTGGGGCCTTTTAAAATTTCCTATGTCCTTTTTTACCCAAGCTGCTGATATGCAGTAGTAAAATAGATACTGAAATATCTGTTAATTTCTGTGTAGGCTGTCAATTATTTGCAGTAACTGTGTATAGTTATTCAAATTAACATGGATATATATATATATATATATATATATATATATATATATATATATATATACATATATAAAATTAGCATGTATCTAGGATCTAAAAAAATAAACCTGGGCCTTAAAGCAAGCAGGATGTGGACAAATAGGATTTTTTTTTTTTTTAAGATAAAGAGACCTCCAAACAGTGGCCCTGTCTTTAAAGATACAACTTCTTGCACTTCTAGATGTTTCACTATTAGCAGGTATGGGCCAGTTAAGATGCTGATCTCAGTCTGGGAAAATTATTTTGTTTCCTGAATACTTTTGAATACTGTATATGTGAGGTTCTGTACTTATTTTTCTATTTTCCCTTAAATAATCCACAAGGCCTCATTTGTTTTGTGGAATTTTGGAAAACCACATGTTTCACTTTCTTGCGACAGAAACAGTCATTTTCCTTAGCTTTTGTTCCCCCGGTCCGGTCCCAGAGCCCTTGTCTTTTCTCTGCTCCCTTTTCCCCTCCATCGTCATCCTTCTCTCTCTTTGCAGTTTTGGCTTTCTCTCTCTTGAGGCTTGGTTTCCCTCTCTCGCTCTTTCTCTCTCTATTCCTTTTTTTTTTTTTTTTTTGATGGCCTGCTCAGTCTTTTCCTTTTGGGAGCACATTTCTCCTAGTGATGGCTGAAACTAGCATGGGTATTTTAGAAGTGTTTCAGTGTAAACTGTTGCTGTTTTTTTTTACATCAAATTCTATATACTCGACAATAACAAGAGAGGCCTCTCCCTCACAAAGGCAGAAAAATTGCTTTCCACAAACCAAAAGCTCGTGAATTTTTAAATTCTTATCTCTGGCTTCTCGGTATTTCTTTTAAATGGGGAAAATAACTTTCCCCCAAAAGTTTCACTGCTTTTCCTTTATTTTTTCCCCTTCTCGTTTTTATTTTTCTTTTCCGCTCACTACTCTCACTAGCCTCACTAACTTCCTTTCCTCTTTGTTTTTGGTTATTTCTAATTCTCATTCTCCTTTCCCCTCTCATTTTCCTCAGAGGCCTGCCTGTCCTTTTGCTCCCTCTATCCTATGAACCCTTGGACTTGTGGGTAACTCAGCCCTGGAGAAATCTTGTGTTGTCTGAGGGTTTTTGTCTTGGCTTTAATCTGGGTTCAGGGTGCTGAGCAACTGAGCTCCCTGCAGGAGAGCAGGGGGCTGCAGGAAGGGAGAAGGGAAGGAGTCTGGGTCTGGGACAGGTAATCTTCCAACAGGAGCCTCCACTCTCTTAACAAAAGGGGGACAGTCCCCCTTTGTCTGGTGCTCCTGAGGGGCGTGCCCAGGGCTTAGAGCCACCACCAGTGGCATGCAGGAGAAGGGGGCTGCATGGGTGGAGGTGTGCCAAGTGTTTCTAATGGAACCTGAGCGAGATTCTTCTCTGTGTGTGCCCACTGGAGAGAGAGGGAGACCTTCTCCCCTCCCTCCCCAAGCATTCGGAATACCTCTTCTACTGGGGGAACTGGGTGAAGGGAGAACACTGCTCTCCTGGGAATCCTCTCTGCTTACCTTCAAGGTTATGGCCCCTGGCAAAAGAAAGACAATTGATGATTGTCCTAGGAAGGGCCTGTTGCTCCTGAGGCTCCACTGAGACACTCCACTGGCCCTCCTAGGTCACTTCTATGTCCAGTCTCTCCACCACTCCCTCGACCTTTGATCCCTCCCTCCATCCAGGAGTGAATCACGGATTTCCTCCTGCTTCTCTAACTTCCATGTGGATCCTTCCATCTGCCATCTCCCCGCCACCTACCTACCGTAGTTGTACCACCAGATTCAGAATCAACCCTTGTTCAGCGAGTCTCTTCCACTCGGCACTGTGGTCTGTGAGACTGAACATACCAGAATTCTCCAGGAGGCTCACGTTGGCCATTTTCTGTTCGGTGTCTAATATTTGGTGTAAATCAAAATACCAGAAAAACACCGCCGTGCCAAATATAAACTCAACTTGTAGTTTCTACTGTTTCATCTCGACTTTAGAAAGTAAGATTGCTTCTCTCAAGGTGGAGAGGCACGGTCTGGTATCTTATGTCACTCAGCTAACATCTTTGGCTAATTGTACTGAAGCTGGTTATTAACATGATGTTAATTATTGAACACCACCCTAAGAGGCCTGTCCAAAATGACATTTGCCTCCCGCTCTTTCTCCTCTAACGGTTTCAGTCAGGATCAACCACGAGCTTACTTCAGACCATTCAGGGCCCAGACTGGAGTCCCAGGTCTGGGGTCCCAGGTGCTGGGTGGCACCTTTCCCATTGTCAGGGTTCAATGCCAGTCCAGGGCTGCACGTTTTGTTTTGGCACACCCCAGGCACTCTTCCGGGAACCTTTTCGCAGAACATAAAGGCCACCAAGCACAGAGTTTCAGATGGGAAAGAAAGGGGCGCCAGTGAGCAGTGACCTTTTTTTCTTTGCCAGCTGAGGGCTGAGCTCACCTGAGCAGAGGGCAGCTGTAGGGATGGTCCCTGAGCAGGATCAGTCTCTCCCTGGTGATGTTCTCATCCTCCTCTGCAATTTGTTTCTTTAATAACTGTATCCTGCTTATTGCCTCTCAAAGGCCTGAGGCAAGGCTGCTCAATAGCCCCTCCCAGAGAGAACCTCTTGGAGACACACTTTGGCTTCCCTCTGCAATGCTCGCCTTTTGGCCTTCCTGGGAGGAAGGCCCAGGTACAGGGACTCCGTGGTGGGCCGCTTCTCAGTGACTCAGTTTCCCCAAGGTTGTCTCAATTTTCCTTGTCTTTCTCTTCTGTTGTTTGCTTTCTTATTTCTCTCCCTTCAGGTTTCTTATTTTATGCTCTTGCACCTTGCTCCATATGATTCAGGCCCTTGAGTCTGAATTGAATTGGGGGAACGATGAGTATTCCCCTCCTCCAACCAAGAAACACTAAACACCAGTCAAGTGGAGGAGACAGAGCAGGAGAAAGCAAAGAATTAAGCTCTGGGTGCTGGGGAGAGGCGTCAGTAGGACTCAGTGTTGGGAAGTAGTGTCCATCTTCCTGCCTTTGTCACTTCTCCCGGGGTTGGCTGTTGTGTTTGTGGCTGCATGGAGTGCTTGTCAGCGGAGTGCTGTGACAGGAGGCTATTTTCATAAACTGTTGCAGTTTCCCGAGCCGAGCTGCATTGCGTTGGCCTCCCTTGTCACCGCTAATGGAGCGTGCGTGGCTGGGTGTGGGCCCAGGGAGGCTGCCGAGCTTGCTGGGGGGCTGGGGAAGGGAGTTGCGGGGTGCTGGAGGCCGCCTGGTCTGGGAGTGCTCCTGTGAGCAGCTGCCAGACCCCAAGATGAAGAGGTGGCTGCACCCTGGGCACCGGGTCCCTGCCCTGGAAGTCCTGCTGGCATCGACACTTTGGAGCTCTCTTTTTTCTCTGTCTATTCATAGCACGGCTCCTGTATGGCCGGGGAGGAAAACTTCCACTCGCCCCTGTGCGATCCATAAATAAAAAAAGAAATAGAACCAGAAAAAGAGTGTGCAGGCCTGAGAGAAAGAGACTGAAACCAAAACACAGAGAGAAGGCGCAGCTGCTTTCCCCAAGGCCTTCTGGGGCTCCTGCCCGCCTGCCCTCCAGCCCGCGGGAGTCAGGCCTTTATTTATTTATTTTTCTGGCTTGAAAAAAAATTGCGAGTCTTCCTCCATCCTAGCCTCCACCCCACCCCACCCACTTCAAATTTTCTGGGTGGCCGCTGCCAAATGGACCCGAGTGGGAGCCTGGAATGAAAAATTCATAACTGCTGGACTTTGCTTGTTCATTAGACGTGAACTTGTCGATTGGGCAAATTGTTTTTGGTCTCCAACTGCCGGGGGCTCTCCCCACCCTCCCTGCTCGCCCGGTTTCCTCCTCCCCTCGGACGCAGCCATTGGCTGCTCCAGGATGTCTCATTGCCAAATAGGTGGATCCTTCTCTCTCTCTCTCTCTCTCTCTCTCTCTCTCTGTCTCTCTCTCCCTCCCTCCCTCCCTCCCTCCCTCCTTCCTCCTCCCCCCCTTTACTGGCTTTGGCACAACCAAATGGATAGGGATTGAGCATGAAAGGGGAGAGAGAGAGGGAGTTTGAGAGAAAAGAAGCAAAAAAAAAAAAAAAAAACACCCCAAAACCCAAGCAGCGCGCGCGGGCGCGCGCGCGGACACACACACACACACACACACACACACACACACACACACACACACACACCATCCACGTCCTCCCTCGCTCTCTCCCTCTTTCTCTCTCTCTTCTTCCCTCCCTCCCTCGCTCCCTCTCTCTTTAGCACGCGTCTGCCAGAGACGGTCTGCAGCCGGTCCGAACTCGTCCCCTTCCCCGGGAATCTGCGAGCTCCCCCTTTGCCGGCGATCAGGCTCAGAGGCGGAGGGAGGCAGCCCCAAGTTTACACCCCTGTGCCGCTGCCAAAGCCGAAAGCCTTTTTCTTCAGCTGCTGCTTTTCCCTCTCCTGGTTTTTGTTTTTGTTTTGTTTTGCACGGGGGGTGGGGAAGGGCGTGTTGTGGGTTGGGGGCGTTGGGAGGTAGATTTTGATTTTTAAATTTTGCATATTTTTCTTTTTCTTTTTTAACTGGAAGAGGATGCACAGGGGGCAAAATTGAAAAAAAAAATTTGTTGGCTTTTGTTTACCTGGCGTGTGTGGCAACTGGCTCGCTCCCTCTCTCTGCTTGCTATCCCTGACCTTTCTTTCTTTTTGCTCCTTTTCAAAAAAAATATTAATTTCCCCCTTCTGTGCAATGGAGCGTGGGGGGGAGGGGGAAGGGTTTGAGAATCCACCCAAGCCCGGCCCCTATTCCCCAGAACACCAATAATAACCCCCTTTAAAACATTTACCTTCCTCCCCTGCTCCTCCCCCTCCCCCCTCCCCCCACCCGCCCCCAACTCACAACTCTGTTGAGTCCAGAAGCTCAGAATCGGGCGTTGGGCTTTGCCGGGTGCTTCAGATCAATGGTAATTATTTATTTTTTTCCAGTTTTATTTTTGTAAACAGAAATCAATTATTATTTAAACTTCAAACAAGCAAACAAGCAAAAAAAAAAAAAACCCGAAAGCGAGAGCCTGGCCCTCTGTCACCTGAGTGCGAAAGAGGGTGAAGGGGTCAGTGGGGACGGGGTGCAGGACACCCCATGTAGCTTTTAACCCTAATGCGGCCGAGACAACCACCTTATTTGTGCTAACAAGAAGTGTTTTGTTCCTTATTACTGTGATTAACATTAATATTGGTGTCGATAACAAAACTGAAATCACATATTTCGAATTTAGATCTGATTTTAAAAAATGCTGGGGTGGATGTTCCAGTTGGAGCAGGAAAAAAGAAAATGAAAACAGGCCGGGGAGGAGGAAGCCAAATCCGTTTCCTCGCTCTCTCGCTGGTGGATGTCATGTTCTCTCTTCTTGGTGGTGGCCAAAAAACCGACTGGTGTTGGGGCGCGAGGCGGCCTCCACACGCCCTGAGTGTGCGTCCACGGGCAGACGTCTGTGCAGACCGGACACCGCGCTGGGGCGAGCTGACACGAGTTCCAGGCTGCGATAGAACATGGAGATGTCATGGGCGCGACAGAGCCTGGCGGGGATACCAGCAGCGTGTGTGTGTGGACGGCAACGTTGTCTGTGCGCGCGTGTGTGAGTGAGTGAGAGAGAGCGAGAGAGCGAGAGAGCGAGAGAGAGAGAGAGAGAGAGAGCGAGAGAGAGAGAGAGAGAGAGAGAGAATAGGTGTGTGCTCAGGCTCCGCATGCCTCTGTCTGGCTGCTGAGGCTGAGATGGGAGCAAGCGGCTGGCTAGACTGGTGGTGGCTCCGGACCACACTTTCCTAGAACAATCGCAAGAGGAAATTGTCTTTGGGGGGGGAGGAGGAGAAGAGGGTTTCTCCCGTACCCCCTTCTAACGCTTCTTTTCTCCTTCTCTCTTTTCCCCTCCTCCCGTCCTCCCTCGCCCCGCATGCTCCCGGCTTGCCGCCTGCAGGATGAGTTCCACCCGTTCATCGAGGCTCTGCTGCCTCACGTCCGCGCCTTCTCCTACACCTGGTTCAACCTGCAGGCGCGGAAGCGCAAGTACTTCAAGAAGCACGAGAAGCGGATGTCGAAGGACGAGGAGCGGGCGGTGAAGGACGAGTTGCTGGGCGAGAAGCCCGAGATCAAGCAGAAGTGGGCATCCCGGCTGCTGGCCAAGCTGCGCAAAGACATCCGGCCCGAGTTCCGAGAGGACTTCGTGCTGACCATCACAGGCAAGAAGCCCCCCTGCTGCGTGCTCTCCAACCCCGACCAGAAGGGCAAGATCCGGCGGATTGACTGCCTGCGCCAGGCCGACAAGGTGTGGCGACTGGACCTGGTCATGGTGATTTTGTTTAAGGGGATCCCCCTGGAAAGTACTGATGGAGAGCGGCTCTACAAGTCGCCCCAGTGCTCGAACCCCGGCCTGTGCGTCCAGCCACATCACATTGGAGTCACAATCAAAGAACTGGATCTTTATCTGGCTTACTTTGTCCACACTCCCGGTAGGTCGCTCCCAGTCCCCCTCACCATTTTATTTTACTTGCTGGTATTTGTTCTGTTTATTGTTCCCCTTCTGTCCAAACCATACACCCAATCGGCCTACCCAGTGCCCCGTCCTGTGGAGGCCTGCGGCACATTTGACGTTGCCTTTTCCCTTTTTCTGTTTACCTCCACCCTCTCCATTCTTCCTCCTTGGCTCTCTTGCCATGTCCCTGATTTTCTTACATCTCCATCTTTGGAGGACTCATCTTACCCAAAAGATGCTGCAGGTCTTAGGACTGGGGCCATGATGTCCCAGAATTACCCATGATGGTGAGAGTTTCTGATGAACACCCCTCTCCAAAAAAATCACTGGTTGCTCTTATTTTAAATGAGTCAGAAGTAGTATTGGGGGGCAGGTGGTGGCTTTCTTGCTGCTTCCCCTCAAGTTCTGGGGAAAAGCCAGATTTGGCACAAGCGGGATGGACAGCAGTTCCGTGGAGAGAGGGGTGCCTAAAACCCCAGGATACGAGACACAATGAATAGAAAAGAGGAGAGAAGGCAGAGGCAGGCAGATTCTGTCGCCCAGGTGCCCAGGCAGGACCTGTTTTGGCTGGGATTTGGCTGTTGGAAAGTAGGAAAGTTATTTGATTTCATAGAGAGTAAAAAGGAGCACGAGATTCCTTATGCTCTCTCCCTTCCCTTTCACCGTGTTTCGCTGAATTGGTAGGACCCCAGGATGGGTGCCCAGTAGCCCTTGCACTTCTGCTGGGGTGGGGGCACAGGCATGTAAGGGAGTGCAGGAGAGGTCTTAAAGAAACAAACAGTCAAAAAAACTAAAATTTCCTTTTCCTTTTGTGTTCCAAGTAGTTACAGTTCTCTATTGCTTTTCCAGTTTTACCCTGCATTTTGGGTCAGAGTGGTTCAGTTCTCCTCCTCTTCCTTTTTCCCCCCCTACTCTTTCCCTTTTTATAATTTCTTTCCGCTTTTGTTTTCTTACAAATTGAAACAGAGATGGCTGGTTAATTTTTAGCCTCCACTCAGCTACGCCCAATTTACTGCCGCCTTTCAAACCTAAACGGGCGGCACTCTGTGATTAAGCAAGGCAGAAGTGTGTTTACATTATGCCCAACCAACTTGTAATGAGAGGGCTACCAAACCTTTCTCTGTGTGTGTGTGTGCGCGCGTGTGTTTTTTCCTTTCCACCATTCCAGTAATTTTTCCCCTTGTTTTCCTTCTTTCTCTCTTTATGCGAATGTAAGAGAATGTGGCTTAACTTCAACTCTAGTGAATGTTCTTTCCCCGTGTGTATGTGTGTGTGTGTGTGTGTGTGTGTGTCTTCCTTCCTGTTCATTCACAAAAAAGAAAAGCGACTGACTTTTCTGCTGTGGTCACCCCCTTGCCTGTTTGGGAAGCTGGGAGGAGCGGTATGACTTAATCCAGAAATGAATTTTTGGGGTGCTTTCAGCATTGCGTCAGGAACATAACCTCAACTGAGATTAGCACTGAGAGTTTGTATGTTGGAGAACTCTGGGGAAGAAAAGGGGGCATTTGAGGTCTCTCTTCTTGCTCATTTTCTCTTGTTCTGAGAGGAGGCGGCTTTGGTAGTTGTTTGGAGGCAGTGGACCCCCCCACCACCCTACCTCCCTCCATGGATCTTTCTAGGCCTGCACCTCACCCTGTGTGACTATCAAGACCCCTCACAAAGAATGAGCAACTGCCAGTCTTCTCCCCCCGTTAGTCCTCTTTCTTTCCAGAAAAGAGACTAAAGAAAAATTTTAAAGTTTGTTTTAAATGCCCTCATTCTTCATCTACACAGCAAGTCAGAGTGGGGAGGGTGTGTGTCTGATAGTGTCAGAGGTGGCTTGGGGAAGCCTTGGAGCCTCAAGCTTATGTTGGTCAGCTAGCTTCTCCATAAGGGGAGTCTGTACCTTCTGATTTAGAACTAGGGCCTCTAAGACAGAAATTAATACTCATCTTCTTCCTGAGCTAGTTTCCTCCTACCCCGCTCTCTAGCTGAGTCCCTGGAGCTGAGCTGTTTTCCTGGCCTCTTATTTTAGGCCAAATTCTTGACTGCTGCCAGCATGGGGCTGAGGTACGATGAAGTGTGTGTGAGAAAGGAGACCATTTCCTGGCCAGCCTCTTGGCTCCTGGACTGACCAGGCAGGTGTTGGGAGAAGAGAGGTGCCCCCGCCTGCCCCCAACTGTAGTGAGATCATTTGCCCAGGAATATGAGTGAATTCGTGCCCCATCTCACCATGGCCATCTCTGTCCGGACTGAGGCCGAGTTCCTTGACAAAAGATGAGTAAAGAACTAAGAATGTTTTTTATAATTTGTCTATAATTCCAGCCCCTGGCCTCTAGAGCGTTTCAATAAGGTTTTTCTTGCTGGAATTGCTTTAATTCAAGTGTGCCTTCCTGAAAGAATGGGGGTGAATTGGTGCGGCCTGAGTCACTACTGGGCCTTGGGTAGGTGGTCTTGGGGTGGTATGGAGCAGGAATAGCTTCTCCAAGTTACCCCAGTTTGCTAGAAAATGTCTTCTCCTGGTTGAGCCCCCAGATGGCATTGATCTGACAGCGTGGCCTTCTCCATGCCCACAGTGGAAGACATGCTCCTTCCTCCCAGTATAAACTGGGGGGCCGGATGGGGGCGGGGGTGTCAAGGGCTCAGACAAGAGTTGCTTTGGACTCTAAAAGAAGTATTTTCTTTCCTTAAAACTGGGCTGAAGAACTCGATCTGGGCTGAGCTGATGGTGCCGGGTTTGATGACAAGCCAACTTGACATGGTGGAAAGTATGGGAGCGTGGCTTTAACTCCAGTCACCATCCTCATCTGTGGCCTTTGCAAGCCCTTGTTTTGCCCCCATACGAAGCTTTAAGAGGTAGCATAGTTGAAAGGGAATAAAGGACGCAAGTGTGATGTCAGGAGCTCTGCTCCCAGAATATGGAGTCCAAAAGGCAGCCCAGAGTATGAGGCGGCCTCCGGGCCGCTGTGAGGGCAGCCTTCTTTCCAGGAAGGAATCTCGCAGTTTGTCTGTCCCATTTAGGAGGGGAAGTTGAGGCAGAGCAGACTCAGAGAGCACTGCCATCGGGAGAAGGAGGTACACTCATGGTGATGTCCTTCCATTGAAAGGGGGTGTCCCAGGGCAGGTGGCCGGAGGTGGAGAGGAGTGTGGGGTCAGGATGCCCTTGCTTGAGTGAGGAAGAATGGCTAAGCTGGTCTGTAAGTGCTGCTGGACTATCTCCAAAGCTTATTCAAGGACCTGAAGATGAACTGGCACCTATATAGCTTCCTTAACGTAGGCCCTAACCTAGGAAAGAAAAACAATCTGAAAGTAACAAAATGTTTTACCCAATGGAAATGTCAGCTTCTTCCCTTAGATCCCTCCACTGGGCCCTCAGTGACGGCTCACGAAATCCAGGTTATCCGGTGGTGGCTCCTTTCTTTAGCTCAGCTTTTTCATTACAAAGTTTCGCATTTCCCTGAAAATAAGACCTAACCAGACAACCAGCTCTAATGTGCCTTTTGGAGCAAAAATTAATATAATACCCAGTATTATATTATATTATATTATCACTATATAGACCTGGTTTTATAGTAAAATAAGACTGGGTATATATAATATAATATGATATAATATAATATAATACCGGGTCTTATATTAATTTTTGCTCCAAAAGACACATTAGAGCTGATTGTCCAGCTAGGTCTTATTTTGGGGGAAACGCAGTAATTCACAGGTAGAAGGAAGCTACCCCACCATTGCCAACAGTTGCCGACTTATGGCCAATCTCGATTATCCATACTCCCCACTGCCCACCCACGCTGGGTTGTGTAGAGGAAAATCCAGGCATCGTAGCTAGTCATCTGTAAATATTTCTGTACGTGTTTCCAAAGATAAGGACTCTTGAAAAATGTAACCGCAATATCACTGTCCCTCCTAAAAATAATCATTAATTTCTTTAGTATGGTCAGATCGTCAGTGTTCACATTTCCTCGATTATCTCCTAATTTTGTTTGTCTGGATCAGGATCCAAATCAGGACCGCATTACAATGGGCTGATCTTTCAAGCCTCATAATCTTTAGGTGGTCCCTCCTCTTTCTCCTTCCTCCTGGTTTCTTTTCTAGCAGTTTTTGGGTTGTTGTCGAAGGAGCCGCATTTGTCCTATAGAGTTTCCCTGTCTGGACTCTGCAGGCTCCCCTGGGTCAGTCCTTGCGCTGCTATGAAAGGAGATTCTGCCTCTCTCCTCGCCACCAGGCCTTACCTGTCAAAGGAAATGGATTAGCACCTGAGGATTTGTCTAAGTGAACTTTTTTTGAGTGCAAGGTCGCCTTTCTCAAGTATAAAATCTCCCTGGTTTTCGCTTTCTACTTCAGGGCTTGGGGCTTTGCAGTGAGCACTGGTCTTTAGGACTGAGTGAGGGCTCCTGATCTGCGTCCTTTCTCTGCAGTGGAGGCCACGTCAGCTGTGCCAAGATACGGCTGTTGCCAGCATTGCACCCCCAAGCCTTTGCTGGACTCCCAGCCCGTCTGGTGGCTCTGGTGCGAGTGCGTGGGAAGGACCACAGGAGCACCAGCTGCCCTGGAGGTGGGGGGCGGGGGGCTAACCCCTACTGTGGCCACTGTGCCACTTCACCCACTGCTTCCTTTTTCAAGGCCCAGAAATGCCATTAGTCTGCGTGTTTGAGGCAGCGCCATCTGGTGCCAGGGCCAGCAAAGAATGCAGGGCCCAGGAACCAGATTCATAAAGTGAGAAGATATACGGATTATCTTTTAACCGCTTTAGAACATCCTGGGAGAGAGATCACTGTTTTTCAGCTTTGGTTGTAAAATTTTTCTATTCATCTAACTCCAAGGACAGTTAAAGGATTAAACCAGCCAATATGTAAAAACACCAGCCGGCACATAGCAGGCAGTGGATTACAGCTGCGATTACTGTTGTTATGATGTCGTGATCCCAAGGCTGTCTTCCTCTCACCTTTACCTGTCGGTCTTATTTTTGTCTTAAGGGACAACCCAGATGTAAGACTGTAGCCTTTTAAATGCTTAAGACAGCTCTCATGGTTCCTTCCCACCCCTCTCCCTAGAAAGCTGTCTCTTCTCCAGGCTAAACTTGCCAGTCCCTCATGCCTCCTGCATTTGACACAGCTTCTCGTGCCCTTGCCATTTTGGTCACCACCCCCGGAGGGCCTCCAAAACTGGAGCAGTCGGTATTGAACACAGAAACTCCGGGTGCGACCAGATCCCAGGGTAGCTGCTACATGATTTTTGGTGCCTTCTAGCTACATAATTTGCGGGCCCACTGCAAAATGAAAATGCGGGGCTCCCAGTTCAAAATGATTAGGAATTGCAACATAACAGTTTTAAACCAAGCATTAAACCAAGCATGGGGCCTGGGCAACTGCCCAGGTCACACACCCATGAAGCCAGCCCAGGTCACCTTTGCTCTGTTAATGTAACATGGGTTCTTGACCCTGGCTGGTATGGGAGGGTGATTGGGCTCAGGCTGGCTTCAGAGGGAGTGTGACCCCAAATTGGAGATCAGAAATGCCCAGACACTGTCCTTGGGCTTAGTCTTGTTGTGGGCCTCCCTTGACCATCTGCTCCTGTCCCCTTTGTCCACTGACTGTCCGCCCAACCAGTCAGGAGTCCCCGGTGGTTGCGAGGCACAGGGGACCTTGGTGGAGTGCTCACTCTGCTGGCTGAGTTAGAAGCTGTAGCTCAAGGCAGAAAAGAACCACCCTTGTCTGAGCTTGAGCTGGCAGAGTGTGGGCCATGGATAAACTAGAAGGGAACTGTATGCCTGAGTATGGTGACCAGCTGTGCTGTGCCGCCCACCCAGAGGAAACGGGGCCACTCTGCAGCAGGAGGGCTGGGGTCCAGACACGCAGAAGGACTTTCTGAGGATTTCGTTTACTTTTTGGCACTGCCAAAGGATGGCTGAATTTTCCTTTATTCATGAAATACGCATTTGGTGAACCTACTGCGAGCAGGGCCCTTCTAAGAATGAGAATCTTGCATGCTGCTGGCAGAGTGTGGGTGAAGGCCTCATGATGACTTCTAGAAGGCGCCATCCTGCAGGCATGAAGTGTGCAGTGATCCATGCTGGAGGAGAGGGAAGACCCAGCAGAGTTTCATCAGGGGCTGTTCTCAGTGGGCCATGAGGAGGGAAGCAGGGCCCATCTGGGCAGCCTTCTAGTATTGCAGAGACCTGGGGAGCCGAGGAAGGGTGGGCGGGAAGGGCAGAGGGCTGTGCCATGCTCTCCCTCTGTCCTGGTGTCCCGCAGCAGCTAGGCAGAGAGGACACAGCTGAAAGTCCCCTTTCCCCCCCCCACCCCCAGGGAAGAAGGTGGCTCCCTCCCTACCCCTTTTTCTCTTTGCCCCATCAGCCCCACCACCCCCCTGTCTCAGGAGCTGCCACGCTTCAGTTATTTTATCCTTCAGTGTCCGATTCAGAAGTCCTTTCAAAGGCCCCAGCCGTGTCAGCGCGGTGCTCGCACAAAAGGCCTCTTTGATTTCTTGTTTGTTTTCATTTGCCAGTGAAGGGGGAGGGGGCAGGAGAGAAAGAGCTTCTGGGTTTTAAAATTTTTATTTGGGTTGCTTCATTCTCAGAGAAATCGGCTCCCTGGAACTCCTTTCTGAGTTGGGGGCTCAGAGGCAAGGGGCAGCCTTCTGGGGAGAAGGCTATGGCAGGAAGTGGGGACAGCCACACCCCCAAGAGCAAGGAGGAGGTGCAGGGGTCGGGGTTAGGATATAGTCATTGATTCACCTTCAAAAGTTATATGCTGGGCCAGAGGGTGGGGAGGGTCAGGTTGGAGCCCCGCTGCTTGGGTAGGGAAAGGTCCCAAGTGCCTGGCACCCAAGGACATTCCCTTAGCAGAGGCCTGGTGACAGCTGGAGGCTGTGAGTAGTCCGGAACCTTGACTTGACCGTTTTCTCTTTATCCTCCCAGATTGTCGTTTGCCCCTTGGTTGGATGGGAAAAGGGTGGGCATCCTTCTCGCATACATGTGCCTCGGAAATTCTTAGTACCTTGAAATACAGGCTGGGGCTCCCCATTTTCCATCAGGGAATGAAGAGGGGCGAGAAGTCTATCTAGCAGCCAAGCGTCCTGCCGAAAGGGTGCCCAGAGGGCCCAGGAGGAGCCCCTGTCCTCTCAGGCTTGCTATCTCACACAGCACTTCCTGCCCCTTCATGATGACCAGAGTGGGAGACTCTTCAGTGTGGGTACCCCTCTCAGAGGACCCAGCTCATGGCTTGTGGAGGACATTGCGGGCAGGCCAGTAGAGGCCCCGCCGAGCAGGGAGCTGAGGCTGAAAGGGAGGCCTGTGGTTTGGGACTAGAAAGACCCAGACCAGTGCCTGTCGGGGTGGGTATTTGAAGTGCATGTGGGTGTGCCCTGACATACAAGTAAGAAGGTTGTCGTGCCCGTGTGGAGGCCTGATTGCTGGGGCTCAGGAAGAGAGTGCCGGAGACTGAGGCTTGGGCAGGTGGTCACGAGCGAGCGTCAGCAACAGGGAAGTGTGCCCACTGGGTGAGGGGGGCTCCGCAGGGCCTGGTTGGCAGACGGGAGGAGGAGGCTGGGGGGCTGAGAGATAGATAAATATAGCTGATGGCATTTCTGATGATAGGTTTTTCTTGGCACCGAGGGCACTGTGGAAAACAGCACGACAAGCGCCTGGCCCCACAGACCGTCGTCGCCATTTTAAGCATGTTTGAGCCGAAGGGTTGTTGGCATTACAGGAGGGTCCCAGCAGGCGTTGGGGCTGTGGCAGGGAGGTTTGGCTGGACTGGGCCTCCCTACCCTGCATGCCTGGGTTCCTTACTCTGTCCATATGGATATCTAATGTCTGATTTTTCTGGCCTCCTGGGGATTCTTTTCTTTAATATTTTGGGGTTGCCCTTTGTGAGCCTGTCTTCCAAGTGACTTGTCCCCCCACCAGCCACTGTGGCCTGTCTATCTGTGGAGGACGTTCTGGCTCTCCTCTTCACTTTTGATGTCTTAATCATGACCTGGCATGTCCCTGCCCCAGGTTCAGGGCCATCGTTGCTCTTATTTTAGGATATCCAATAATTTAAGGGGCTCCCATTTGTCCAGGCTTCCAACAACTGCCTGTCCCCTGTTGATGGAGGAGGGAGCCACCCTTGGTCTCTGTCTCCTGCTTCAATTCCAGTTTTCCAGCAAAGGCCCAGTATGGCCGAGGTCCCATGCTGAGTCTGGTTCATGTGTCAACCACCCAGATTCTCACACCAATTCTAGCTTCAAACCCGTGCTCCTGGCTGTGTGTGTGTGCACGCGCTCAGGTGGCACACAGAGGAGTCTCCATGTGTGTAGTGAGGTGTCGGTGAAGCAGACCCAGAGACCTGGGAGGCTTCCTGGAAGGTGACCTGCTTGAACCACACCTTGAAAGATGGGAGGAATTAGCTCGTTTTTGTCATCTCGCTGAGCCTTTTTGGCCTGCTGGGAGCTGATCGCTCCTCACAATGGTTGAGTGATATAGGCAGGGCAGGTCTTATTATCCCCACCGTCATAGAGAGGTCAAGGCACTTGGGTCACACTATGAGTTTTCAGCAGAAGGATCTCAGGTTCTAGGTCACCTTGACTGCCCTCTGTGGGCCTCACCGCTCTTGAACTTGAACGGGATTGCTGGCCATGGCAGAGTCTCACAGGAGAAAGCCATGTAGGACCCATGGTCTCCGTTGTTCTCTAGGAGCTGTGATGGAGGAGCTGAGCCCAGCCTGAGCCTCAGCTCAAGGGCTTCCCTAGCTGCTGACCAGGTGGCGTGGAGACAGAGAGGGGGCACCTGGTCTGTCCTTGACACTGGCCTCCTCCCCGTCCGCCAGCCCCTTGCCTCCCACCTTAGAGGCAGCATGCTCACATAGACAGGGCAGGTCAGCTAGACACCCCACCCTGCTACAGCCAGCTCAGCTTCTTGGCCCTCTCCTTGGAGCAAGGGGGAGGGCAGGTAGAATGTGCAGGAAGTCTAGGCGTGGGGCCAGGAGGGCTTGGCTGGATCCTGGGATCCCTGATCCTTGCTCTGTCATGCCCTTTCCATGGGAGTCTGCTTGGAATAGCGGTTTGAAATAAAAATGTAGTTGTCCTAATTAACCCGATGATCGATGGAAGTTTTGCAGTAAACTGCTCTTCATTGCCTTATATAATCCTCCACGTAAATTCTCACCCTTGTGCCTTTCTTCAAGTTTGCAAACTCTCCCAACATGCTGAAGGGCTGGGTTGTGAGAGAGGCTAGCTCATGGCTAGAGATTTTCCTGTTTCCGTGGCTAATAAGACAGGGACTTAACCTCTTAACCATTAATAGCAGCTCCCATAGAGCAGAGTATCCCAACCACAGCCCTGTTGACTTTAGTGGCCATATGATTCTGTCATGGGGACCATCCTGTGCAGTGCATGATGGTCGGCTACATCTCTGGCCTTGACCATGAGATGTCACTGGCAACCCTCCACACCAGGTGTGACAACCAAAATATCTCCAGACATTTCCAAGTGTCACTGGGGACAGAATCGCCCCAGCTGAGAACCTCTGGCCTGAGACAAACAGAGGGATTCAGACGGAATGTCACCTGTGTTCACCTCTTGCCTCTCCTCCAGTTTGACTTCATTTACCTTTTCTCACATGGCGACAGAACCTCTGAGTCCCGGATATTCCCCTGCGCATCATGTGTGGTTTTCCCCTTTCTGGGCAGCAGGACCACTTGAGGGAATCATGAGCCCCATCCAAGTCTCCTGCTGAATATTCCTTTCGATATCTTGTGTTGTGTTCTCTCTGTGTGCCAGGGCTGCTGAGCTCGGGACTGGAAGTAGGGATCTGCCACTCCACCAACCCAGGCCTAGTTGGTGAGCCAGGGACCCCATCAAGCCCATCCTAGACCCCAAAGAGCAGGAGGCCTTTGTTTCTGCAGCATGGGATGCAGACATCAGAAATGTCACCTGAGCCAAAGTACTTTTCTTTTTAAATGACGTATTTGATTTTTTAAAATTACAGTAGTACAAGACTCTCTTTGTAAAAAATCCAAACAATAGAGAAATGTAAGAGACAGACAGTCTCCCCAAACTACCCTCCTGTGCCAGAGAGAAACTTCCCAAGTCTGTCTAATTTTTTCATCAATTCATATATCAAATAACTTAAATGTAGAGATAATCTATTTTAAGAGCAGACGGTATGTTTGGACTAATTGAATTGGCTCCATCAAGTGCCACTGTGGTCTTAACTTTTCCCCTGCCCATTCTACCCATGTTCCCATCACCCCAGGTGTAGAGCCGAGGTCCCTGTCCTCTTTTCCCTTGAGGTGACAGTTTCTGCTTGTCCTTCCTGGGAGCAGGGTGACCAGCAGAGCGTATGTTGGTGTCTGAGTAGCCAGGATCCTGCTCTGGGGCATTCCTGGTGGCGGTGTAATGGTGTAACTCCGACAGTGGAAGTTAGGGTTCCAGCCTCAGCCAGCGCTAAGACCCCACCATATAAAATAAAAAGCGCGGCCACCACGAGGCAGGGGTGGCGAGGAGCTGAGGAAAGGAAGGGTTGCTGTGCAGTGGCTTGATTGGCATCAACCAACTTGGTCCCGAACTCTTACCTCTGCAGCCGGCTTTCCAGCTCTTTCCTGGAGAGCCAAGGTGATCCTCTGGGTGGGGCTGACCCTCTACCAACTGGCCTGGCATCTTAAGGCTCTTATAGACCCTATAATCTTCTTCCAGGGGAGGCAACTGCTTGTTTCCTTTCTTAAAAATGGGTGTGAAGTGTCCCTCAGCCTTGCACGATTTATCCCATCATAATTCTTTGTGTCGGGCTTACAGATACTGCAGAGAGAAGAATGTTCTTTCCAGGTCAGGGGCAGGGATAAGACAGGGAAAAGGAATCTGGAGAGAGCTTTGCGGCTGGGCCGGCTGGTCTAGGGTAGGCTGCAGATGACAGGCGGGAGAAGGGTGACACCTGGTGACTCTTCTGGACTGGGCGGAGTGTGCGGAGAGATCTGAGGGTAGAGAAGATCCCTGGAGGCCGCCTGCAGGAGGCCAACTGAGTGCAGCCCTTGGGGAGCGTGTCCTTATTATACCTGCAGATTATATCCCCATTAGCGCATAATTATTATATAATGGGCGTTATTGCATAATGGCAGTTATATAACACATGGCCCAGAATACAGGGGCGGGGGGTGTAATAAGTGTATATCCTCTGGCTATAAATAGTCACCAGCCCTGCACTGAATCTGTGGTCACACCAGAGCCACCTTATAAATACTCGGTGCTGGGCTATAAATTTCTAAGCGATGACGAAGGCAGGCATGGTACCTAGTTAGGCGGAGGTAGGAGGGACCAGCAGCCTCACCCAGCCTTATGACATCATTGTTTCCGTAGTAACAAGAACGCTTCCAGGGGTACCAAGTGATGAGAGGCCTTTAAAGGGAGGAGGCAAATGGATAGAAAGCTTGGGTGGGAGGTGCTGAGCCTGGGGCTGAGTTGGGTGGGGTCCCCTGGGTGGAGGACTGAGTGGGGTGAGACAGGCTATCTACTCTTAGGTGTTTAACCAGAGCCAGGGGAGGAAACTCCATTTCCTTTCATCTCTTCTTTCGAGGGTCTCAGGTCCCCTCCCATGGGTAGCAGATCATGCGACACCCTGTGTCGGGGAGAACAGGGGAGCCAAATGGTCTCTCCCTGTCCTTTCCTCTCCCAGGTGACTTCTTCATGGCTTTGGTCACACTTACGAAGAGGAGCTGAACGTGGGCAAATCAAAGCTCTGCACCCCAGTCGTGGCCTCCCCAGGGCGGAGCTGCGTCCTCTACCAGAGGTTTTAGGCCAATTTCAGCCTTAGTAATATAAGAAATATGTGAGCAATTTGGCGTGCGACTGAGAGAGCCTCGTGGAAGTCATGGCACTGGGAGATGGCGCCCGGGGGAAGGAGGAGACAAGGATAATAATATTTTGGCTGCGGAAGAAGCTGTGGGGTGGGGTTTCGTCTTTGTAGGTGTATGAGAGGTAGTTTCATACAAGACAGTGAAGAGCTACTCTTCCCAGCCCTGAGGGTAGAGAAGGAAATAAAGTTTGTTGGCAGGTGGGGGCAATGGAGTTAGTTGGGAGGGAGGGTGAGTGACCAAATCATCCCAGTTTGCCCAGGAATTTGCTGGTTTCAGCACGGAAGGTCCCTTGTCCTCGGGAAACCCCTCTGTCTCCCAAACCAGATGGTTAGTCACCCTAGAACAGTGGTTTTTCAACCAGGGTCTATTTGGCCCCCAGGGAACTTGTGGCAATGTCCATAGACACTTTTGGTTGTCATGACCAGGGGAGGGTGCTGTTGGCATCTGGTGAGTCGAGGCCAGTGCACAGGACAGTCCCTCCACAAGGACTCATCTGGCCCCAAACGTCACAAGTGGCAAAGCCGAGAAGCCCTGCCTTGGAGGGAGAGTAAGCAGAATCTGCACGTTTCTTCTCAAGACAGCCCTTGCCTCTGCGAGCGGAAAGGCCTCCTGGCCTCTTTGAATTTCTTGCTGCTCTATTTTTTATGATTTGATTGGTTGCGTGTAGTGTTCTGGGGTTGAGGGACCTTTCCTAGGGAATCACGGGGCTTCTGAGAGAGTCTTCCCCCTTCTCAAAGCCCAGAGGCCCTTCAAACCTAAGACAATGCTGAGTGTAAGCCCTGCCAGGAAGCATGGCTCCGGTGTGGATTTTTTGCCTGTTATTTAAAAAAATAATAATGGAAAAATCATTGAACAGCCATCCCTGATTGTCTACCAGATAGTTGCCAAGAGGCAAGACCTATCTGTTTCCCACACCTTTCAGGCCAGCTATTCCTGCGTAGACCTGAGCAGGCAACTTTGGCCACTGGGCCAGATAAAGGAGTTGAATCCCATTCTGGAATGTGGAGTTTGCAGAAATGTGGGTTCTAAGCTACCTGATATCATTTACAGCCGATTACATTGTGCGTGGCATATATGAAATGTAATTGCAAGCCTATAGCGAACACTTTCTTACTCACCTGTGTTTCATGCCTGTTTAATTTACTACATGGCTGCAGTTTGCTTGGCGCCCTCTGGCCCTGACCACATGCATAGTGTGGCCAACTGGGTCACCGTTTCTGCTGGCCTGGACAGGGCCTCAGACAATGGCCAAGATGGCGGTGCGGTCGTCTGGTCTGCACTGGGTAGGTGGCCAGAGCCGGAGGATCAGCTGGGCCTCAGGCTGCCCTTTGTGTGTGTCAAGCCCAACTTTTGAGTTTGGACTTCGGATCGAGGCAGCTAATGAGCAGGGATGGGGAGGCAGGGCCCACAGGTTTGCAGGCAAGGCCCTGCTGCTGTGCCAAGGGGAACTCAGTGAGGAGAAATGCTGGCTTCCAACACAAAGGCCACTGCTCCACTACTTCTCAGGGGATTGCCAGCCCAAGAGATAGGGCCAAATGAGAGGCCCCTGCCCCTAGGATGGGCCAGATTTCTCTCACTTATTTATGGTGTTGTGGTTTATAACGTGGGCCCAGCACACAGAACTCTGGGCATAGTTTCAAATACATGCATTTCTTTTAAATTAAACAACACACATGCGCGCGTGCACGTGCGAACACACACACACACACACACACACACACACACACACACACACACACAGTCTGTTCAAGCCATGCTGCTGCCCAGAAGTAGTGTTCCCAGCCACGTGGGACAGTAACTGAGGATGATGGTCCTGAAGCCACCATCTAATATTAGATTTTGTAACTCAGATTCATTAATATAATTACTCAGATGCCAGCCTGGCTTGGCAAGCCCTCTTGAATTGTGTTCCCCTCCAACAAAGCACTCTGGCTGCAGGGATGCTCTTGATGAGCTCGAACCCCGCTCCCTCGTTTCTGGACAGTGGGCAGAGGCATGTGCTGGCCTCCTTAGTGTACCTTCCCTGGGAGAGGCTGGGCATTCCCATGGTGGCGAGTCCTGCCTTTGTGTGTCTCATCATGAGACATGCCTCTCTGGAGAGTCTGTGGCAGAAGTGAGCAGTCAGTTGGGCGAGGCCCTGTTGGAATGCAAGGTGGCCCCAGGGCTCGGCTGGGGGCTGGGTAATTTTGCTACCCTCCTTGATACTTTGCGTTTACTTTTGTAGGCTTCTCTCACTAGGCTGGTCTCTTGGAACTGGGACTATATTTTATCTGCCTTTGCATCCATCTCTTGCCCAGCGTATAGTTTTATACATAAACCTATTTTGAATATTGAATTACCTTCAGACGAGAAGCAGCCGAGGGTCCATCCTTGAGAGGACACAAAGGCATGAAACGTCATAAACATCAGAAACAGGGCTGATGAATAAAGGGAGTGAAGGCAGGGAGAGTGGCTGGTGTGCTTTCTGAGTGGGCAGCACATGCGGGGAATCCTGACAAATAAGGAGTGGTGGCAGTTTCCGGAGGGATGTGGAAGGCAAGTGAAAAACTATGGGTTAATGGGTTGAAAGGGACTTGGTTTCGCAAAACATTTTTTTCCCTTTTATGGGAATGAGGTGTCAGGAAATGGGGAAAGAGCAGCCCTCTTCCTGGCCCCCTCCTCTACTCCCTGGCCCCTTGTTAGAGGGGTCATTGCTGGGTGGACCACAGGCCCAGCTCAACCCATCCTACCGTTCCCCAGACCTTCCTTTTGTCTCCTTAGCTGTCCTTGCTAGACAGAAGGGCGTCCTCAGGCATCCAGCACACGGACCCCCGGCCCGTGGACCTCCAGCCCACATCCTCTACTGACACAGCCTGTGCCCCAAGTTCACTCACTCCTGACAGGATCTCCACCCATGTCCGATCCTCCCCTTGCTGATAGTCTAGCAGGTGCCCTGCGGCATGGGTTGGTAGGGAGCAGTCACAGTACAGAGCAGTCTGGATTGTTTGCCGTGTGCTCAGAGGCTTCCCTGGCCCCCACCCCTTGTCCCAGAAGCCCTGGTCTTCAGGTCCCTCCTGTGGATGCAGAGGCGGACACATGGCTGGCTCTGCCTGCCCTCTCTCTCCTGAGGATCCCGCGGGCCTCTGCCTCCCATTTGGAAGATGGCTGCCATCCCCTAGCTGGTACATGTACTCCCACTTCTGGTGGTTGGGTTTCGTTCTCAACCAGGAATTATTAGACAAATGCGAGCAGTGCGTTCCTCACACTTGCACACGCGTAGCCACTTCTCTGAACTGAACCACAAAGTCAGCTCTGCTGTTGTTGCTCCTCCACATGTCTCTGACTTTAGAGTCAGTCTCATTAGTTTTTGAGTGAATTCCCAGCTCTCCCCTCTCCACCATACGACTCTGCAGCCAGCCACTTCCTTTCTGGTCCTGAATCTCTTTCTCTGGGCCCCACGTGCCTGTCCTGGACTTTCTTGGAAAGCCGTTTTCCCCTCCAAAGTCCCTCTTGTCCAGTGGAGGGGTGGCCCAGTGCCCAGTCTCAGGAGTGTAGCCTGCGGGAGTGTGATGTGCTGCAGTGTGACGGTGGTTTAGGGGTGTCGCCCTGATTCCTGTTCTGTGTCATTTGGCCTGGCGTCCACTTGAACATGAAAGTTCTGGAGGCGGAGGTCTGCCTGGCTCACAGGAACGCAGCTGGACCCGCAGACGGTGGTTTGCCATCACCTTATTATGTTCTTATACAACTCGGGGAGAGAGTCACATACATAGAGTCGCTCCTCCATGCCCTGTTTTTAAAAAGGTAGTTTTCTGATTGTAAGACTAGTGCACATTTATACCATCATAAAAATACCAAATAAGCACAAGGTCTAGAGGGATACGAAACAATTAGCAAAATTCTACCACTTAGCCACTGTTAACCTTTTGTTGCATTTTATACCTATTCATGTACATATTTTATTTTCTTTAAATTAGAGTGTATGATAGAAACACTTTTGGTGCTAGTTTTAAAATTTAACCCATTGTGTATTCTACCACGTCACAGTTTTTCAAAAACTAATTTTTGGTGGTTTAGCATCTCTTCTTATTAGCTGCACTGCCCCTAATTCTTGACATCTCTAATGACGTCTATCCCCTTTTCATTTTGGAAATGACGAATTACCTTTTATTATAAATGTAATAGTGCTTATTTAAAAAAATACAAACATGCTTTCTAAACATCTGCCTGAGACTTCAGCATGCCAGAGTCGATGTAATCCCTCACCTGTGGAGGCCTTTAACTTGTAAATTCTGCCGGGATGGACATCCTGGAGCACTAAGCTTTGTATCTCTGTTCGCGAGCTTCAGACAAGGCTTCCTAGCACTTGAATTACAAGGCATAGGGTATAGACTCTTCATATAGATTGTTAAATTGCTCTCTGGAAATTTGATGCCCACAGATGGCATCTGAGGGCCTATGCCGCCACATCCCCAGCTGTACCCTGTTCATTCCAGAGCCCCAGAAAGACACTACCGTCACTCCCCCATATCACATACCTATGACCGTGTTTCCCCCAAAATAAGACGGAGCCGGACAATCAGCTCTAATGCGTCTTTGGAGCAAAAATTAATATAAGACCCGGTATTATATTATATTATATTGTATTATATTTATTATATTATATTATATTATATTATATTGTTATACTATGTTATATTGTTATATTATGTTGTATTATGTTGTATTATATTGTATTATATTATATAGACCCAGACTTATAGTAAAATTAGACCAGGTCTTATATTAATATTTGTTCCAAAAGATGCATTAGAACTGATTGTCCGGCTAGGTCTTATTTTTGGGGAAACACAGTACGTACCTAGGAGCCCTGTCATAAGTGAATGTTGTCCCCATCGGCTCACATGTCCCCTGATGGACACATGCTATCGTCTTCTGTAAGAGTTAATTTTGGACTCACCTCACACACTTGCACCCTCAAACTCATGTTTTTATGTGAATCTGAGGAACCCCCTCACAGGCCTCTCTCTGTTAGCACTGCTAGAAGGGGAGGGGTCCACAGGGCCCCCAGCATTACAGTGTTGGTTCCCTTGGGCCAGGAGATGGCAGGGGAGACCAGGGACTGCCTGGCGGTGAGCAGGTGCTGGCCAGACGTTTGAATGGCAGCAGTCCCCCCGCGCCACCTCCGAGGTGCAAGCCCCTGGTGTCCAGAGAGTTCCTGAGGAAGGAGCTGCTGCTGACCCCTGAGGCTACCCTACCCTGAGGACCCTAGGCTTGCCTGGTGAGGTGCGTGTCCTCCTATGATTGGAGGGGAGGTTAAAGGAGTGCAAGCCTCTCCCTCCTTCCATCTGGATTTTGGACTGTCTACACACACACACACACACACACACACACACACACACACACACTGTGCCCCAGACTGCATGACCCAGGGCCAGGACTGTCTCCCCATCAAGTCCCTAGGCATGCATGTGTGAGTGAGTGCTTTCTCAGGTTCCGTCCCTGCTGGCTCTTGCCACGTGTCCCCATATCCGCGTGTGCACACATGTACGCTCGTTGACCTAGAACCTGGCCTTACATCACTTTCTACATCGGTTTGGCCTATCAAGGCTTCAGTGTCTTGGGTCTCTGACGCTCCTCATCCCTCATCCCATCTACTCGATGCTCTGTCTTGCCCAGAACTTGACTGTCCTCAGGACTTGGGTGGTGGGAGCTGCCCCTGAGACCCAGCGAGGAAGCCTGGGGGTGCAGCAGTGGAGGAGATTCTGCCGGGCCGGAGAGGCAACGGAAGCCTTTCTTCCCTCTTCTTGTGGTGGCAGTGCCGGGCATCCGGCTAGAAGGCCTGTGGCTATACCTTCATGGCTGGGATTCGTGTTTACAAAGCTTGGTCTGTTCTCTTCCTTTGTGAGTGCTCCACATGTGTTGCGTTGTGAGTGAGTGTGTGTGTGTGTGTGTGTGTGTGTGTGTGTATGCATGCGTGCACCAGTATGGGTTGGGTGTTTGTGTGTGTCAGTGCGAATCACACCCCAAAGATGTAAGAGGAAACTTTGAAGGTCATAAGGTTCAAACGCCTGTTGCTTTCACAAGGACACAGAAGCCCACGGAGAGTGCAGTTACCAGCCGCCCAGTGACCCAGTGAGTACTCAGATCACCCAGGGGCACAGCTGTCTACTCCAGGCCCTGAATGCCGTGGGCCTGGAGCAAGTAAGTGTCTGTGTCTGCAATGTGCGTACTTGCTGCGGAGTGTCAGGCCCTTCCTGCCCGCTCAGCTGCTGAGCAGCTCCTTTCTGGGGCTCTTTGTGAACCTGCCTCGCTATTAATCTACCTGTTAGTAAAAGAGATTACAATTGCCGTAATTACAGGGCGCTGGTGCTCCACCGGCAGGAGCCCGGCTGAGTGAGAGGAGGGGGGGGGAGACCAGCCCCACAGGAAGTTGCTATTAAAAGCCCTGTGTTTTGATATGATGCAGGGACAACAACCTTTCCCCAGGAGCGGGGCAGGCCGTGGGGTGGGGGACAGGCTAGGGTTCCACTACAGGCTCTGGCATGACACAGGAGGTGAGCAGGGCTGAGGACAGGGACAGCAGAGGAGGCCCTCTGGGGCATCCTGACCTCATAGGCCCCACGCTGAAGGAACAGGCCTTCGCAGGCACAGAATGGAGGAGACATGGTGGCACTCGTCAGGGTGGTGCAGTGGCTGTCTTCTGAGGGGCTCCGCAGCCACCAGCCTCCGTTGATTTGTGTGGACAAACAGAAGTGTCTGTTCTATGCCGGCACTGGCCCAGAGCTTGTGCCGTGTGCTCCTTGGAGAAGAGGACACAGGTGATCTTACAGCACTGGGGTTCTCAGTGGAGGCGATTCTGCCTCTGGGGGACTGCTGGCAATATCTGAAGATATTTCTGGTTGTCACTACTGGGGGTGGGGGTTTCGCTATTGGCTTCTATCTAGTGGGCTGCAGCTAACTGTCCTACAACAAAAGGGACGGTCCCTCAGAGCAGAGAATGACTGTGGGGAACCCTGACCATAAGAGAAGAAAGGACAAGTCAAGCCTGAGGAGGGCCCGAGGACTCCCTGGTGCTGTGTCTGGAGACTTCGGCCCAGGGCGCTCAGCAGGTCTGTCACTAGGCGAGCAGGCACCCCAGGGTGACAACCCCAGCATGTTGACCCCGTGGTGAGTGTCAGAGGACTACAGGCCGTGGACGTTATCATCCACTCCCGTTCCTTTTCTGGCAGGTCCTTGCCTCCTTGGGCAGCAAGAGCTGAGCCTGGATTGGGGCACTTGCCCTTGCTCCCCCTCACACCCGCCCATGTCGTCATTGCCCACTGTGGCCCCTGGGAGTGAGGGGCTCTGACCCTGTCCCTCAGCCTTATAGGCCCCTTTGGGTGGGAAGAGTTGGCAGGAAGGTGTGTAGGGATGAGAAGGGCTTGCACCCTCTCATTCCCATCCTGCAAGGATACTGGCCACAGCCTGGCTTCTCTAGAACACAAATGTGGCCCGGCCTCTGCTCTGAGACATAGAGCTGAGCAGGGCGGAGGCCTTACCAGTAACCCCTAGTGTGCACTTCTCTGGGTACGCACAAGAAGCCTTCCTTCACCATTTGTGCCTGTCCACAGAAGGGGTGCTGCTATGGGCTGGCACTCCTGTCCCCTTCCCACTTTTGTTTCCACCTTTGGCACTATCCTAGGTGGCCCGTGGCAGGACAGGATGGCATTATGGGGAGTGGCCTGCATGCTGATTGAAGTGGGCGCAGACACTCGGCCCTATATCTTAGGGTATGTGCACAGCTTGCCAGCGAGCCACGCACAGACCCTGCGCATGTTTGGGATTCGGGGGGCTTCTGATGTCCTCCCAGGCCTTAGAACTCTGTGTCTCTGTTTTCCGCAGACAAAGCGTGGCAATTTTCAGCTGTTGTGAATTCCAGGTTTCATACCGAGTCTCTAATAGTGGAGTCACTTTGCTTTTCCCCCCTTTTTTTGTCTTGACAGCTCCAACCTTATAATTTTACCTTCTCCCACCTCATACATGCTCCTTTTCTTCCCTCTCCCTTTCCTGGGGTTTTTGCTGCTCATCGAAGGGAACCCCCTTTAGGAGGGATCGCTCCTGACAAGAGGGGAGGGGCCTCCTGTCAAACACTGGGAGTTGATGTTTTGTTTGGTAAAATGTCTGTAAATAGGCTGCGAGGCGATGATTCTACACGGGTGCACGAGGGCGCCTTATTCTGTCTATGCACGTCTTGGCACGTGTGAATGTTAGGAGCGGAAAGAGAGAAAGGGAAGAGAAAAAGAAGAAGGAAGGAGAGAGGAGAGGGATGGCTTCTGGGGACCCTGTGATGGTACTGTTCCTTCTGTGACATTGTCTCGATCTAAATCACAGGCCCTGAGCAGGAGACAGCCAGAGGCTCAGAACCTTTAAGGGCCAAGGAGAACATCAAAAAAGAAGCCACTGCATTCTGTCACTGGCTGTTCAGAGAGCTGGAATGGGACGGTGGGCTTGTCCTCCCCCATAAGGCCCAGAGAGGTGTGTTGTGGAGGGAATTATTCCTCCTGTTCAGCATCGATCGATCGGCCTGTATTCTCAGGAGCAGTGCTGGTCTTCCACCCATGAATGGGAGCCCGTTTTTCTCTGGACACGAGACTGTCTCTTAGATAGAAGCCCTGATCTTTTTTTTTTTTTTTTAAGACTGTTGCTTTAAATGACCTGCCAAGTTTTTTTAGTTTCTGTGGTTATTTTTCACTTGTCATTATTTTTAAAGACAATGAAAATAATATCTAATGCCAGTATCGACATGCCTTCTTCTGTATATCCTTAGTTATAGGACTTCTGTTCCGTTAGACTTCAGGCGATTCTCAATGAGGGCGGTTCTGTAGTTTAGTTGTAATTTTGTTGTGGTTGTGGTGAGGTGAGCACAGCATTTACCTACTCCACCATCTTCACTAGATGCCAGACCAGCATTCCCCACCCCCTTTCTTTTAAGGAGGATGCAGCTCACAGTGGCCCATGCAGGGATTGAGCTGGCGACCTTGGTGTTATCAGCACCACGCTCTAACCAACTGAGCTAACCGGCCACCCCAAACCAGCTCCTTTTAAAGCTTCAGGTGGCTTATCCCAGGATTTGACTTACAGCAAACTCACTAAAAATGCTGGTGTACTTGACTTTATAAATTCGGCCACGTCCATGTTCCCATCAGCCTTCCAGACCTGCAAATGCTCTGCCTTTCAGCTTCTCCTCAGCCGACATCCTCCCTGAATCCATTTTGAGTTACTCTTCCTCGGCCCCATTAGAAAATGTCGGCTCCGACTGTACCATGCTCGCGAACAAAGGTGCAGAACGATTTTGGCTGCTTCGTCCAGGAAATAAATTCCTCTCTGGTGCCAGAAACCATTGAGTGGTGCCATGTGTTGAGCTCTGGGGCCCAGCACCGTGGGCAGGGCTGCTGCTTGAGGCAAGGAGGGTGGAAGCGTAGGATCAGGAGGCTCAGAGGATGAGAGTCTTGCTTCCCACACGTCCCACGTGCCCTGGTCAAGGATCCGAGAACTTGCCACTTGGCCTGCTCTCCCAGGCCTGGCTTTCCATCTCCAGTTGCTTATGGTTTCGTTGGCCTCTGGACCCATGGAAGACAGGCCCCTCTCTTTCCTTGGTATCCTCGGTGTCCGACCCCTTTGTTTCCATGTGCCTTGCCTGGGTCCGCTTGCTCCGTCTGCCTCGTAAAGGTTCGTTTCCCCAGGGTCTCCCCTCTCTCCTCTTCTCTTCCTATGCTCTCACCTGCAATCGGTGATGCTACTTGTCAGTGTCATTGAGCCCCATCTCACTTAAGCCCATGACAGTCTGATGAACTAGATGCTGTTATAATCCTTGAATTATGCCCGGAAGCCTGGTGGGTAGAAGAACCTTGCTGGAGGCCATGTACTAGGGAGCTGTGGTCTGCTCCTGTCACCTCTGTGTCCATATGCCCCTCTGATCCTCAGGTCTGATTTCTCCAAACTTTTCTTTCCAGCTCCCAGGCAAACATCCAGTTCACACCCCATCCCATATTCATAAGTGAGCTCACCACACTCCCTGCTCCCCTCTTTTCTCTCCACTCCATGACTTGTCTCTGTTGTGGGGGGTGCCACCAGCTCCCCAAGCTTATGAGCCCTCACAGCCAAACTGATGTGACCGTGTGGTGACTCCAAAGCATCCCTGCCTCTTCACTGCCACTGTCATTTTCTCAATTCAGTGGCTTCTCCTTTCTTCTGGATTTGTTTTTTATTGGGATATAATTCACGTAATAAAATTCACTATTTTGAAGTGCAAAATTCACAATGTTGTGCAACCATTGCCACTGTCTAATTCCATCACCCCCATCCCCCCCAAAACCCATACCTATTAGCAGTTTGTCCCAATTCCTCTTTCCTCCCAGCGCCTGGCAACCACCAATCTGCTTTCCGTCTCTTATGAATTTGCCTGTTCTGGACATTTCATATCAATGGAATCACACCCAACGTGCCTTTTGTGACTGGCTTCTTTCTCTAAGCACAATGCTGTCAAGGTTCATCCATGTTGTCGTACATATCAGCACTTCATTCCTCTTTGTGGCTGAGTAATATTCCATTGTATGGATGGACCACATTTTGTTCATCCATCTTTCTGTTGTTGGACATTTGGGGTTTTTCTACTTTTTGGCGATTGTGAATAGTGCTGCTGTGAACATTTGTGTACAGGTATTTACGTGGACATATGTCTTTGATTCTCTAGAGTATATACCTAGGAGGAGAATTGCTCTCAACTGGAACTTTGTAACCACCTTCAAATGGGCAGCTGGTCCCACCATCTCCCAGAGGTGCCGTCTCCTTAGGGTTTCTCACAGTCGGGCCTCTGCTGTGCATTCTAGCATCATCTCCCGTCATACCCCTGGCACTGTATTCCAGCACACAGAGCTCTCTGCAGACCCTGCATGTGCCGTGCTGTTTCGTGCCTCTGGGCTGATGCTCACACTTCTCTCCAGTCTGCCTTTCTCTTCCCCCCATTGTTCAAATGCCTCCGTCTTTCTCACTCCAGTCCAGCTGTCATCCCCCTCGGTGCAGATTTCTCCCACCTCACTTCTCATGCTTGGAGCCCATTCCTCCTTCTCTGAGGGGCCTTGCATTTTGTCCATTACACACCCAGCTTCCAATTGGCAGGGAGAGTTGCCCAGGGCAGCTTCTCTGGTTCTGTATTTGCAGCATTTAGCAGGTCATAGGTGCTTAATAACTGTGTCGAAATAATGTTAAGACACTGTATTCGTTTTTCTTGCGTGTCACAGACCTGTATGTACCCACTCCGGTGCCCCTGCAAACCTACAAATGAACATACGTCTGCAGTGTGCTTCCCATCACCCTCTGGGCCCTGGGGAGTCAGTGTCCTCGCATATGCTTCCCATGGCCTCCCAGGAGCAATTAAGGGAAGTGTATGTTACAGGAGTCCAGGAGCTTCAGAGGCAATTCTGAGGGAATCCAGCCACCTCTAACCCAAACAGGTGAACAGCAGCTCACACATGGCCTGCTTTCTAGCTGTTCTCCTTCGTTCCTCCTCTAAGCACAGAGGGGTTGTGTTCTCCTTCCATCCAGACCAGCCCCTCTGGAGGTGGCCTCAGAGCAGCCTCCCGGGCCCGGTGTTGTTCGCTGTGAGCTCAGGCTGGCCTGGAGCACCTTGTACCTCTGGGACCTTCCTGAGGCCAGGATGGGCTGAGCAGAGAGGTTGGGGAGCAGCTGCCCTGGGCTTCAGTGGGTGCTTCAACACCTCAGATCCCCTTGTAGAAGGTGTTTGGGATGCTGCTTGCCCCCCACACACACACACACACCAGCTCTACTCAGGCTCCAAATGAGTCACCTAGCTCAGGCTCTGCCAGGTGGCCCAAGGCAAGCAGGCAGCTCAAGTGGGTGCAGCGCCACCCCGGCCACCCCACCACAGGCCCAGGGAGGAACAGGGGTGTGCCCTTCCCGTGTGGCGGATGGAGAGAAACTGGAGAAGGATGCCGTGTGCACCTGAGGGGGTCCACACCGGTAGTTACCTTCTCCCACGGCATCCTCCCAGCACATCATTCACACCCACTGTCTCTAAGCCCCAAGCAAGGCCCTTTCCCCAGGCGAGCTGGAGGCCCAGGGGCCCCCCTCCTGGTGACAGCCGCCTTCTGGTTGTAGCCAGGCTCTCCTCCTCCTCCCCTCTCCTCTCCTTGGGCCTCTTCCCCACGTGGCTCATTACAACTCCAGTTGTTCAGGTCTTGACCTCAAGAGCCTTCCCTGTTGACCCCTGACCAGCGATACTAATCTGTGTCAACAGGCCCCAGGGGTTAAAGAAACACAACCCGCTGCTGCTGTTGCTGCCGCTGCTGCGCTGCCTCAGCAGGTGCCTGGAGGGGGCGGGGCAGCTCCTGGGAGTGCAGGCACGGGAAGGAGCTTCCACAACACGCCCGTCCCACTGCGCCCGCCCTCCCACTCCCCCTGTCCTGCTCTCTAGGATTCTGTCCTTCCTCTGCAGATCCTGTCCTGCCCACTGTTTTCTCCTCTCTACCACCACTTCCCTTCTGTCTGTCTTTCCTTTGCTCTCCACTCTGCCTGGAGGATTTGGAACCAAATGCCCCCTTATGCACAGGTGGTGCTGCCCTTATCCCCTCATCACCCCCCCATCTGCTCGCCCTCTCTCTTTCTCCTTCTCCTATTTGTAGCCCCAGTCAGGGTCCTCCCCCGGGCCAGAGCCTGTATCAGAGTCTCCTAGAAGGCTTGTTACAGCAAAGATCCCTGGGCCCTCCTTAGGGCATCTGCATTTCCAGCTAGTTCCCAGGTACTGCTGAGAGGGCACACTGCTGGCCACCTGTGCTGGGAGCTCAGCTGGGAGCCGTCCAGTGGGGTATGAACTTCTCTGAGCATTGCATTCTGGTAGCACAGGGATGGGTCACCTAAGGACAGCCTGGTGATAACACAGGGGCTGCCAGATGGGGCCCACCATGTTTCATTGGGGTCATTCAAAGGAGCCTCCTGCCACCCCTGGCCTTCACTCTGCTGGGAGCCATGTCAGGGTGAAGGGGGAACCCCCCTGACTTAGGCAAGATGATCTGGGTCCTCTCAGAGAAACAGTCATGTGTCACATGTTTCCCCATTCTTGGGACAACCCAAACGTCTGCTTATAATATACCCTTAACCCTAACCATTGAACAACCCAAACTATAGGCTATCTCAGGCCAGCCCGGCTGCCCTGTGCTGCTGGGGCCAGCCCCCGCCCCATTCACACGCACACACACACACACACACACACACACACACACACACACACCAGAGGAGAGGGAGTGCTGGGCACAGGACGTTGATTGGTGTCTCTATCCGTCTGGCCCTTGGAGTCCATGTTGCCCTCACGCTCATCTGGAGATGGAAACCCAGATGAAAACAGGTCTAGAGTCCCCTGCTTCTCCACCATCCCCACTTAGAGCTGCTGTTACTGCCGTCCTCCTTCCGTGGGTCCACAGCCACAGTGCGCAGTGTTTGGCAGAGGGTAGCCCTCGGAAGGTGCTGAGCAGAGCGCTGGTTGGGGCTCTGAAGGGAGCAGCCACCACAGGCCCACAGGCCGGGTGTGCTTGACAGTGTTTTATCGGGGGGTATTTCTTACCTGCTGTGAGACACTAGTAGGCCCAGGAAACCCAGCTGGGGGTCAGGGTGGCTGGCTGGTGGGGCATCCTAGAGTGCTCCCCACCTTCCCTGTATGCTCTGCTTCTCTTTGGACTTTCTGCTCTGTCCCCTACTCCCCCACACCCCTCCTTCCCTTCTTCCTCTTGGCCATGGCTCCCTGGCAAGGCTGGGGAGCAATAGACAAACTCTTCAAAAAAAATTTTTTTAAGTTTCCCAAACTTTTCCAGATGCCAAGAAGGGGCCAGAGAAACCCTGCAACTGCAGAGCAGGGAGGAAGAGGGAACGTGTTCCAAGACCTTTCCCTCTCCTCCTTCTTGGTGAAAGGAGGAGACACCTAGGGGAGCAGGGGTACTCGGCTGCCCCAGACAGCCCACCTGGAGGTCAGAGAGCCCCTTAGCCATCCCTACTCTGAAAATCCCCAGACTGCATAGGGAGGCAGAGTCAGAGGAGAATGTCAGCGGGGTTTCCAAGAACTGCAGCTTCTCATTATAAGGGAAGTGACTTCTGGGGTTCAGAAGGGTGAATTTGGGACAGACCAACCCCCTAGCTAAGGGAGGTCAGAAGCTGAGAAGGGGGTAATCCTGGCTCTATGGGCTCCCTCCCCTGGAGTCTGAGGCCTGATATGAGAATCTACTGGGGGCCAGGAGTGAGGGGGGCCAACGGGAGGGGGGTATGTGGGGACAGCACAGGCATCGCTTCCGTCCCCCTGTCCCACCCCAAGGGGTGCTCCCCCCACCTTTGCTGTTCTGTCCATCCACTCCCTGGACACCTCCTAAAACAAAGGCCTCTTTGTGGTCCTGGCCCACTGGCCTGCTGCCAGCTGCATTCTTTGCGTGTTTCCTGAGCGCGGATCCCTGCTCCCGCTCCCTCCGTGGTCAGCTCCTCCCCCACTGGCCGGCTGACTCCTCAGGACTCAGAGCAGTCCCTGCTTTGCCGCCTGGCCCTGGGTCCTCCCACAACTCACATCCCTCCTCCCACAGCTCACATCCCTCCTGTCAGTGGATCTGGGCCAAGAAGGGAGAGCCCTAGGAGCTTGGCCCCTGGGGCTGCAGAGCCATCAGGGGCAAGTAGAGAGTCCATTCATCGGGGCTCTGACTGATCTGGTTAGTTCCATCCAGCCTCGCCTCCATGTACTCATCTATAAAAATGGGGAAAATAACAGCCACCCCATGGGGCTGTCAGGCAGATTAAATGTCTCCCAAACACCCAGCTCTGGCCTGCCACACAGCGGAGGCACTGTGTAACTCGAGCTCCGACTTCCACACTGATCCCTGGGGGCTGGGGGACTAGTGGTGCCCTGGGTGGATGGCTGAGGAGTTTGGAGGGTCCTGAGAGCCTTGAGTGGGACATTTCCCTAAAGTCTTGTGGGGGACCTAGAGCTTAAGGCCTACTCCTGGAGGGCACTGAGGCCAGCACCCCAGGGATTCCTTCTCCTCCTAAGGGATGGAGCTGGGTCCTTAGCAAGTGGCCTACCAATCCCCGGCCTGGTCCTGCTTCCTGTGCCCCCACCTCTCCTGGTACCCACCTTGATCTGTAACAGCTGGGGGTACCCTATTTGGATTAGGCATGGGACAGGGAGATTATATCTTGAAAATAAAGGGACCTGAAAAGGGTGAAGGCAGAGCCCCAGGGAGAGAAGGCCAAGCTTTTCGAGTAGAACGTTTTGGAAGGTCTGCAGATACACTCCGCCACCTCCGGTCACCAGCCACTCACAGTCACACACGGTCCTGATGAAGTCCTAGATTGCTGCTCTGGGTTTTTACCCCCCTCGTTAAAAAAAATGTTCATAATTTGGAAAGAAAAGGAGCTTTTTACAAGCTGGCCGCTCTAGGGAACTTTCCGTCGGTTCTTTTTGGCCTCGTGATGGGTGGGGCCCACTTTTCCCTTCCCTTTCCCGCTTTCCTAATAATACCCCCTCCCCAGCCCATCCAAACACACACACACACACACACACACACACACACACACACACACATATACACCCTTTAGGGGATCTCCAGCCGGCTGTCACCCTAGAAAGCGGAAGGAAGGCCGAGGACTTGTCTTTGCCTTCAGGGCCCCAACCAAGCCCCCCTGCCCTCTGCCCCCAGAAATTGCCATCACGGCCCTGGAGTCTTTAGATGGCAGTGCCTCCCCAACTCCATGCTGGGACCCAGGCCCGGCAATCTGCCTTTCCTCCCCGAGGGGTTGCCCCACTCTCCTGCTGAGTGAGGGTCCCCCGAGTCCTCCCCGAGTCCAGGGGCCCCGCCGGGGAGGGAGCGGGAGGTGCTGAGCTCACCACCTCGGCATCTGCCCTCCCCCCGCCCGTGGTGCGAGGGCTGCCGCACTCCCGCCAGCGCCTCGCTCCCTAATAGCTTTTTAAGTCCAACCACATGTGTCTGTGGAGCACGGAGCCGCCCCTCACAGGGCCTCGGTCCCCCTCCCTTGCCGGAGACCACCCTCCACTCGGAGCAGCCTTGGGGCTGGGGGAGGGGGTCTGCCTCCCGAGAGCCCATCTGCTCGCCCCAGGCCCTGCTGCGCCAGAAGGGGATGGGCCAGAGACGGCTGAGCACTGGGAGCTTTCTCTCGAGTGTGTTGTGCTCTGCTGGGCTTTGGGTCCCCGACCTCCCCTTTCAGTCCTGGGGTCTGGGATCCTCTCTCCCCGTTGCGGGCAAGAAGGGTGGAGAAGCCTGAAACGGGCAACTAGGAGCTGGATGAGAAGTCCTGACCTCGCCCTGGGTCTTTTTTTGGGGGGGGAAGCGGGGCTTTGCACCGGCACCCCTCCTGCACCGGGCCCCATTGCGGTGACCCCACCGTCGCCCCTCCAACTCGTACATGTGTGGTTCCCTGTGCGTGTGAGTGGTCTGTGGGGAGGCCTGTGGGGTGCGGTTTCGCAGGAGGGGAGTGAGGGCTGAGAACCAACGGGCAGGCAGGCCTGGGGTCCTAATGAGAAAATTGCTTCCAGCCAGGGAGCCCTGCTCTGCGGCTGAAATTGCATCCAGCCCCAGCCAACTCTGCCGCCACAGTCCCCGCCCTTCGGAAGGAGGTGGGGAAGCAGCCAGGCCAGGGAAGGAGCGGGGCTTGCACACGACTCAGCCGCCCCCACCCCCCAACACCTTGGAGAGACTCCTTTGCTTTTCAGGGAGGAGGGGGTGCGTGTGAGCGCCCGGCCCAGGTTTGGCTCAGGACCTGACTGCTGGATCTTTGGGAGGCAGAGGCAGGAGAGGGGACGGAGCAAATTCCCTCCTCTCCCTTCTGTTCACTTTTGGGGCCCGTGCAGAGTACCCACTGCGCAGAAGATCTTGGAGAGGTGGGCCCATGTACAGTCTTAACTGAGAAAGGGCATGAGGAGCCTTTGTTTCTGCATAGATCCTGTGTACGAATGAGTCTATGTGGAGTCATTTGAAATTCAGCCTCCCCCAGAGACTCAGGGTTCCCCCTTCTTTTCTGCCCCTCCACTCAGTAGAGCCCAGTGTCCCTACCCCAGGCTGGGGGACCTAGCTTTCTTTTCTTCCTGTTCCTCACTCACTTGGGCCTTTGAGCAGAACCACCTACAAAATTTGTGGAGTCCAGTGCAGAAGGAAAATTCAGGGCCCCGTTGTTCAAAAATTAAAAATGTCAAGGAATGGCAGAAACCAAAGCCACGAAGTCAGCCCTACTTCCAAGGAAAGCTGGTACCCACAGCCCAGCAGCCAGGTGGCTTAGTGAGCTCTGGCCCCACAGGTCCACCAGCCATTGACCTGCTTGAGTGGACCAGAAGGTTCTGCCTTCTGAGTACCTCTGAGGCAGACCTGACTCCTGGCAAAATCTCTTCCTCACCTGGGGCTTTGGTCTCTGCTGCGAGTAGCTCAGAGTCTTGATGCCCTGGTTTCTGGATTTTTGAGATGAAGTTTAGAGAGAGGGTTGTAGGGGGAAGAGGCAGAGAGAGAATGGGCCACATCTTTAGAGATTCTCAGGGCAAGGTGGCCCTTGCCACCCTCTGGTGAACCTGACAGTGGAAACTGCTTCCCACTGGGCCTACCAGGCAGTGGGTCAGCCAGGACCTTCCTGCCCCCCACCATCCCTGGGGTGGAGCCTCACCCTGCACTGGCAAGTTATAACGGCTGAGCAGAGCAGGGAGTGAGCAGGAGTGCTTGGAGGGAGGGAAGAAGGCAGGAGGAAGGAAACAACCCCATTGTCATCCCCCAAATTACTGGCTGGGATGGCAGGGGAGGAGGCGGAAAGCCGACATTGTTTACTTAATTAAAAGTAAACAACAATTTGCTGCTGCCAGCCTCCCATTAGCTGTGTGCCGAGCCCTACGAGCTGGGGACTCAGCTTTTGATCCTGCGGAGCCTGGCTCCTGTTGCCATACCTCCAGCCTCTGCTCCCCAGGGTCCTGGGCCCTTTCCGGGTTCTGCCCTTGTTAAGCTAATACCAGAATTGTCTGAGTCCTGTGGGTCAGGATAAGAATGTCAAGAAACTGTCATTTGTCAGGGCACTGTGGGGCGAGAGACCCCTGTATGTGCATAAGTTAGGCCTGGTTGTGGTCCATGGGGCAGGGCAGGGGTGTGCCACCTCGCTTGATTAGGTGGATGTTGGGCTCCCTGGGGAAGGCTACATCCCTCACCCTCTCCCCACCGAGGCCCCAGTCCACACTACCTGGAGGCCTGGGCCTCTCTGCCCCACCTCCCAGTTTTTTCCTTTTTCCTTTTAGCAGCTTATAAACATCCTTCTCCCATCTTTTTGGCTCTGCTCCCAGAAAGGGGCTGTTCAGGGTTCCTGGAGGGCTGGGGAAAGAGGCAAGCTCCCTGGGCCTGAGGCGAGATGAGCCTCTAGAACTGGGTCCTTCCTAACCACCCCGCCAGGACAGCTACAGGTGACCTGGGGATCAGGAAGGGGAGTTGGCCTGGATTAGGGCTGAGCTGTCTCCAGCTCATGCTTCTCTGGAGCCCCCAAGCAGGAGAGGTGGTCAGATGGAGAGAGTGCTGTGCAGGGGCTTTCGCTGGCCTCCAGGGACTGAGCAGAGCAGGGCACCTTTCCAGGAGCCTGTCCCCAGGCAAGTCCCCACCTCTCCTGTAGACTCTGCCCCCAGCGAGGTAGAGCTCAGGCTTCTGTCTGCACCCGGCATGACCTTATGACTTTAGGCTCTCTGACTTTTCCTTTCCCTTGTCCAAGGGGGCCAGACACTTCCCAGCACCGTGCTGCTTTATAAAATTATCACTGAACAGGAGTTGCTCTAGGCAGCCTCTGGCCAGATGGGTAAGGTGAGGGGAATATCTCAGAAAAAAGAGCCAGACCAGAGACACTTGGGAAGCCAAGCACACTGGTGTTTAAGCCCAAAGCGGGAGAGGTGAGGCGAGGCACCGGTGGTAAATACACAGGCGGTTTTATCTGGTTCCCCAGAGCAGCAGGTCCCACCAGAGCTGATTCTGCCCCCAGGGGATGTTTGGTAATGGCAGAGACATTTTCAGCTGTCACGACTGAGGGGGCGTGATGCTACTGGCATCTAGTGGGTGGAGGCCAGAGATACTGGCATCCTACCCACTCAGGATGGCCCCACTATCAAGAGTGGTCCACGGGGTGGGGGTTGAGAATCCTGATTTGGAGTCTGGCCCTGCTAGAAGACTTGGGTACCCACTCTCCCCAAGTCTTCCAGCCTCCACCATCAGGATTCACACATCCACATGGGTGTATGCTCACAGCTCCCGGGATTCACACACATCAAGGTTTTCACATGCACTCACACATAGAAAAATCTGGGAAGTCTGTCCTGCACTTAATTGAATTAAAGGCCTGGGATTTGGCAGGACATTGTGTATCTGAGCTGCAGCTTCTTGCAGCCGGTTCAGCGCTGCCGGACAGGACGGTTCGGGCTCCCTGCGATTCCAGCTGCTGCTGCTCCTCTCCCCTCTCCCCTTCCCCCACTTCCCAGGCCAGAGGCCAAGGGAGGGCGAGGTTGGCGACACCCCACCCCTCCCTTCTCTCACCGCCTTGATTTCCATCACTGCTGGAAGGAGGTTGTAGCCTCCCGAGGAGCAGGTACCCACCCCCAGCCGGAGGGAGGCCTGGGGAATGTAGGGAGCAAAACCATTCAGGTCAATCCCCCATTCCAGGTTTTCTGCTGCCCTCATGTGTGATGGGAGCTGGAGGGAGTTGGAAATGGGATGCGCTTCTTGGCCAAGTGTAAAGCCACTAAGCTCTGCCTGAAAGGTCCTAGGGCTCTGGAGATCCTGCATCCCTGCAAGAGTGGCCAGAAACCCTAGTGGGTGGGGTGAGGGTGCAGTGGAGGGCACACTGGATTTGGGGAACTGCCATCTCTAGGGTCCCCTGCTCTACCTGAGCCAGTGGGTGTGATGGGGATGGGGTGTGCTGCAGAGAAAGGGGTACTTTTCAGTATCTCCCCTTCCACCCTTGCCTAGCCCCTCTTCAGCCTCTGCCTTGGTAGACTCTGGGGGTGAAATTGTTCTCAGCTCCCTTTTATGACCCCATTCTGGCCCCTCTTCGGGAAGCCAAGGAGTGAGTTCAGGCTCTGCCTCTTATCTGAAGGTAACCCCAGCACCAGAACCCAGCGCTCACTTTCAGGAAGCCTGGAAGAGCCACTTTTAGCCCAGGGCATTGGAAAGGGCCTTTTCTGGAAAGGGTATAGGAGAAGCCACTTGTGGCCTCACTGTAGGTGACGGGCATGGTTAGCCAGCCTATGCCTCTTGGGGCACAACCTCCTAGCACTCACTAGCCTCTTAGGCCGTGCCTTTGTGGGGGACCTGCTGAGTGCAGACTCTAACCCCCAAACCACGCAGCTTAAGAGCAGCCTGGTTAAACCCACAGTGCACACATTCAGGGGGCCCATTGGAGAAGCCCAGCCCAGCCCCGCATGTGTGACCCTTGGTGCTTGGGCAAGGCAGTGGGTAGGGAGCAGTCCTCCCCAGGCTGCTCCACTGGCTGGCAGGAGGACTGGGAGAAGGATTGGGGGGCCAGGGAAGCAGTCAGGCCAGTCAGGAGCCCTGAGAAGCAATCTGCACTGGCCAGGGTCAGGGGGGGTTTGGGGGGGCGGCCTCACCTCAGCTAACCTCCCTGCTGAACAAAGGGGCCTTTCTCCACGCCTGCCCGGGAGGGTGTGCCTGCCCAACTGCTGCCGCCACTGCAGAAAGCGCTGGTGTTTTTTTTTTTCTTCCTGACTTTTCTCCATTTCTCTCCCTCTTTGGTTCCTGATCTCTGACTTTTAGCCTCCATTTTTCACTTTTTGATGGGGGGAGTAGGAAACCTTTCCTCTTAGCGCATTTATCAATCGAAGAGGCAGGTCTCTGCAGCCAAAAGGTGGGGACGTCGTGGACGTGTGGGGAACACACCTAGAGTCATGCGGCCGCAGACTCTTCCAGGGCAGCCCCGCTCTGGGGGAGGCAAACCGGACTCAGAGCCGCAGTGGGGGCCGCGCAGGGCGGGCCCCGGCTCGCTGGATTATCCCCCCAGCCATGCACCTGGCAGCCCCCCACCCCCCGCTTCTCCTAGCTCGCCATTCCCCGGCCCCCTTCCATCCGGCCCCCGCACCGCAAGCTGTTCCTAATCAATGAGAACGGGAAGCTCGGCCCTCACATCACATCACGGGATGTGCTTGGCAGCAGCCCCGAGAGCCGCTGCCTTGGGCGGCACAGCCCGGGGTCCGAGTGGCCTAGGCCTGGGCAGGTCCTCCTCGTTCCTGCTCCGGTGTCGTGGGTGTACAGAAGGAACCCGGGCCCCTAGAGACCCTCGCGGGCGGCGCGCAGGTTCGCCGCCCCCACCCCGCACCCCGCCGCAGCCGGCGAAGGGCAGTTAGTGTTAACCCGCTGCGCCACCTAGCTACGGCGTCGGGGAGTGCGTCGCGCGGCTCCGGAGGGGTGCGGTCCCTGAGCCTGCTGCCCCGCTGCTCCTTTTGATCCTGCGGGGCGTGTGAGTGGGGAATTTGGCACCTGCCAGCCTGGAGAATGTCATTTTGTCCTTTCAGCAGCCTGGGCTGTCCCAGCCCTTAGTCTGGGTAGCTGCTTTCTACCAGATGCCAGGCTCTGTACTCTGTGGGTCCAGGCTTCTGGAAGACGCCCCTTGGCTGCTCCTCAGGATAGCAGCGACACTGAAACATAGGGGTCCCGCAAGCTTCTCTTGCCCCATCATGCTTTCCTTATGTGTGCTTGGTACTCTGCGGTGTACAAAACCGTCACTTTTCATTCTCGGTAAATAATTCTTGCTCACATCTCTCCATCGCATCCTGCTGTCTGGGGCAAGCCTGGCTTGTGTTGTTGCACAAGGAGGGGAGGAGGCCCAGGAGATATGCTGGGTACCCAATGGCAGCAGGTCTAGCATTCAGGCTCCTGATTCCAGGTTCAGGGCTCCTTCCAGCACCCAGCGCTGTTCAGCTCTTTGGGAGGCCACCTGCCCCCACGCCCATTTGGCCCAGCCTGGGCTGTCAGGGCTGAGTTGGAGATTTGGAGTCAAAGGCCCAGATTCCTCATGTCTCATCTGGACGGCTCTGGACAGCGGCTGCCTTAAGGCCTCCAGGGTGGGGAAAGGAGCAGGCCTGCTAGAGGGCTGCCCTGCCCTGCCCTTCACAGGGAGCCTTCTGTTCCCTCCTCTGGTCAGTCCAACCCTCAGGCGTGAGGGCAGTGTGTCCAATTCTGCACCCGGAGCCCAATTGGGCTTTGCAGGAGGATTAGCAGTACCGGGGCTTCTACATCACTTCCTCGCGTGTGAGTGTCAAGGTTTGGGTCTGCAGGAAAGATGTTCTCTTCTCGGGACGGGGGAAGGTGCCAACTAACTGGATCTTCTGTCTCCTGGGTGGTCAGTGTAGCCACACTTGGAAGAAGGATCTAGAAGTCTCTCTTCAGAGACTTGCTGGGTATCTACTTCAACTGTGCTCTGAGGTGTGGGAGACACAGCAGTGAGCGACACGGACAGGACTTACCCCAAAGGGCTGATGGCCTGGTGGCATGCTCCGGGCCAGGAACCACCAGCCTGGGAGTCCTGGTGACCAGGTCCTTAGGGCCCTGTGCTGTCCAGAGGCTGTCAGTGTGTGTGTGGGGGGGTGGATTTGAAGGAAGGGTTGCTGGGCTTCCAGCGTCCAGGCAGAAGGGCTCCACTTAGACATTTGGTTATGGCATTCTTTTGTGTTTGTTGCTCTTCTGGGAGCCAGAGTCCATCTCCCCTAACAAGGAAAGTCCCCAGTAGAGGAGATGCCTTTGGGGATCACTGGCCTGGGTACCAGGTGCTGTCCCTTAGAGGCTGAGGAAGTTAGAGCACCTAAGGATGGGAGGCAGGTGGCTTTGGCCTGTTTCTGCTCCGCCACAGGGTGAAAGGACGTAGGTGGGTTCTCCTTCTTCATCCCTGCCGTCCTCTGGCCCACCTGGCCCCCTTTCCATAGGTGAAGACGTGCTGAGTGTGGGGCCTTCCCCTCCACAGGGCTGAGAGTTAGTTTTCTCTCTGTGTGGATTTGCTTTGACCACCTTATTTTCCCGGTCAGTCTTTCTTTCTCTGCACCTCGTCCTTGCCCTGCTTCCCCTCTCTTCCCCAGAGCATGGTGAGGGTCTCCCATTGCTGAGTACCCTCCAGACACATATTGGCAGCTGCATTCACAAAGCCACTCCTAAGTATTTTTTAGGGAAGTTCCTCCCCCTTCAGTTTTTTGGTGTTTTTTTTTTTTTAAGGAGTCATTTCCTCCTTTGCTTTCTCTTTCTCTCTACTTTCTCCCCCTTTCCCTGCCTCTCTTGGAAACTTCTACTTCTCTGATCCTTTCTAATTAGCCTTCTCTTTTTGAACTATTTTGCTTTGGCCCTGATTTTCTATGTTGTCTCCTCCCTTTCTCATAGTTTGAATTTTGTCTTTTTGTCATTCTCTTGCTCTGGGGTTTAATGCCTCCTTCTCTCCTTTCCCCAAACTACGGCTCGTCCCAGGCCTGTCCCTTAAGTGGTCTCTAGACCCTCTGCCTCCCCCCCTTCTCATCCTGGGTTGGCATTAGTGTCCGGAGGACTCTTTCCCTTTACAAATAATTAGACCAAGGGCAAGTATATTTGGGGGGTGGAGGAGGGTGATGCCTGGCCCTGGGAGGTAGGGACACTATTAATAGTCCTAAGAGCAGCTGGGGGTGGGGGCCGTTGTCTGGCCTGGCCTGGCCTGGGCAGCTCAAAGGGCCAGCAAGGGCAGTGCTGGAAATAGAATGGTGGGAGTGGGGGAGCAGGTCTGGAGGCTTCTGGCCTGGATGTGGGCACCTGCTCCATCGGGCCCCCGTGTTTTCTTGACATACCGGGTATGGGGACATTCTCTACTGTCAGTTTCTATCCATCAGGTTGGAGAGGGGACAGAAGCTGCAGGGACTGGGGGCCACTTTTCTGGACCCCACTGTCATATGACTCCTGGCCCCAGGCCCTCCCGGATATGCTGGCTCCAGCTGCAGCTGAGTTGTGGCACCAGCAGGTGCTGCCAGGAATGGTGCCCAGCAGCCGGTGGTGCAGTGCCTATGCTCATGTGTCCTTAGCTCTCTCTATCCCCAGGGCTGCGCTAAGATGGGCCGGGCCTTGGGCCCAACACCCTCAGAATCTAGGGGCACACGCATTTTTTCCCCTTCCCTGTTGGCCTTGCTCGTCTCCTGGCCCTCCCTGCCCCTGCCCCCTCTCACCATTTCCAACGTGATGACCATCCTGAGACCATTACTGCAGCTGCTGACAGTGTGGGGGAATGCACCTGTAGAAAGTGTCTGGCTCTGTCTTTTATTTGCAGGGAAACCTCTCTGCCCCTCTTTGCAGATGGTAATGGGCCAGGCCCCAAGGGAGCCCCTCGGCTCACTGGCCATAGTCTCTGGGGCAAGACACTAAAAACTATAATCTAGGGCAAACTTAATGTGTCATAGTGTATGAACTCCTGTGGGAGGGGAGCTGAGGGTTAGCGACAGTTACCCCACTGAGGAGGCATTTGAGCTGAGCCTGGAATGAGGAGTAGAGTTTCAGCCAATGGAGGTGAAGGGAAATGGTGATCCAGGCGGAAGAACAGCTGGGGATCATGGAGCCCCTACTATGAGCCAGGCCCTGGGCTAAGCACCTTAGACCTGTTTTCTCATTTATTCCTTGCCCAGGAACCCTAGGGAATGGGTGGTATATCTCCACGTCACAGATGAGGAAACAGTTCAGTACTTGGCCAGGCTCACTGGGCCGGTAGATTCTGGAGCACAAGGTGTACAGGGAGCCCTTGCCATGATGGCTGCCCGCCCGCCTCCATCTCCCCTCGTCCTGCTACTGCTGTGCCCCCTTGGCCCCCTCTGTGCTGGGGTAAGTCCAGCCCGCCCACCCCAGGGTGGGGTGTCCTTGCTGGTAGAGCATCATTGTACCCCCTTGAGCAGGCATGGGGTCCAGACCAAGGCCACCTCCCTGGACAGGCCAAAGGCGAGCTCAGGGCAGAGGTGGAGACAGGCCTGGGGCCAGGACCTCCTGCCTCCCTCCATTTCCCCACACGTCCCTCGATTTGCATCCTTCAGTAGTGGCTCCTTCACCGTCAATCCCTCCTTGGTGGGACTTCCTAGCCTCTGGGCACCTCTGGAACATCTGGGATGGTGTTACTGCTCATTCACTCCACAGATAGCCCTGATGTCTGAGGTGCTGGTCAGCACTGGGTCCCCTGCCGGCCCACCCTCATTTCCCAGTGCTGCTATGGCAGGGGGTCTCATTCGTTAATGCTGGGCTGTGCTTGGATTGGCAGCTGACAGGCTCTATCTACCTGCTGCATGCTCTGCTCTGCTCTGCTCTGCTCTGCTCTGCTCTGCTCTGGGGTGCGTCCCTCCTCTCTCCATTGCTGGCCACTGTCTCATCCCATGGAGATGAGCAACTGGGCACCCAGTGCCCCTAGGCTTCAGTGCCCAGGCCCCGTCTCTAGTTCTTGGGGGCAATGCTAAGGAAGTTTCTCCTGGAAGGTGCAGGGTGGGGAATGCTGAGCAGCTCACACCACAGGAGCACCCTAGAGACCCCAGGGCTTCTTGCCATCTGAGCTCACTCTGCTGGTCTTCTGGGCACCAGGTGAGCCCACAGACTTAACCTTCTCCTCTCTTCCCGTAGCTTCATGGCCAGGCAGTGAGCTGTGCAGTAGCCAGACGTGGCCCTAGTTCCTGGGGGACCCCACACAGCACCCATGGAGGTGGGCTGGGTTGAGGTGGAGAAGGCAGAGCTGTCGGAATGCTCCATCCAGATGCAGGCCCTTGGCCTGCCTGGTCCCTGTGGCTTGATCTACTTCCTGCTTCCGCCTTGATGGCCTTTCTTGAGCCCAGGACTCAGGGGCAGCCAGAACAGATGTAGACCACCTGTGACTGGGCCTCTTTTTCCCTGTCACTCATCCCCTCCTCCTCTGTGCAGGTGAGTCAGGTCAAAGGTTCGAGCCCCGTTGGATTAATGAGTGGAGGAGGAATGAGAAAAGGAGAGATGAGGGTGATGTGGGGGGGTTACATGTCTCCCCACACTGCCCAACCCCCACCCACAGCTTCAGTGCTGACCAGGGTTGTGCTTCTAGGTCAGGCTTCTGTCTCCAACAATGTGGGGGTCTAGGGATGACAGGAGGGAGAAACCTCACGATGGCCCCAGGGTCTGTGCCAATGCAAGCTGGCTTTTGGGGGTGGAGTGAGGAGTGGCAGGAAGGAGGGGAAGATCCTAGAAGCCCCCTGGGCCTGGCCCAGGCTAAGCCCCGCCCCCCTCTGCCCTCTGGCTGCCCTTGTTCTCAAGGACTTCCTGGTCCCCAGTCTCCTGTTTGTTGAGATGGGGCGAACCCCTCTGTGACCCGTCCTCCTAGCCCCCCATCCGTCCCGCTCCCCTCCTCAGGGTGTCTCAGATTCTCGGACTTAGGTTTCAAGAGGCACAATAGTTACATTCTGCAGCTCTGATTGCTGCAGGCTGGGCCTCTGGTTCCCCTTGAGATTGGGTTTCCCGTGCCCTGGACGCTCCTCGCACAGGAGTGGGGGAGGGGTGTGCCATGCTGGTGAGGGCTAGGATTGGCTCCTGAACTGCATCGGCCCTTGAAAGGATGGCACCCCCAGAACAGAGCACACCCCACCTGCTTCTTGAACCTCAGGCCTGGGGAGAACCAGGGGAAGGACAGGCGCACCCTGAGGGCTGTCCTCTCCAGCCCCAAAAGGCCATTAGACGTGGTTCCTCTGGCCCATTGCTTAGCGCCAAGCACAGCAGGAAGTGGCCGGTGGCATCTCCAAGTTGTGGTCACATGTGCTCGGGTACGTGTGTGTGAGTGTAGTTGAGCCAGGTCTGTGTGCCCCTCAGCCCTGAAGAACTTGTTCCATCAGTGAGCATGGGGTTGGCTGGCCCGCGACTTACATGTGGCCTTCTCTCAGAATTTGTCTTGTGTGGGAGCTGAGGCAGAGTGTTTGCTGCAACGAGCAGGAATTCCTCCTCACCTAGCAGGAGCCATAAATATCTCCCTGCCTGTGACTGGGAAAACATATATATAAAAAAACGTGCTGTTCGTCGGGTGCATGTGCGGCGCTAGGCTCCTCGTGGCAGCTGGAGAGCTCCAGAGCTCCGACAAAGAGGCAGAGCCCTTTTGGAAACACGCACACGTGTGCACATGCACATGCATGCAAACAGGCAGGCTTGGGAGAGGAAAGGAGGCCGGAGAGGGGGAAAGTAAAGGAGAAGAAAGGACAGTGAGAGGGGTGCAGAGTCAAAACAGCAGATTCCGAAGGGAAAGGCTAAGAGCTGAATGAATGAAGTAGGGACTTCAAGGACTGAGAAGGTAGAGCTGGTGGGTGGGGGTGGGGGATGGTAAGGGTGAGAAAAACAGTACTGGCGGGGCTTTTGGCTCTTCCAGGGCATACAGAGGGGCAGAGGAAGAGAGGGGCCCACACTGCCAACTGCCTGCTGTGCCTCACCCAGGTGCTACATATGTCCGCCAGTCCACAAGCCATTGACACGGGGGTGACCGATGATGTGTGTGGGTGAATGGGAGCAGCCCCAGACCCAGGAGCCAAATCCAATTTCAGAGCCTTGCTCTACAGAGCCCACTCAAGTCCATTCTGAGACAGTCCAGATTTGTCAGCTGCTCCTGCAGAGTCCTCCCTTCTGGGAGCCTTCTCAGTGGCCAGGGCCCCCAGGCACCACTGGCAGGCGAAGCCTCTGCCTCCGAAGCGTGGATCTCACGAGTAGCCCAGATCCTGAGAGGCAGGCTTATGGAGGACAGTCAGCAGAGCATGCTCGTGTGTGTGACACGAACGAGCCTGAACCCCTGGCAGCATACAAACGAGCTGTGGGCTCCAAAATTCTCTCCATCCCCAACCTGGCAGGGGTCCTGATGTCTGCCCAGGCATCCGTCGTCGGACATAGCAGCTGGACTCGGTTTTGAGGAGGCCTCATAGGATGGGCATTGTGGGAGGAAGCTTAGAACACAGAAGGCGCTCTCCGGTCCTCAACGCAGGATGCAGGATGCAGGATGGAGGAAAACGCTGAGTTGTCTAAGGGCTGAGGGGAGGTAGTGGTGTCCCAGCCCCTCTGTCCCATATTTAGTCTCTCTAGGAAGTGAAGGCAGCAGTAGCCTCTGAAGAGAGGTGCAGGCAGGGGGGTCTGGGTTTCTGTGCTGGCCTTAGTCAGGGTGGCCCTGAACAGGGGCGGGGGTGGGGGGGGTGGGGGGGGGCGGTGCTTAGGGTGAGCAGGCTAGAGGGAAGGCTGAGGCTGGAAAGTCTGCCAGAGGATGTGGCCCCGGAAGGCTGGGGAATCAGAGTGACAGCCTCGGGGATGTGGGCTGGGTGGGAGGGGATAAAAGATGGAGCTAGGCACCTGCCTGCCTTGTGCCAGCCAACACCGTCCCTGCCCCTCCACTGGCCCGAAGGCCACCAGCTGGCCCATTGTCCCCGGTGAGAAAGCAGACACTGGAGGGGGGCTCCTATGTGGCAGAAGCTCACTCATGCACGCCTGCCTGGCAGGGACTGCCAGGGGAGAGCCACCCCGTGCTGGGTCAGGGGCGAGAGGAGAAGGGGGGCGGTGGAGAGAAGAGCCCCTGCTTGTGTAGCAGTCAGGTCTCCTCCTGTGCTGTTGGCAGGGGGCAGTGCGTGGGGCCTGTGAACAGGAGATAAAGAGTTCAGGCAGAGGGTTTTCTCTCACTAACCGTGGATTTGTGTGTTTGTTCAGCTGGTGGTTCTGATAAGCCCCATTCTGCCAGATAAAAGCTGAGCAGCCATGAGGCGGGGCCTGGAGCCTTCCTCCTGTCTGTCCCGAGGCCTGGGGTTATCCCCTCCCCTGGGGAGCCCAGACAGGGAAGGGAGTCAAGGTGCTGGGGCGTTGTGTGCTCCCCAGTGGCTGTCTAGAGCAGGCCCTGACCTCAGGGCATGGCTCCCCAAAGAGCCTCTCGTTTAAGAAAGCTGGCCTGGCTATGCCTCACCTCTGCGTGGGGCGGGCTTCTCCATGTCCTCCCTGGGAGCCTGTGCACCATGGGCCCAGCAGCCTGTCTGGGCCCTGCAGCCGCTGGCTGGGTTCCTGCCAGCTCCCTTCCCCTGTCTGTCCAAACTGACTAGGTGGACACAGGCCTGTCCCCATCACGTCCCTTACTGTCCTGGGGGGACAGGGGTCCACTCTTGCTGAACTAGTGGAGCCCTTGGGCCTGAGGACGGCCCGTGGGGGCTTCAGCTGCTTTTGAGCGAGGCATGGTGTTCCCAGATGCCTGGGCTCAGCCTTCCCTGTCCCTTCTGCTCTGCGCGGTGTAGCTTGAACAGGATGGCGGGGCCCTGGCCACAGCTGCCCAGGCCGCAGGGCTGGCTCCTGTGCCTCTGAGCCTGGGTCCAGATTTGCAGTCTCTGCCTTTTGTCCTGGAGCTAAGCTGAGCATGCCCGGCCGGCGGTGGTGGCATTGTAGGGCCGCCGGCTGGGGCCGCCAGCCGTAAGATGGCTGCCAAGGGCTAAAATGGCTGCCAGCAGTGCCCGGAGCAGCGCCCAGAGGCGCGTGGCAGCCGCCTCGCCCACGCCGATCTTCTCTCCTGCTTGCTTCTCTACATGGAACTAATAGTAATAACAGCAATAATGTTCGGGGCAGTGTCCTGGTTTAGGAGGATTTCCTGTCTGTCGCGCTCTCCTGGAGCCCCATTTGTCTCTGCCTCAGTCGCTGGCCCACCTCCATCTCTTTGTCGGGTTCTCTCTAGTCTTCCTGTCCCTGTGCTGGGTGTGCGCGTGCGCAAGGCTTTCTGTCTCCACCTGTCCATTTTCAGAGGGCGAGAACCACTCCTGTGGGGTGGACGCCAGAGCCTCCTCCGTCTCCCCCACTTCACTGACTCAGGCCTGGAGGGCTTGATGGGGACTGAGTCGGTCCTAGGACAGGTGGTTTGGTAGCAGGGATTTCTGGGCAGCAGAGGCTAGAGCATGTGCTCCTTGCTAGGCTCCACAAGCTGGTCCTGGGCCTCTGCCCTTCCTGACTTAGGAATTGGGGAAAAGGCATCCCTGAGAGGCAGCAGGCTCAGGGCCTGGGTCCAGTGAGGCCCTAGGGTGAGCTGCCTGCTGCCTTGGACCCCCACCTGCTCCCTCCTGGCCCAGCTAGAGCTTCAGTCAGATCTAGAAAGCCAGGAATGGGCCAAGGCGAGAGAGCGACAGAAAATTCACACCCACGAGATGGCACGGCAGAGAGGTTGCCCTCCCCAGAAATTAAGAGGAGGTCCTGTAGGTTCTTTCCACAGCGCAGAGTAGAGTGCCACTAGCAAAGAGATGGCCTGGGGTGGGATCAGCCATCTCCAAACACAGCACTCCAAAGGGCTAGTGCAGAAGGATGTACCCCAAATCAGAGGGGGTGAGCACTTTCCTTTTAAACCTCTATTTGCTGGATTTGTGACAAAATTTATTATTAATCTTGGACATAACAAAATTGAACAAGGTAAAGAATGGGGGAAATGGAGCCTGAAACCGTACTGGGGCAGCCTATCCTTTCCCACTGGCCACATTGAGGCAGGCGGCCAGGAACTGGTTGGAGCCGTGGTGAGGCCTGTGCTCTGAGAAGGCTGCTGCTCGGCGTGCCACAGTGGGGTCCCACGTTACCATTTAGGAATCTCCTTGCTGGTCACTCCCCAACGTGAGCAACTCAGCTGTGAGACTGGCAGGGGGGCGGGGGCAGACTCCTGGCCAGCGGACAGACCGCAGGTTGGTGGGTGAGACCCAGGAGGCAGGATTGCTCCAAAGGGTTAGGCAAAGCCCTGACCAACACCAGTGCCCAGTTTTCCCAATGCCACCCTGTGTTGTCCCCCTGCGAGCAGCTGATTCTCTACCCAATGCCTGCCTTCCTCCTGCCCCACAACCTGCCCTGGCCCCCTCTGCCACCCTCTCTCCAGCTGTCATGCCCAGGCAGGCATTCTGGAGGTCCCCGTTGTGCCCCTGGCATACAAAGCTTTGAGGACCTGGGGGGCGGGGGCAGGGGGCTTTCCCAAGCTCAGCAAAATATTCACACACACACTCCACCCTGCCCCCAGTCCTCTGTGAGCTCCCACCGCACAATGGGCCCTTGTCTCGGGGCTCCCTCTGAGCAGCTGTGGCACTGGGGCATGAGACAGCCCAGACAGGCTGGCACAGAGCGGGCGACGGCGTCAGGGCAGATCTCCCCCCTCCGTGTTGCCAGGCACTGCCTATAAGCATAAAGGTGAGGTGGGGGTGGTGCAGGCAGACAGGAATGGCTCTAATTAATGAAGTGAGGGAAGGAAAGGGTTGCTTCTCTGGGCGCTTGACCCTGGTGGAGGATGGGGGACCCTTGGGTCCACCCCAGCTGTGCAGAGATGGTCGTTGGCTTCTCTCCTGGGCGCCCTTCTTGCCCTGACTCTGACAAGGCTGCTTACCCACAGACGACTTTGCCCCCAGGGCACATCAGTCCGTTTCTGGAGACAGTTTTGGTTATCACAACTGGGGTGCTACTGGCATCTAGTGGGTGGAGGCCGGGGGTGCTACCAAACAGTGTGCACTGCCCAGGACTGCCCACCACAGTAGAGTAGTTTCTTCTCCCTCTTCTGGTCTTATGGGTCTCCCTGGGCTGCTGGGAGAGGGAGGATGAAGGCGTTCACAGGGCTGGAGGAGTAGCTGTTCGTGAGGCACTTTGGTCTTAACCCAAACCCCCTTTGTGTTTCCTGCAGAATCCGGACAATCAGATAGTTCAAACCAGCAAGGAGATGCGGACATCAAACCACTGCCCAACGGTCAGTGTCCCTGGCCCACCTGCCCTCCCCCTACAACCTCCCTGCCTACCCTACCCCCCAGGCAGTCCTCTGCCCTCCCATACCTTGGCTGATCTGTCCTTCCCTGGTTCTTCCCCTTTACTCAGCTGTCCCTCAGGTGAACTGCCAGCTGGAAGGGAGGGGGCTCACCTGGAGCATACCCCCTCTTCCCTGTAGACCTGAGGACCCCTGAAGGCCAGCCTGGGCCTGGGACTTGGGGCTTGGGAGGGAGCGTGTGGGGAGGTGGAAGCGAGTGGAAGTGCCCCCACTCACTCCCTCTTTTCCCTCTCAGGGCACTTAAGTTTCCAGGACTGTTTTGTGACTTCTGGGGTCTGGAATGTGACGGAGCTGGTCAGAGTATCACAGAGTAAGTGAGTCCTTCCTTCGGGGTCATGACTTAAGTCAGCAGGGACAGGGGTGAGGAGGTGGCCTCCCACTGATGGGGTCTTGCTGGGGGAAGGGGCAGATAGGGTTTCCCGGGACATTGTCTGTGTAGGCACCAGGCTGGGTGGAGCGGAGCCGTCCAGAGAGCCCCATCTCTAATTTCTGCTTTAGAGAGGAAAAATTCACAACTAAGGGCTCTTCTCCAATGACCCTCGGCTGGAGGAGGTTTCCTCAGCAGGCTTCCCAGTGAACTTGCCCTGGGGTTTCTGGGGAGCTTCTCGTGGCAACAAAACAGGCCCCATAGGGCCTCCCACACCTTCCAAACTAATCATCCTCTCTCTTCTTCCCAGCTCCTGTTGCAACGGCATCAGGGCCGAACTTCTCGCTGGCGGACCTGGAAAGTCCCAGCTACTACAACATAAACCAGGTGACCCTGGGGCGGCGATCCATCACCTCCCCTCCTTCCACCAGGTAAGCAGAGACCTCCAGCCTTCCTTCCCCCAGCCCCTCAGGCCATCTAGGGTATTGTGGGCAGCTGTACCACAGTTCTTTCGGTGCTTCAAAATGTCACCCCTTGTTGAAGTAACTGGCTCCAGAGCCGCCAGGGCCCACTGTGCTCCCCACCCCCTGAAGCTCCTACTTTGTGCTGTCCTACTTTGTGCTGTCCTACTTTGTGCTGTCCTGGGCACTCAGCCCTGGGAACACAAACCTAAACAAGGAAGAGCTCTGCCTCGGAAGCAGTCCCAGTGGGGATCTCTCTTTTGGGGATGTGACATTTGAGCCCAGATATACAGGGGGGTGGTAAGGACATGGGTAGACACTCCAGCTACAGACAGTGACTTCTGTCCCAGCTGAGGGCACCCCAGGCTGGCAGGACCACCCCACACAGGGCTTCGGGGGGCCAGAGGAAGGCCTTTAGACTTAAAACTCACTGAAGGGTTTAAGATCTGGGATGTGTGTTCCAGAAAGCACCTCCAGCAGCCTTGGCCAGGCTGGAGTGGAAGAGAGCTGAGTCCTGGAGGTGGAGGAGTGGCATGAGAGGGAGGGGTGTAGTTGAGAGATATTTGGAGGTGGACATAGTAGCCTCTGGTTGTGGCCAGTCGTGAAGGACAGGGTGGGATCCTGTCTCTTTATAAAAAAACTTGAACATTTTGGTTCATTCATTGTGTGGTTTTTGGTATTCATTTTGATTTGTCTAAATATTGCATTAAAATGTTACAATATTTTCATATTTAATATTTAATATAAAATAATAGCTTGATGACAGATTTTTATGGCGTCCGCTGGCATTTTTATTACTGGTGAGTGCCTCCGTCGCCTCGCCTGGTCCTGGGGGCTGATGGGAAGTAGAAGGTGGGGCCAAAGAAGCATTTGAGGGTTTTGCCCGCTTCTCTGACTTGGGCAGCTTGGTGGCTAATGGCATCACAGACCAAGAAGGGGCTTGAGGAGGAGGAGGAGTGGGCAGGCTGGGCCTAAGGGGCTCCAGGGCTTGTCTGGAGGTGGGCACACAGTGAGTGCCCTGAAACGCTGCTGTCGGTAGGCTCCGGCTCCTGACAAAGAGGACCAGCCCGAGTGCTGGGGCCTTGGCCCACCTGATCCCTCTTCTCCTTTCCCAGCACCACCAAGCGCCCCAAGTCCATCGATGACAGTGAGATGGAGAGCCCTGTCGACGATGTCTTCTATCCTGGGACAGGCCGCTCCCCAGCAGCTGGCAGCAGCCAGTCCAGCGGGTGGCCCAACGATGTGGATGCAGGTATGGGTGCCTGACCCAGAGCAAGGGCATCCTGGAGCCTCTTCTTCTCCGTCGGGTTCCCTGGCGATTCCCCCCCGCTGTCGGCAGCACTAGCCTGCTTCCTATCTCCTGCTCTTCCAGAGGAAGATCTAGGCCGAAGGAGGGAGCAGAGATGAGGCGCCGGGCTGTCCCTGCTCTGGCGGGAAGAAGTGGGGGCTACGGCCTCTTCAGAGCCTTCTCAGCTCGGTTCTCTTGGTACTTTTCTAGAGAGGTTGCCCCAGCCCTGTGGCCTTTGTGGTTTAAAGCAGTTTCTCTGCCTGAGTACTGCTGACATTTGGGGCCAGAGCATTCTCGGGCGGGGTGGGGGGGAGGGTGTCCTGTGCACTCTGGGGTGTTGGGCAGCAGCCCTGGCCTCCAACCACTAGATGCCAGTAGCACCTACCCCACACACACCAGGTGTGACTGCCAAAAATGTCTCCAGACATTGCTGAATGTCCCACGGGTAGCAGGGGACAGAATCTCCCTGAGCTGACCAAGCTCAGAGCTACTGGAGCCCGTCTAAGGAGCCCGGCTTCACAGAGTAAAGAGTGAGGGGAATTGTCTTCAGTCCTCCAAACTTCCACAGACCACCCTCTTCCTGGCGAACCCACCCACTGTCACTTCCAGTCTTGATAGGAGGCGTGGGCTGACCGGGAGAGCCCAGGTGGAATAGAAGGAGTGGTGTGTGTGTGTGTGTGTGTGTGTGTGTGTGTGTGTGTGTGTGTGAGAGAGAGAGAGAGAGAGAGAGAGAGAGAGAGAGAGAGAGAGAGTGTGTCTGTGTGTGAGTGTGTGTCTGTGTGTACCTGTGTGTGTGCAGGTGTGTATGAGGAGGCTGGCTGCAGGATACTTCTGCCTTACACACTGGTGGTGCAGCCTGTGTGTGTCCTTGAGATGTGGGACCGAGGAGTTCAGCCCTGAGTGTGTGGAATGTACACAGGTCACTTCTGCTCTGCTCAGGCCTGGGGACAGGGGCTTCCATCTCCAATGCAGGAAGATGAGGGTCTGACCCGATGACGCTTTGCCTGGTGTTTTCCATATGTGCCCCTGTTGGGAAGGGCCAAGTGGATGGGCAGGGCGGGGCTGGGGGAAAAGCAAGGCGGAAGGGTGGGGAAGCACTCCTGCTTTTTTGCTGCCCCAGACACAGAATCAGCTTCTGCTCTCGGCACCTAGGAGGAGGGGAGGAGGGCTCGCCTCCAGGCCTTGGGCTGAGGGAACAGGCTGTAGACCACCACTGAGGCTCGCCTTTGTGGAACATCGCTCCACATGACTTTGGGTGCCCCTCCCAGGATCTCGTGGTGGCAGGAGGGGACCTGGGACAGCATAGCCCAGATGCTTCCCTGACGAACCTCGGGAGGTGCAGAGAGAAGGGGTTGAGAAAGCCCTAAAGACTCCCCAGCCAGGGTCTCAGTTAAGTGACTGCTTCCACAAGGCCTCACGTGCCCCCACCAAAGCTGGTAGCCCTTAGATCCTTCTGCCCAGACCTGGTTCCCAAGGAGCCCTCCCCTGCTCTTTCCTTTCTTGGCTGTCTGCTGTAGAGCCCATCATTTCTGCTCCTTCCATCAGTCCTGCCATGCATGGCCCCCAACATTCTTTTGCAGCACCCCAGCTTCCTTGCTTTTTCCTCTTTCCTCCTTACCCCCTTCCCATGTTGTTTCCCTGTGCTGAGACAAATCGCCAATTAAGCAGCCCAGCTGCAGGACTGGGAACAGCTGGGGAGGCACTGTGCAGCAGCAGGAACAGCTGTGCACAGCTGGTGGGGGCGCTCCACCCCGCCCCCATCGTGCCAGCTATCAGGTGGCACACAGCTGCCGCCAGATAACACCTCTTCTGGCTGGGAGTTCGCTTCCCACCCTCTTCCCTCTGCGGTTAAGATGGCTCTTATTTCTCTGTTCTGCAGCCCCCCCACACACACACCCAAACTGCCTTGATTTGTGTCTCCAAGATGGCAGCTCTGGAGATCCGCCCGGAGTCCACCTTACCCTTCCCAGGCTGGGCATAGCCTTGAGGCTCAGCCCAGGCAAGAGACAAGCTCTCCTAGAGGACCTGGCCCTGGGCCACTGCTTTGTCATAGCATCATTCGGACATGGTGCCCACTGGGCACCATGATGACCTTGGTTGGCATCATCAGGCTCCTAGAGGAGAGTTCTCTGTGGCCCTGTCTCCCCTGCTGAATGCCACCCCATCTTTGGCTCTGAGAGCAAAATAAAGCCTTGAAATGACCCAGCATCTGGGTCCTCTGGTGGAGGGAGTCCTTTCCTGTCTGCCTCTGCCCCCAGTGCCCTTTCTGGAGCCCTTTCATCTGTGTCCCTCAGATGAAAGTGGCTTGTTATCCACTTATCAGGGGGCAAGATGGGCCCCTCCACTTACTCCCTGCCCAGTGCTCCCAAGAGCCTTATTTTCCTCTCCTATCAGAGAAGCACCCACGGCCAGCCCGATGGGGCAGAGGAGGCAGGAAGGAGCACGGTGGGGGAAGGGGCAGCCGGGAGGGGGCGGAGGAGAGAAAGAGTGAGCTGCTGGCTTCCCGCCTTCCCCTGCTCCCGCCCTGGCCCAGTTAAACCTGCCCTGTGTTGCTGATTCCTCCCCCCAGGCCCGGCTTCTCTAAAGAAGTCAGGAAAGCTGGACTTCTGCAGTGCCCTCTCCTCTCAGGGCAGCTCCCCGCGCATGGCTTTCACCCACCACCCGCTGCCTGTGCTTGCTGGAGTCAGACCAGGTGAGAAATGGGGGCCCCCCCGGAAGGGGACCATGGGGGAGGTGGCTGAGCACTGAGGGGCAGCTGGCCAGGTGAAGGGGCCGGAGTCCACCCAAATGACAGCCCCAAGCTCTCTGAGGGGGCTGTGGTATGGCAGCGGGTGGGCAAGGGAATGGGCCCTCCTTCCACTGCAGCACCAGCTGGAGAACCAGCCACCAGCCGGCCCCTGGGCCTCTTCATTTTGTTCCCAAGCACCTTCCCACTTGCTTCTCACTCCCCATGTGCACATGTGTATGTATGCTTGTGCGTATACTGTGTGTGTGTGCATGCATTAGGTGTATGTGTCACATGGGTGCGTACATGTGTCCCAGGATAAGTGTGTACTTGTGGGTATGCGTGGATGTGTGTACACATGTGTGCTGTGTGAGGCACAGGCTTGTCTTCTGAGGAGTGCAGAGTCCTCAGGCCTGCCCCATTCTCCTCTCCTCCGCCAGCTGTGAGTGGGAAAGTTCAGGCTTCTTCCTCTGCCCTCCTTACAGCTCTTCTCTCCCAGCTCCTGGCCAAGCCCAGGGTCTGGTTTCCCAGAACCACCCCAGATTGGTGTGGGGCGCAGATTGACAAGTTCACTCAGAGGAGCCCAGGTTTCCTTCTTGGGGCCTCCCTGCCTTCCGGAAGTGAAGGGCTAGGACACGAGGACCAAAGGTGGCACCTGAGCTGCTCTCCTGGGAATGGAGCCTGCCCACTGACTTGGGGGGTCTCTTGCTTCAGTGTCCAGAGAAGGCGCTTGGTGGGGAGAACACCTCGGTGTCCTGAGGGGATAGAATCAGGCAGGAAGTTGTGGGAGCTGAGTTCCCAGCCTTGCCACTCCCTCACTTGCTTCTTCCTGCCCTCAGCACCCATCTGGCAGAAAGAGGCCTGGGCTTTCTCTGGACGCTACCCTGTGTCGGCCTGCCGTCTCCTGGGCCCTTCAATAGGACACAGAGAATAGCAAGGTTTACCCTCCCAGTTTCCTCCTCGGGGCCTCCTGGCTGGGAGCCCAGAGGCAGCCTGCGCTGGGGCAGGGCGTGGTGGCCTCAAGGTGGGGGCAGGGAGCCCAGGCCTGGGCTGCGGGAGGCAGCAGGCCCAGCTCCACTCAGCTTTTATGAACTCCAGAGAGAAGCCAAGTTTCCTCAGCCCCCTAATGAAACCGAGAGCAAGAGCAAGCTGATTGAAAACAGACGGGAGGGGGAGGATGGCTGGGGAGGAGCTGGGGCCACTGCCGGGGTGGGATTGTGTGTGCGAGGTCTGGTGTGTAAGGATGTATGTGCGCGTGTGATAGGGCTGAACACACAGGAATGTGGCCCGGGCAGCAGTGGCCAGGTGCACCCGTGCTCACATGCAGGAGCCATGTGTGTGCATTGCGGGGGCCTGTCCTGCACAGGTGTGGGGTGATGTCTGCCTCCTCTCCTCCCTTATCCAGGCTCCCACCCAAGCCCTGGACCAGGGTGAGGGGAATAAGTTACTTACCTTCGGCACAAAATGTCAGGGGGCCCTCAGAAATCTCAGTTGTCAAGATAAAAAATGTTGTAATGCAGTATTTTTAAAAATTACAGCTATTGCAAACACAGACAATGAGCCAACAGTCAACATTTTAAACAAAAGAAGGGACTGACCCTGCACTTGTATGATCCTGCCCTTCACCCCTGTCCTGGTTCCAATCAAACTTTATTTATGAAGACAAGCAGCTGGCGTGCAGGCCCTCGTGTGCCAATTTGATGTTTTTAAATATTGCATTACAATATGATTTACCTTGATTACTGGGTTTTTGGGCGCCATTTCAACTTTCGCACCAGAGCCTGGCTCTCCTGACCCTGGTCCCAGCCCTGCTCCTGCCCATTTTCCCTTTTTCTCTGGCTCCTCAGTGCCCTGACCAGCAGTTGCCCTCATCTTCTGTCCCCTGATGCCCTTTTCTTCCTGCCCACGTGCATGCAGGGAGCCCTCGGGCCACAGCGTCAGCGCTGCACTTCCCCTCCACGTCCATCATTCAGCAGTCGAGTCCGTACTTCACGCACCCGACCATCCGCTACCACCACCACCACGGGCAGGACTCGCTGAAGGAGTTTGTGCAGTTCGTGTGCTCAGATGGCTCGGGCCAGGCCACTGGACAGGTGAGTCCAGAGGCCCAGGAGCCCCGCCACAGCTCATCTCTGCGTCTGTCCGTCTGTGTCAGGGTCACAGGGAGAGGGACCCAGAGCCAGGAGCCCACCTGGGGCTGGAGCAGCAGAGAGCCAAAAGTGTGAACACCTCAGTCTTCTGGTCTGGGGTAGGGGTCTGTGTATCTTGCGGGGGCCTTTCGATTACCATCCAGAGAGGTGGGGGCAGCGGCTGGGCCCAGCTTGCTCAGGCTCCTTGCCCTCCTTACGGTCTCTGTTCCCCCAGCAGGAGTGCACCCGGGAGCTGTCCAAACCAGGCCAGGCCCCTTACCTCCTAATACCCCTCTTAAACCTCAGGGCTGCCAAGAACATGGTAGGTTCTAGACCAAGGTTTCCCAACCTCAGGACTTGACATTTGGGGCTGTTCACTTTCTGTGGTGTGGGTCCATCCTGGGCACCGGGGTGCTGGCCCCCGCCCACTGGAAGCCAGCAGCACTGTCCTCTCCCCAGTTATGATGATCAAGAATGTCTGGAGACCTCAGGGTGCCCTGGGGGCATCATTACCCCTGGGAGAGAGGGCCCAGTCCACAGGGGCTGTCGTGGAGACTCCTGTTGGCAGGACTCTCAACAAGGGGTTCCCAGGTCGCTTATGGTTCTGGAGCGAAGCCCTGCTCCTCAGCCTGAGAAAGTCTGGCTTCCTGTGGTGCTCTGTGGGGGGGTTGGGAGGCACTGCCCTTCTATGTCAACGAGCCCTAGGGTCCAGTCACTGATGAGCAGAAATGCGGGGATTGCTCAGCATAGGAATTATCCCAGACAGTGGTAGGCCAGAGGCAACGCTGTAGGTGGGATAGTGGTTCTCACTTAGTCCCAGGGAGACCACTCTGAGTTGGGACACGGTGGTCTCGTGCTCTCTGGGAAGGTTCTGGAGCCCCAGCAGTATGCTGCTTTCTGAGAGGCCCAGTTCCTCTCCCGCAGCCGGTCCAGCCTGCAAGCCTGCTGGCTGTGAGGTTGGGTGGGGAGGTGGCTCAAAGGACCACAGTGGAGGAAGCCAGTCAGAAACCCATGCTAGAGGACGCCCAAGGAGAACAGTGCCAGCTCCGGGTGCCCTGTGCAGGGTTAGAGTTTTCTGAGTGCTGGTGGATTATGGGGAGGGGTCTCCTCATTCCCTTTTCACTCCCTCCTGCTCTCCCTCCTTCCGCTTTCCAGCTCCTTTAACCCTTTGCCCTGTGAGGGTTTCTTTTGCTAGCTCTTCAGCTCCTTAGCACACTCAGAGCCTTGCCTGCCTCTCTGGACAAGCTTGTTCACTTTTAAGGGCATTCAGGGAAAAGCGAATGTGACCCCTGACAACTACTGCACTTCCTCCATAGATGCCGGCAGTGTCTATGGGAACTGCCAGCCCCAGTCCCAGCCCCCAAGGAGCCTGGGGTCTGGAGTATGGAGCAGAGGCCAGGAACCCTGCCTTCTCACCTCCAGAGGCAGTTGGGGTTTTTGAATCATTGAGACCAACCTGGGGGACCAGTTTAGCTCAGAGAGCCAGTCCATTCCCTGGGCATTCTGACAGCTGGGTCCTGAGCCTCTCCCTTGACTTGACTGTTCAAAATTAGGATCTCACTTGGCCTAGAAAGTTCTCTTCTCGAGGCATGTGCTTGCTCTGAGTAGACCGTGGACACTGTAGACAGGAGGAGAAACAGCCACCCTGGTTAAACAGGGAGTCTAGCCCAGCTGGGGAGCAGCCTCTCTGGGTTTCTTCTTGTGGCCTGTTGTGCCTCAGAGAGGAGGGGCTGTCTATAGTGAGCCCGCTCCAGGGGGGCCCCACTTTTGAGAGGAGGCTAGACATGGCACCATGCTGTGGAGGAGAGAGCCTCAGGCCCCCACTCTGCAGCTGACTTGGCGGCGGGGGATGGTCATACCGGCTGCACTTGCTCCGTGGCCGCCTCTGGAGCAGTACATCTGTCTTTGCGTGTATAACAGTCACCTGGACGCCTCACAAACCCACAGGTGGCTGAGCCTCACCTCATTCTGATTCAGCAGGTCTGGGGTGGGGCCGAGAATCTGTACTTCTCCCCAAGTTCCCAGAGGGTGTTCGCTGCTTTTGGTCAGGGGACCCACTTTGAGAGCCACTGATCCAGAGCCTAGAGGAGTCAATTCATAACTTCCATGAGAATTTGAAGTTACAGGTCATCTTTGCAGACAGATATATGCACACAAGAATTTTACAGATGGTTTGCAGAAGGGCTCCCCGGTGGACTGTCCTCAGACCCCAGCCTAAGGCCCTGATTGACAAGAACCACATGAGTAAAAGCCAAGGCCAAATGGAGACACCACTCAGAAGAGATGCAAAAGGCAGAGAGAGGGTGCCTGGTTAGCTGTATTTCTGAAAGAGAGAAGAGACCGCCAAGTGAATGCGATGGAGAAGTCACGGCCCAATTGGAAAGCGTGACTCTGGGAGGCAGGAGGCCTGGTTCTAGCTCTGCCTCCATCACCAACGCGGGAGCAGCCTGGCCCTCCTCTTCATCTGTCAGATGAAAGCAAGCAGCTCTCCAGCTCTAGGTTCCTTCTAGCTCTTAACTCACGAGGTTTTAAGATGTTGCAAAGTCACAAGACCTTGAGATTTTAAAGACCTCAACTTGTACTCCAAACAGAGCTGTGACACCCTAACCTGGTTGGAAGTTGCTTCTAGAAATTGAATGCTGTAAATCAGCAGGTTTGATGTCCTGCCATATGGGCTGGGATTAGCTTTATTGGTGGGATTAGCAATGTAGATCCTGCTGGGCAGAGACAGACCCTGGAGACTAAGAGGAGGCAGAGGCTGCCCCGTGGGAGCAAGGGCTATCTGGAAAGCCCCCGTGTCCCAGCCTCCCCCCACTTCCACCCCCACCCCGGGGGCCCAGGCTCAAGATGGCCTGGAGAGGAGAAGGGAGGCTATGATCTGTGGGGTTTCCTGCCCTGATGGAAGAGTGAGATGGGAATCAGATGGGACATAAAAAGGAGGGAAGACAGGTGCCTCTTGTGTCTCAGCACCACCTCTGCAAAGCTGGAAATCCTTCCGGCCTGTGCCTAGGAATGAATGGTCTGTTTCCAAAATGATACTTGGCACAAAGGGGTTCTCCAGCCCAGGACACAGGCAGGGACCAGCAGCCACTACTTGCTTTTGTCAGGGGCCTCTGAGTAGGCAGGAAGGATCAAGTCAGGGGAACCATTTGGAGGGACAGTGTCAGACCTATGCTGGTCATTAGATATGAAGGGCGGTGGGTGAAATGGCCAGAGTTCAGAAGGGTGTGGCCTACACTGGTCAGCCATGGGGCTCTGTGGTTTTAAAGTTCAGCAGGATGGACTTGTCGATTGAACTCAGTCAGAGGGACTTGAATGCTGCACGCCTGGGCCACACAGTGGTGACATTCTGTGGCTTTCTGGTGAGCTTGGGGGCAGTGTGTTTCTAAGGCTCTAGTGGAGGTCAAGAGCATCCTGGAAGAACAGGGCAGAGAGAGATGGATGGTGGTTCAGGGAGTCTGGCTGGTCCCCACATTGGGGACAGTGTTCTTGGAGCAGGCCTTGAAGGGTGTGGGAAAGGGCATTCTAGACAGAGGGTTCTGCAGTGAGCAAGCGTGCAGCCCAGTTGCTTTTCCTGTGTTTGGAAGCCCCAGTCAGTTTGCAATGGGAAGTACTTGGGAGAAGGGAGTATAGGGGCATGCGTGCTGGGAGACCCCATTGGTCTCCATCCTGGGGGCCTTGGATGCCCAACTCGGGAGATCGTATTTTACATCAGACGCAGTCAGAACTGTGGAAGGTTTCAGGGGATGGGAGAAGTCTGAGCACCTTAGGATTTGGGGAAGAGGATTGCTGAACCTGCTGAAGAGAATCGATAGGACCCCTGGCGTCAGAAGGACATGGCTGTGAATGCCAGGCCTAGCCAGTTCCAGCCAGTGACTTTGGATGAACCACTTAGCTGCTCAGAGCCTCAATTTCCCTGGTTGTGAAAGGGGGAGAAAAGAATTTCCCTTGCAGCAGGGTTTCCAGCCACAGCGCCGGTAACATTTAGACCAAGAGCTTTCGTCCTGGGTGTTGTAGGATGTTAAGCAGCATCCCCTGCTTCCACCCACTAGATACCAGTAGCACCCCACAAGTTGTGCTAACCAAAATGCCTGTAGACATGGCCCGTGCCCCCCAACAAAAACTGAGTAAAGTGCCTGGTACAGAGCCGGGTGCCAAGGGCACTGAGCTGATGAGCACTGTTGGCATAGAAGAGACCCCTTGCGCGTTTCACTGTCATAGTCCATGCAGAACCAGTGATGACAGAAAGGTGGGCTGACTGGAGACATGAAGGGGCCTCCACAGGACTTGCCCACCAGCAGAAGGAGAACAGGAGCCTCCCGAGGTCTCACACCTGGCTGGCCGGGAGGGCAGAGCTTTGCCCCATGGGATAGGAGCCAGTCTGCAGCCAGAGCTCCGGCTGTCGGTGGTCCTGGAGGATATTGCCCAGAGCAAGGGAGGTGTGTGCCTAGAACTCCAGGGAGGTCTCTCTAGGGAAGCTGTGCCTGCAAGAGGCTGGAGACCTTTATACCCCCTGTGGCACATGTGGCACGAGAAGCCCAAAGGCTGAGGCAAGCAAGGCCACATATGGGGACTGGAGGAGGAAACTGGAATTTGGGCACAAGAGGAAATAAAGGACAAGGAGTGGATCTAGTGACCAGGCATCCCTGGCTTCTGAGAGGCTTGTACAAGGAAATCCACTTGAAGAACCTCATGGGAACTGGAGTGGCAGCAATGGATGATCTTCCTGGGCTCTTCTGTAGCATATAGGCCAGTGCTCTGCCATCCTCAGGCTGTTGGAGCTGAGGGAGAGTCCCCTGGTGCCCAGCGTGTGTCCCTCCCTCCCCCGCCCCCGGCCATGATGTGGGGCAGGTGATGGCAAGCCTGCTGTTTTCTGTTGGGTCAGCTGGCCTCACCCCACGGGCTGCAGAGTGGGGCACGTGTGCGTTTTCAGGGGACACAAGGGAGAAGGGAGAGGGCGAGCTGGTACATCTTTCCTGCCTTTAGAGGTCTTCAGGAGCATGAAGTGCAGCTGCTCTGTGGTTAGGTGGCACGTTTTGGTACCTAAAACATATTCCCTAAGAAATAACAAACAACCCGTCGGATACCCCCCTTCCTCCTCCCACAACTTCAAAAAAAAAAAAAGAGAGAGAAACACCTGAGAGACCAAATCGAGGCCTCCCACCCTCGCCCACCCCGCGTCCTGGAGGAGAGGACCCTGTCCTGCACCTTCCGCCGGGAGTGCCGGCTCTCAGGAGCGAGCTGGCGTGGCCGCGCAGGGGAGCGTGTGTCTGTGTGTGATGTGCCTTCATGCGTCACTCTATTTATGTTGTTCGCAGCCCAACGGTAGCGGCCAGGGCAAAGTCCCGGGGTCATTTTTGCTACCGCCGCCGCCTCCAGTGGCCAGACCTGTGCCCCTTCCTATGCCTGATTCCAAATCCACCAGCACTGCCCCAGACGGCGCCGCCTTGACTCCTCCATCACCTTGTAAGTGGACGATGAAACCGAAACCACAACGCCCAGCGTCCCCGGCCCATCCAAACAGTCTCCACTGCAAAAAGAAAAGCCCCCCCACCCCCGCCCACCACCACCAAATCCCTCCCAACCCAGAGCGCCACGGAGCCTCCCACCAGGACGAGCAGAGCTGAACCCCCCTACCACGGCCACCCAGGCCTCAGTCGCACCAGCCAGCACCCCACGAGCTCCCCTGCCCGCCCGCTCCTCCCAGCCTGGGCCCCTGGCCCAGGTCCCTGGGGAGGCGGGAGGGGAAGCACAGTGGGGCGCAGGCCAGGTGCTGGCTGGGAGGAGAGGGGATAGGGAGGCACAGCCATGCCATCTTCATGCCTGATTGCTGTTTTTTTCGTTTTTCGTTTTTTTGTTTTTTGATTTTTTTGTTTTGTTTTGTTGTGCCCCCACACTAAGAAAATTAAATGTGACCACAAGGCGACGCCACCACCATCCCCTTTTTGCCGTGCCCCCCACCCCTCCATTCAGGGCCCTCAGGCCTCTAAAGGTACAGCAGGCCAGCCCCTGACCCCACCCCTTCAGTCTCACATTTGGTTTCTCGTTGTTCCTCTTTTTTTTTTTTTTTCCCCCTTCCCATCCCTCTCCCCTCCCTCAATTCCTTCCCAGGTTGGATGTTCCAAGGAAAAGGGAGGGCTCTGGGCCTTGGCTTACTTCATCTCTTTCTCTCTCTTTCTTTTCTTTTCTTTTCTTTTTTTAAACCAATGACAACTTTTGTCCAAGGGAAGAGAAAATGATTTGGGAGGCCCAAGGTAGACCCGACGATGTGAGGGACAGGAAAGGTGGAGGGTGGGCAGCGTGCCGTCTGCGGGCAGGGTGTGGGCAGCGCTTCGGGCACTCTGGGGGCTGGCAGGCCGCAGGCCAGGACTTCCGAGGCAGTGGTGGGAGGGGTGGCCCATCTCACCACTTTTCTCCGTCTTGCGCTCTCTGTCTCGCCTTCTCTCTCATGGTTTGAGTTCTTTCCCCCTCTCCATCCTCTTCATGCCATCTTCCCATCTGCATCTGCCATAAGACATCCAGTCATGGTCATGGTCATTGGAGGTGGGCAGGGTGGGAGAGGGAGACCAGGCTACAGGGTGGCTGGGAGGCACTTTTGTACACAATATGATGAGCATGGGCTCCCTGGGGTATATCTGGTTCAGGGTGGGACATGGGGGGGCTCCCAGGCAGCCTTTGGCCCTCCTTGTCCTCTCTGGGGGTGTCCTCCCTACTCGGGGTGCAGGGCCCATTCTCTCCCCTAGGAACTTCCCAAGCTCTTCCCGAGAAGAACTCACGGGTCTTTGGCTCATTTGCTCCCTCAGGCCCCAGAACAGCTGCCCCTGGGCACCCAAGCCCAGGGATTCTGCCAGGCCCTCCAGCCTCCTCCCCCTCTTGTGCCTTGGCCCATCTTGGGCTCTCGAGACCACAGGACCAAAGGAACTGACTCATCCATCAGAGGAGGAGAATGCCTGCCAGGCCTGAGCTTTGCTACCCCTGGGCCTGAGCTGGCTGCCAGCTCCTAGGCCCCTTTCTGACTCCATCCCACTCACGCTAGACCTCCCTTGGGCCCCTTCAAGTTCCCTGAGCCACCCGTCCAGTCCTTGGTGCTGCCCAGGATGGTAAGTGGTATAGCACCCAACTAACTGCCCCTGTTGGAGAGGTGGCCTGGCTGAGATGGCCTTCCCCAAGCAGGGTGGGGCCAGTCCGCCAGAGCTCCCACTCCTTCAAGCTCCCTCCTCTCCAGACCTGAGAGGGCCAATGGGAAAGCAAGGGCACCCCTTTGGGGTGGGTTAACCCTCCTCCTGAAGGAGGAGGGGTATCTCTGACCCTGCCCAGTGCCTGGGTAGGGGACAGCACTGGGTCTATGGGACCTCAGCTGAAGCCATCAGGGCCCCTTCCTCATCCCTGGGCAGGAAAGAAGATGCCTGGCTGAGGCGGAATGCCAGGGTTGGGGGACACTGTGCTCCAGGTCAGTGAGAGGATGAGGGGGCCCCTCTGGCCTGTCCTTTCTGCTGCCAGCCTAAGGCTAGGCAGCATGGTCTAACCCAGTCTCTCCCTCTGTCAGCAGCCCCAAAGGGCAGTGCCCAGGTGGGCCCCAAGGCCTCACAGGGTCTCTTCCTCTCTCCCCTGCTCCCCACAGCATTCACAACGACAGGCGCCTCCTCTGCCAACCGGTTTGTCAGCATCGGACCCCGGGACGGCAACTTTCTGAACATCCCACAGCAGTCTCAGGTAGGAGTGCGGAGGCGGGCACAGGGGGAGCAGGCCAGGGTGGAGGCATCTTGGTATCAGGGAAGAGGCCAGGGTCTTTAGGGCCAGTCCCGGAGAAGGGGCTGGGGCAGGGCTAGAGGACCCTGGCTTTTGCGAGGCCAGCTGAGCCTGCCTCAGGCAGTCCCCAGGACCCCCAGCTAATCAGCTAATTGGATAATTAGCTCTGACAACCCCTGACTTGGAGAAAGCTACCAAGGACCCAGGGCTAGAGGGCTAGGCCTAGTGAAAGCAAAGATGGAAGCCAGAGTCCTCATCAGGAGGAGGATAGCATCTGCCCCGTTGCTCTCCTCCTCCACTGGAAGCCCTGGCCCCAGTCCTCCCCTTTTTCCTGGCTTTGGGTGGGCTGGGCGAGGGGTGGAGGAGGGACAAAGCCACTCTGGTGGGCCACGTGCCTGGAGATTCTGGCACCAAGGGCAGGGCAAGGCCCATCACCGGCCTGGAGGCCCCGCCTCCAAGTCCCTGTGAATCCTGTTAGAAGGGCAGCCAGACTGCTGGAGTCTGCAGTCCTGCTCCCATCTGCCCCACAGTTCTCACAACCACCCCCCAGCTCTCCTGCTAGATGCCCCTGGACCCCGCATTGCACAGGTATCTGCACACTCACACATGTTCCCCCCTTTCCCATGCCTGTCCCCAAGAGGCTGGGAATAGCCTACAGAGCCCAGGACCCTTAGGGCACAGGGAGGACTCTCCTCAGGAACAGTGTAGAGGCAGCTTTTATAGTGTGGGGCTTCTTTTTGCACATTTTACCAAAACACTGTGCTGTGAGCCCAGGGCCTTGGAGGCTTCCTCAGCCCCAGGAAATCCGCCTGGGCCCAGAGCCCTGGGCCACCTCTTTCAGCTCCTGCTTCTTCTCTGCTCTGAGGCCTGAATCCAGAGAAAGTTGGTGGATAGAAGTTTTGTATGTGTGGTTTGAGGGGTGTTTTTTTTTTCCCTTTTCCTTTCCCTCCCTCAAAAAAAAAAAAAAAGGCAAAAACTTTGTCAAACTTCAAACTTCAGAGCTCCCAAGTGGCAAGGAGGGGAGGGGAAGAGAACTTCAGCCCCCTCCAGCTTCCCACCCCCTTTCCCCAGAGTCACGTCTGACCCGTCTGGTTTCCAGGAGCAACCAGACATGATGTAACACCCAGATGAACTTGAACTTGGGGGTGTTGAGAAGAAAAACAATGGCTCCGAGCAGGGGCTGGAGCCAGCCCCCTCCGTTCTGTGCCAGGGAGCCCGAGAGAGCCCTGCTGGCAGAGAGCAGGAGGGGGTGCCAGAGGAAGGGACCTCGGGCAGGCCTCCCCTCCCAGCTCTGGGCTGGCACCAGGCAGCAGGGCTCCATTGCTCCTACCCTCCCTCCCTCCTGCTGCCGGCTTGCTGCCTGCAGTTCTGTGTTCCCCTGCTTGCTTTCGTCTTGCTCTTAGGGACCAGGGCCACGAGCGCTCCCTGCTCACCCCGTTTCTGCCTCCATATGTTCGCCCTTCTGCACTTTCTCTGCTCACTTTGCTTGGACGTTGGGGCCAAGTCAGAGTTTGAAGCAAGTTTGGGAAACACTTTTTCTCCCTGTTGTTCCCACAAGGGGCCTGGGCCCCAAGCCCAAAGCAGGCAGGTGTGTCCAGGGGTGGTGGGGAGACCAGAGCTGGACAAGCCTAGCCGGGAGCCCTTGGGCATGGGGGCAGGCAAGCGGCTGCAGCGGGCAGGGCGGGCGCCAGGGGTACAGTGGGGGGTGGTTTCCACAGTAACCAGTGACTTTAGCTGATCTCTGGAGCACCAGATGGAGAGAGAACAATAGAATGAGGGAAGAAAAGAAAATTTTAGCAATTTTGTCATTCCCTGGGCAGCGCTTTTTACTTAGTTTTAATCAATTTTGGACCTGGCTCAGGAAGCAGGGAGGGGTGAGCAGAAAAGCCACCCCGAGCTTGGCAGCAGATCCCCATTCCTGGGACTCGTGGGGAGGAGCTGGGGACCCCGTTGGAGCCGCCTTTGTCCCTAATTCCAGGCCTGTAACTGAAGTCTTCCTCCTCTGAGGGAGCACTGGTGGTTGTCCCCCTGCCATACAGCTCAGGAGACCCCAAAGGGGCCAGCGTAGGGTGTTGGCTTGGTCAGCCAAGGGCAGAGGGGCCAAGCAGGTCCTCGCTGTCCTGGGTGTCCCCAAGCCGCCTTTCCCCTCACAGCGAGGGGGAGGGGGAGGCTTATAGCCAAGGCACTCGTATAAGGTTCCAGTGTAGCCTCCCCTTGGGAATGAGGTCCCAGAGAGCACCAAGGCTGGGTAGGCGGCTCATCCAGGCAGCTCCCCACTTCTGCTGTCCAGGACCGGAAGCCCAAGAGCTGGCTGTTGACCCTCCCCTTCCACACTGGGGATGCCTAGGACCGGGTTTCTCCCACGCGTTGCCAGACCCCCGTGAGCCTCCCTTTGGCCTTTAGTCCGTTGATGGGGTTGGACTCTGGGCAGGTCTCTGTGCGTGTCGTCCAGCACATGGCAGGAAATTTAGCATCTCTGCCCACTCCGTAAGCAACAACAGCACCCCAATCACTGTGATGACCCCAAACTCCCATGTTTCCAAATGCCCTCCATCTACACCATCCAATGGGGTAGCCACTGGCCACATGTGGCTGTTTAAATTTAAATAAAATAATGAGAAAAATTTAGTCCCTCGGTCACACTAGCCACATTTCAAGTGCTTAGAAGCCATGCGTGGCTAGCGGCTACTACACTTGACAGCACAAATATAGAACATTTCCATTGTTGCAGAAAGTTCTAGATGATTTCTGAGGCCTTTTCTAGCTATAAAACTCGGTGTCTCCATCTCACCGTGGACAATAGCCTGCGGTCCCAAACCAGAGGCTGAGGGACAGGTCCGGCCTGCAGGCATAATCTGTGTGACCCAAACAAATGTTTGAAATGTCAGAAATTTTCACATGAAATTCTATCTGGACTTTTAGTTTCTTTTGAAAAGGTGACTGATGTAGCCACCACCCCAGGCCCTCACTGTGATGTGGCAGCCTTGGCCCTAGGCAGGGTGCGGGCATTCTGGCCACCGCAGACCCTGTGAGCACCACATGTAGCAGGAGCATCTCCTCTGAACTTCTTTCTGCTTTTGCGTCATGGCTCAGCCTGTGCTGCCTGAGGCAGGTCAGCCACCCTCTCTTTACCTGCTTCTGTGCAGCATTGGAGTGAGGGTAGAATGGGTCAGGTCCTGCTGTGTGCTCTGTGGTTAGCGCTGCGTGGCCCCTGCACATCCGAGTGTGTGACCCAGAGCTTGGGATGCATTTCAGAGATTTTGCCCCAAGGGTACCACCAGGTGTACCCAGGTCAGGCACTGTAGACTATGGAAGAGGACGCCCCCACCCCACCCCCAGCCCTTTGGCCACGAGGTGGGGCCAGAGCCTTTGGTAAAGAAGATTCCCAGGCATCCCACTGTTGGGGGGGGTGTCCATCCTAGGTATGTTTTGTGCTGAGTGGCTACCAAAGCCTGTTTGTGGGAAGGCGGCGCCCCCTGCTGGCACCCTAAGGGAAGTGACACCTGCCCCAGGAAGCTTCCAGGTCCTTCCCCAGTGCTGTTGCCCTGAGTGAGGGCAGAGGATCAAAGGAGTGGGTGTCTACAGGCCCCTCCCACAGGCCTAGCACTGCTGGAGACTGAAGCCATGTGGTGTCCCCCTCTCCCCAGCCATTCAGCCTGTGGGACCTTGGCTGGGGTGTACAGATGGGAATTTCTGCTTTTAATCCAAAGAGACAGAAAGAAAACTCAGTGAGAAGCTAGGCTACCCCCACCCCACTCCGAAAACACTGCTGGGGACAAAAGCTCCAGCCTGGCATCCACCCCATCTTCCAGGACCCACACAAAAACCTAAACAATTGGAAACATGGCCAGATCGCAGGTCTGTGCCTGTGCCAGCGCCAGCCACGGGGGTCCCACCCGCTGGGCACAGCGCCCAAGGGAAGGCCGGCCAGCTGGACTCTAGCACTGGGGGGGCAGAGTCTCTTGGGGGGGCAGGGTTCCCACAGGAGGGACCAATAGAATGGGGATGTACTTCTGCATGGGATGTTGGTATCCCTGTCTCCACTGGAGCTAAACCTTCCAGGGGCCTTGGGCACCACCTACAGTCACAGGGCCAGGTGGGAGTGAGCAGGGACCTGACCCTGCTGTTCTCAATACTGCCTCTTTTTTGTCCCGCTTCAGTCCTGGTTCCTCTGATAAGATCGACAAAAGAAATGACAAAATGAAAAGAAGAGGTTCCTCAAACGGGGGGAGAAGAAATTTTGAGACGTGGAAAATAATCCCCCAGCCCAGCCCAGTCCCACCGAAAAGCAAAAATTAGACGTCGTCAGCCACTCAGCCCTTCTCTCCTCCAGCCCAGGGACCCCTGCAGGCCCCCCGAAGCAGCCCAGTTCTCAGAGAGCCCTCGGAAGAGGTCTCAGCGGAGCTGTGCACCAGCAGCCAAGCAGAAAGAAACATGCAAAACGGACTCTGCCAAGCAGAGGACAGAAAGAAAGAAAGGATGCAGCAGAACTGCCTTCTTCCCCATCCCATCCCGGCCTTCTGGGGAAGGAAGGAAATCCCCAAACAAAGCAACCAGCACCGTTCCGAAGGGGCCTGTACCCCATCCTCGCCCTTCCTGGGGGAATCCCACCCTTGACTGGGGCCGTAGCTTCACTAGGGAGCTCAGAGGACCAGCTTGTAAAGATGAGGGGTGCAGATCCAGAGGGTCCTCCCCTCCAGATCCCGCCCCAGCCCTCCCAGACCACCTTTGCCTCTGGCTTCTTCCCCTAGCTGCTCCGGACTGGGCGTGGCAGCGTGACCTCCGCACTCCCCTGCCCCACCCTTGGGCTAGAAGACCCCTGGGTGGACAGGGGGCGTCCCCTGGAGCTAGTTTCGTCCTCCCGTAATGGAGGGTGTCTTGCCACCCCACCCTGAGCCACGGGGGTAGTTCCCGGAGCCCCAGACCCCCCTGTACAGTCCATAGAAAAAAGTCAGAATGCTCTCGAAGGTCCCGTCGCAGCCTGGGACAGGCCCCCTCTTCTCTCTGCGGGCAGGCTGGGGAGGTCACTCTCCCGCCGTGGCCCAAGTGAGGGGAGATGAGTCCCAGGTCACCCCCACACCCCAGCCCGCATGCAGGTGCCCTCTCGACACCCCGTTGGTCCCTGCCCCTGCCCCTCATGCAGACAGCCCTGCTGTGGCCGGGCCCGGAGAGTGGAGCAGAAAGGGGACCCTGGATCCGAGCGAGAAGATCGGGCAGCCGCCGCTGCCCACTGCTAAGCCGCTACCTGCGCTAGGTAGGCGTCCTGCTCGCCCACTTTCAGTTCCTTTGGAGGGTGTTGGGTGTCGTCCTTTTTCAAAAGTGTTTTGAAGCTTTCTCTGTCCTCCTCCCCAACTTTTCCCACCATACCGCCCCCATGGCCACTTCTCTCTGGATTTCAGCTGTAATGTCTTTACTCTTTATTTCGGGGTGGGGCATTCATTGTTCGGGTCTTTTGCTGTTGCAATTAAGAACTCCTCCATTTGAGCAACTTGGGAACAATTTGGTAACACACCACAGGAAGTAGCTCCCCCCACTGTAGCCCCTACCTCCCCCAAGGGAAGGTTTGGGGGTCTCTCCAGAGGGTCTTCAGAAGCCCCCCCTGGGAGGGAGGGAGCACGAGCACGCCCAGCCCGGCTCCAGGGTGTGACTTGGCCCCTCTGGCTTGTCTTTCTGTGCCTTACTCCTTCCTCCCTGCATCTCCCCCTCCTTGGCCCCCTTCTAAGTCCTTGTGCCTCTCTTTCTCTCTCTTTCTTAACCGTATGAAAACACAAAACACAGGTCAGGATCCTCCGAAAGTCAATCAACCCAACATTGCACCGCAGGGGTGGGTTATGGGCTTTATTTATTGTGAATCTAGTGTGTGAGGCTGTGGGCAGAGTAGGCCTGGGGAAGGAAGCAGGGGAGGGAGCTGGCTGGGGAGGGGAGGAGGGCCCTCACCTGGGGCAGAGGGGGCCAGCGGGTGGGGTCTCCTCCCCAGCTGGAAGCCACAAGGTGGCTGGCCCCAAGGGTGGCTTTTGTTGGAAGTTGAGCGAACGCCCTCTCCCATCCGTGTGCAGCCCTCAGGGAGGACCGGGACTGAGAAGCGGGGGCTGTGGATCCTGCGGGAGCCTGGAGGGTGTAGGGAGTAGGGTGGGGGGTGGGGGGCCGGGTGGGCCGGGCGTGACGCGCGGTCAAAGTGCAATGATTTTTCAGTTTGGTTGGCTAAACAGGGTCAGAGCTGAGAGGGGAGTGGAAGGGACCCCCCCCTGCCCCGCCACATTTGCCCCTTCCCTCGAAGACAATCGGGGCTGCGGGCGTGCAGGCCCGCGGGAGCCGGGGTCTGCGGGGCGCCCGCCCCGGCGAGGTCGGAAGCTGCAGGCCAGCTGGGCCGGGACGGAGCGCGCCGGCGGGGCTACCCCGGCGGACAGGGGGGTGGGGGCCGCTTCGTTCCCATAAGTCGTTGTGAGGGGCAGGCGAGTGGCGACGAGGGCGACAGGAGATGTGGGGACGTGTTAGAAGAGAAAAAAAAAACACAAAAATATATATGGGGGAAATGAACTTTTTTTTTCATTGAACCAAGTGCAATGCATCAGAGAGTTTTCCTATCTTTGTATGTTAAGAGATTGTTAAGAAAAAATTCTATTTTTGTTGTAATGTCCTCGCGGCTCTGGGGACGCTAAAAGAACCGGGCCTGCCCCGCCCTTCGCGGGGATAACGAAAGCTGAGTGTTTTTTCCTTTTTTTTTTTTTGTTCGTTTTCAGTTGTTTTTTTTTTTTTTTTTTTTTAAGTCGTTTTCCTGCGTTGACAAGGATGATCTGGGGTTTTTATTTGTTTCGTCGTTCGTTCTCGGTTTCGGTGGGAGGGCTGAAGGAAACGTTCACATTTTAGAGTTAAAAAAAATAAAAACACCTCGACATTTTAAAAAAATCAACACAAAATCAAAAAGGAAAAGGACGAGAGAAAATTATTTTTAAGGTAATTCAACATAAAAACCCTGGTGCTTCTTACATTATAAAGTACGTTTTAAAAAACCCACAAACTATTATACATAAGTTTATGAATCAATTAAATATCCTGCACTTGTTAGGAACACGCATATCCCTTCTTTGTTGAGTTTAACGGAACGGGACAGCGGCGTGCGCCCGGCGGCGGGGCTGCTCTGGCCGCGGGTCTCCTCGGGCGCCCCATCCCCGGGGCCCGGCGCCCCCTCCTCGCCCCATCCCCTTCCGGGCACGGGGGCGCGGCGGGGGTCCCCAGCCCCTCCCCCGCAGAGGTCAATGCCAACGAACAAATGTCCCCTCCCTCCCCCCCCCTCTCCGCTTCGAGCGCCCTTCTTTGAGCCAGACGCCAACTTGACCCACACCAGCATTATCAGGAGCGCGCTCAGCAAGTTGGTAGTTTCCTCCCCCGCCTTCCCCGGCGCCCCCGACTCAACATCACTCCTCCCACCCTATCCCCACCCCCGTTACCCTCCGGGGAGCACGGGAAAGGCTCGAAGCTCCAGGACAGGACCAGCCAAGCTGACAGGTCGATTTCGCCCAGGCCCGCGCCCGCACGCACGCACGCACACGGCCCGCACACAGCCCACCCCACCCGGAAACCAGCCCTGTCGACTGACTGCCTTATACACCCACCCCCGCGCTGGCCGGCCGACCTAGTGCCTTCTTCTCACCCCCGTGCTGGCGGAGCGGACGCCGCGCTCTGGGTCCCAGAGGGGTCGGGTGGCTCAGACGACCCACCACTTCCCCACCCCGACCGTGCTGAACGGATACACACACACGTACACACACACGAAAGAAAATAAAGGAGCAATAAAGTCACGAGAACTTTCGTCCCCCAATCGAGAGCCCGAGGGGCACCCCAGCCCCACCTCTGCTCCCCCCACCTACCCACCCTCGGGGCGCCCCCCCTCCCCCCGCAAGCCAGCCTGGGCCAGCCCCGTTTCGGCCCCTCCCGGGAGATCCGTGCGCCCGACCAGCACCAGCATCGCGGACCGCAAAGGCCGCCCGTCCCGTCAAACAAGTTTCTTCTTAGGCTAAGAAACGCAGTATATACGAGTATCTCTATATATAGTACTAATGGATTTGGTGTGCTTCCCCTTAGCGCCCCCTGTCCCCCCCTTCCTCCTTCAGCCTGGTCTCCCCCTCTCTCTGCCCTCCACCCCCGTCTCTGCACTGAGATACATAAGAAACAAGGGTAGTTTACTGTCTGTTTTGTTTTCTGGGTTTTCAGTGTCCTAGCGGAATGCAAGTAGGCAGCCAGCCCGTCCGTCCCCTCTCCGCCCCGCCCTAGCCCCGCCCCCGTCACTGCGCTTCTGTTATACCATCTTTGCCTGACTCTCCGGCTTCTCCATTGAATGGCTAATGTGTATGTGAAATAAAGAAATAAAGAAAAACAAAAGCAAGAGCGCCTGAGCCTTCGCTAACGCGATCGTGCGGGGCCGGGTCGGGCTAGGTGGGATAGGCCCCCACGTGGACTCTGTGCCTCCTTCCACGCGCCAAGAGCGCGGCCGATGCCGTCGAGGCGCGTACATGCCTGAGTCTGCCAGCGAGAAGGGGGAGGGTCCCGGGCCCCTCCCCACCTCTCGATGACCCCCGCCCCAGCCCGCAAAAAAGAGGCACCACTTGGGTCCGATGACCTCTCTGCCATGTTGGTTCCTGGACCTCGCCTCCGGGAGGGGGACGCGGGTAAGGCCACTTCCAGCGGGCGTTAGGTGACAAAAAGGTCTGCAGGGCCCCAAGGGGCGACAGACCCCTGGTCCTTTCCCCTCAAGGGGACGTCTTCACTGGTCCCTCTTCGGGGGACTTCGCTCCAGAGCAGGCCCAGTGCGTGGTCCACCCCTTCCTCGACGGCCCTGCGCTGAGTTCCCAGTGCCCCTCGGCTCAGAGGCAACACCTCAGAGGTCACCGCACCTCCGGGCTCATAGCCGCTTGTTCCGTCTTGATGGGCCGGGCAGCCCCACCGGGGCTGCTATCGGGGCTGGACTGGGGCGCGGGCTGAGGGCGCACCACCACCTCTGCCCGGCGACACGGCCCGCGGCGGGCACCCTCGTCCGCGCCTTGGTGTGCGTGCCGTTTGCGGGGCCCGGGAGGGGTGGGGCCTGCGGCCAGAGCGGCCGCCTGGTCTCGCAGCAGCCGCACCAGGAAGCCGATGTACTTCATGGCGAGGCGGAGCACCTCATTCTTGCTCAGCTTCCGGTCGGGCGGGTGCGTGGGCAGCAGCTTCCTGAGCTCAGCGAAGGCGCCGTTCACGTTCTGCTGCCGCCAGCGCTCACGGCTGTTGGTGAACACACGCCGGGCCACCTTCTGGGGCTGGTGCCCTGTGGACAGGAGGGACAGGGTTGTCGCCAAGGGGGCTCCCCCTCATGCCCTTGCTTCAGGCACCCAGCACCCTGGTGGGAACTTCACACAGGCGGTGAGCTGGGGGCTTTCTCCACCCAGAGGATCCACGTATAGGATCTATGTGTGGTTCCCCTGCCAGTTAGCAGCCCTGGGCGCCCCTCACCCTGAGCCACCTAGACAAGGACAGGCTCAGACTGCAGACAGCTGGGGCCTCTGAACCTCTGACTGTCTGCATCTTTATGTCACTGGCTGAGGTTCCCCAGGGAAATGTTTCCTTGTGGCTGCCAGTCTAGGAAGCTGTCCCTGTAGTTCTCATTCTGGGTGTGCCCGTTTGTGGGCCGGGGGTGGGAGTGGAGTTCGTGGGTCTGAGAGATACTCTTATTGTGATTGTGGTCCTGTCTGTGTGGCAGGTGGCTGTGTGACTCACGGTCTGTCTAAAAGGCTGTGGTTGTGTGTGATTGTTGCCATGTGGCTGGGTCATGCATGGCTGTGGTTGTGTGGCTGACTCTTGTGTGGCCATGATCCTAAGTGGCTGTGGTTGTGTGGCTGTCTCCTGTGTGGTTGTGGTCCCGTGGGTGTCTCTTGCATAGTGATTGTTGTGTAGCTGCTTCCTGGGTGGCTGTGCATTCGAGTGGAGCTGTCATTTTGTGGCCCCTGTGCCATGCTGTTTGCCAAGACTCTTTATGGCTTGTTGGGTGACTGTGGTTGTGTGGGACTGCCCATGGGACTGGTTTTGTGCATGGGTGTAACGAGGACTGAGCCCGTGTGGGCTAGCCTGTGTGTGTGTGTGTGTCTGCGCGCGCGTGCACGGGCACACCTCTCTTTGTGGAAAGGTGTGGAACAGACATGGGCCCCATGCCGACACAAACCCACACTCACCCTCAGTCAGTTCCAGCTCACAGTGACTTGGTCTCCGCTTCAGCCGGCTGCTAGGGAAGATGCCAAAAGGTCCTGCTGGCCCAATGTAGAAGCTGTAATGGTTCATGGGTCACTAACGCCTTGTGGGCAAGGACCCTGGCCCTGGAATGCCTCCAGGCCCCAGCCCCCCACTGACCTGTTGAGGAAGGGGTGAGGATGGTAATGCAGGGTCAGAGGGGTTGTGGTGCTTCCCAGGGTGGAGAGTTGTAGCAGCGGGGGCCGCAGGGCACTTAGCTCCGTGGTGGCCATGGCTGTCCCTGGGGGCCTGGTGTGGCCCAGACTGATCACCGGTACGCCAGGGGGCAGCCTGGGGGATGAGGCATGGCCCAACTCCTCCACCTTCAGGGGCCCAGGGGAGGCAGGCTTGGGGGGAGAAGCAGGCGCTGGGCTGGGGGCACACACCATCTCAGCCTTCTCAGTCATGGTGGGGCCCACCTCTGCCTGGGCCTGGGGCGGGCACATGGACCCCAAGGGGGTGCTCACCTGTGGAAGGGAAGGAAGCCAGTGGGGAGGAGGATCAGATGCCACACACTCCCTTAGTCCAACAGAGCCCTCCAATTGAAGGGATAGTGGTGAGGTGACACAGTTCAGTGGGCAAAGGCAGGTAGAGGCGTAGGCCCAGAAACTGCCACAATATGGGAGGAGGGTCTGATACAAGGGCAGGAGGTGCCCAATGAGATTCTGTGCAGCAATGAGACCAGCAGTGCCATCTCTGAGCTCTTTGTGACCCGTGAAGAACTCAGCTGTCCATCCTGAGCAAATTCTCTTCTTCCAGAATCCTCTCACCTGGAGCCTGTAGGGAGGGGCAAGGCAGGGAACCCATGCCAGATCCTGAGGCTCCCAGGGTGACCTTGTAACCCTCAGATCTGATCCTGGCAACCTTCATTGACACTGTGTGACCTTGGGATCCCTCTATCATTGACTCTGGCCTTCACAGACCACTCCCTTCTCTCCCAGGTGGACCATGTGGCCCTCAGCTAGGACCCTGAGGCTTTTCCCATCACCTCCGTCAGACCCGGAACAATCTCCATAATCACTCCAATGATCACCACTCCCACTAAGTGTCCACCTCACTAACCCTGTGACCGCATTGTCCAGTACATAATAGTCATGCCCCAATCCTCCTGGCCCTGGTGACCCCCCCAATCCACACCCCATCAGCATCCACCCCTTTGCACCCTGCTTAGATGTCCCTGTTCACTCTTGGCCCCATGGCCTAGAGTGTCCCAGCAATGTCGGGGACACCTAGTCCCAATGCCCTGTCTTCCCTAGCAGGTCTCTGGGGAAGCTGACCTGGCCTCTCACTTAGTGAATTCTTATAGATGAATGAATGAAGGCAGGACTGAATGAATGAATGAAGGCGAATTGGGGATCCTCCACCTTCATGCCGCCCCCCCCTTACCCCTGTGTTGGTCCTGCTGCCTGCTGAGTGCCCTGGCTCTGTCGGTCAGAGCCAAGATGTGGTTCCAGCTCCAGGCCAGGCTCCGTGGCTCTGCTCCGTCCAGTCTCTTCACTCTGTGCCCCTGGCAGCCGGCCTCCCCGTCTGGGCTTCACCTCTTCTTAGGCTCCCAAGGGCCTCGGGGCAGGGGCCTGGGTCCCTCGAGAGAAAGTGAGCGGCTCCGGGCTGGCCTGCCCTCTCCCCGCCCCCCGGCAGCCCGGTTTCCTCCCTCTCACCCCTGGTGCAGTGGCTGGAGGATGCTGGGCCAGTGCAGATAAGGGCCTGGCTGCCTGGCTGAGACTGATAAGGAGCCGGACTGACCCCGGAGGAAACCGGAGGGCGGGGATCTCCGAGAGCAGCCTCATGCCCCGCCCCCGGCAGTCAGGAGTGGCCCTCACCCCTCAGGGCCTTCCCTTCCCTTTCCCCATCACTGGAGGGACCCTGGCCTTCCATGGACCCAGCCCCACTGCACAGCTGAGAGTGAGGTGCATGCAGAGGGGAAACTGAGGCAGGGAAGCAGTCGCCTCTTGCGTGGCTGGGGTCTGGCCTACAGCTTTGAACACCCCCAGCTATGTCCATGTTGATGGGGGTGGAGAGCCCTTTCCGGCCCTGCTGGGGCCTCGTGACCCACACAGGGCTCCCTCCTGTTCCTTCTCTCCTCCCCCTGCCTGGTTCCTCTTTTTACAGGGCCCCTCCGGGCCTTTCTGCCACCCTCACCCTGGAGTGGGGCACTGGTGGGAGGGCAGTTCTAACAGTCTGATCTTGGGTGTCCAGCGTGGCAGGTGTCCTGCGTCCCCAGTGTACTATCCACACCACCTTTCCAGCCCAGGAGGGTGACAGGAAGGGCCGCAGCTGCGGGAGATGTTCTAGGGTGACAGTGCTGCCAGAATCTTCTAGGGGCTAGGGGCTGGGTGCCCCTAGCATATCCGCACAATCCGGCTCTTCCAGCTCACAGGATCACAGAGCCCCAACTTGGTGGTCCCTGGCCCTTATCCCACAGCCAGGCTACTTCAGGTTGGATGGTGATAAGAGGTGTGGGTGAATGTCCTGGGTGGTGGTGAAACTCAAGACTCAGATGGAGCCTCACAAAGGGAGGGGTCCTGGGTACAGATAGGTAGCAGTGACAAGACTTCCTAATCCCCAGCGTCCTCTCACCTGGGCTCCCGTACTTTGCCCTGTGTCTGAGTGACTGGAGAAGCTAGCTGCCAGGTAGGTCCTCAGCTGCCACCCAGTGCCACCAACACTACCACCACCCTTCCAGAAACCGGTGATACCACGTCCCCACCACCAACCATCCCACGACCTCAGAGAAGTGAAAGTCCAGTTCTAAGCACTGAGTGAACTCGTGTTCCTATAAAGCAGGTTCCGGGATCAGGTTCCTTTTACTCTCGTGGATGGAGCAAGGTAAAGGGTACCTTGGGGGGTCCCACAGTTACCACGTGGCAGGGTGGGAATTCTGCCCCAGGCCTCTCCGTTAACGTTTCTAAGGCCTGCCCTTGGGGGTAGAATGCAGCAGCCTGCCCGGTGCCTGCATGTGCACCCCGCCCAAGGGGCCACAGGGCAGGAAGCACCTGGTCTGGAGCGGATGCACAAGGCGCCTGGTTCCGGTCCGGCTTTCGCCACCGCGGCCCCGCGGGGAGCTGGGCCAGAGAAATCAGGCAGCGAGGAGGGGGCGGTGGGAGGCCACGTGGGAGCCTCGGTGGCACTGGCGTGCTCGCGTGTCTGTGTCCCGGAGCACGCCAACTGGGTGGGGGGTGCGCGGCGGATGCGAGCGCATGGCTGCCACCCCGTGGCCATCTTGGAAACCGCAGGCGCCAGCAACCAGAGGCCCAAGTGCTTTCCGGTGCAGGGGGACAGGCCACTCCCCCATACACAGAAGCCCTGGACAGAAATACTGACAACACCTCAGTCAGGCAGAAACAAACCAACGCCTAGATGCACAGAGCTCCTAGAGAGTTAAAACAGACGGACAAGGGAGAAATCCCTAGACATGCTGCACAGATGAACAAACCACCGGCAGCCTCCACTCAGGCAAATGACAATCAGGGTAAGGTGACATCTCTTTATTGGCTCAGTCTACGCCTGGACCAGCAGTGGCCCCAGGCCCAGGTGGGTTCTGGTGGGGAGTCTGTGGGCAGTCAGTGCAGGTGGCTTCAGCAGTGGCCTTGGGTGTCGGGGATCTGTGGGAGTAGCAGCATTGGTCCCCCAGTTGACAGGTGCCCTGGTGAGAGGATGGTCATTGTGAACCCTGGCCCAGAGCTCAGCAGCCTCCACTGGGTTCCTTTCCTGGATGGGGAGCTGACTCCCAGACTCTTGCCCATCCGTAGTCCTCCCAGCCCTGCTGCAGTGGGAGATGGCGGGTGCCTCACCTCCTTGAACCTCTTGCAAGGAAATGTCTTAAGCCGGGCTGCTCGCTGGGCCGGGTCCTCCGCCGGTTCCTTTCGCTTATTCTGGAGCAGCCTGCGTCTGTGCTCCATAGCTTTGCCCACCGTCTTGCTCCTGTGTAGGGAGATAAGCAGCTGGGATCCCATCTGGCCTCTGCACCCCCGCCCTGGCCAAGCCCCAGCGCCACCACTCTCTCACCCTGGCCGGGCACGGGGCCGGGGGCCCCAGTTAGCCTCAGGGTTGGCCTGGAAGCGCTTGAGTCCTCGCTGGCGGGAGCTGGGGTTGGCATCATCCCGGATGGTGAAGTTGGCCTGCAGCCTGGGGAAGGGGGGGGTTGGGGCTGGGGGGCAGCCGCCACAGAGACATGCACAACCAACCACCCAAACCGCCTCAGTGCCCCTCGATATGATTTGGGAAGACTATGTCTGCCCTTATCAGGATTTTCTCATTCATTTAATAAACACTTATCAAATACCTACTGTGTGTCTGAAATCTGCTGCTGACATTCTAATGCACGAGACGGACAAGCAACAGGACAAATCAGCAATCAGCAAATCATGTTGTGTTAGAGCATGAGATAAGGGTTTTGGGTAGAAGGAAGGGGTGCAGTGCAGGACAGGGCGATCAGGGACACCTGAAGGAGGTGGGGGAAGAGCCATGGGGGGCACCCAGGGACAGGCACTCCAGGTAGGGAACAGCCCGTGCAAAGGTTCTGTGGTGGGGCTGTGCCTGGTGAGTCTGAGTGAAGAGGCCAGTGTGGAGTGAGCCAGAGAGGGGCGAGGGTGGGCATCAATGAGGGCAGGAGGGGACAGACAGATGGAGCAGGGCCTGCAGGGGGAACTTTGTTTCTGAACGAGGTGGGAGCCACAGAGTTGTGAGCAGAGGGGAACATATCTGACTCGGCTGCTTACAGGCACCCTCTGGTTGCTGTAGGGGGAATGGACATGGGGGGTGGGGTGGGAACTGGGGGACCAGGACAGAGGTGACCACATTGTCTAGGTGAGCAGTGGTGGGAACAGAGGAGGGTGGGAGAAGTGGTGAGAGAAGGTGGATTCTGGATCTCACGTGAAGAACAGCACGCGTCTGTGTAGGGGTGTGTCTGTGTCATCTGCATGCCTGTGTGTCCATGCCCGGGGCGGCCGTGTCTGCACCCCTACCTGGGCTCCACACTGAGAATGCGGAAGGCCGGGCTGGTCTCTGACAGCCGCTCGCGTTTCACTGGACACTCCTTCTCCTGGGAGGCAAAGATCAGAGGACAGAGGATGCCGCACCTGCCCTCCCCTGACCTCTGACCCCATGTGGCCAGGCCAGTCCTCACCCAGCAGCGCATAATGTCCCAGAGGACTGAGGCAGGGGCATCCGTCTTCACGGCGTTCTTACAGGCATGGGACAGCGAGACCCGGAAGCCAGCGTGGAGAAGGGCCGACCTGGGGACCAAGAGGGGCCGTGAGGGGGAGGCTGGACTCCAAAGCCAGTGCTGACCTGTGTTGGTGTGAATCATGTCACACAGACTGGCGAGGCTGGCTGCACATCACAGTGACTAGGTGGCCAGTGTCATGCCAATGACCGTAAAAGTCAGACTGTCTCCCTGGCCAGATGCTCAGCCTCTGAGCTCTGTTCTAAGCACTTGTACACGAGAAGCCCTGGATGGGCGTGATGTTGGATCTTCATTTTATGAGGGACTTGGGCCCACAAGGGTCCAACTTGCCCAGGGCACCTAACACTCAGGCTCTGCTCCTCCCTGGCCTGGCTCTCACCGCAGCTGCAAGAGGCTAGGTGTGCTACAGTGGATGGTGCTGCTCAGCTGGTCCAGCGTGTAGTACAGAGGCACGTCGGGCAGCTCCTGCAGACGGGGTCAGTGGGATGGTCAGGAGGCAGAAGAAGCTGGGCACAGGCAAGCCCCCTCCCTATCATGGCCCAGCCTCCACCTCAGTGACAACGCTCAGGACTCCTCGGATCCGCTCCGAAGTGTGGAAGCGGCTGGGGTTGGCGCTCACAGCTTCTAGAACATGGCCCACAAAATCCAGGTCATGGATGGGCTCTGCCCACAAGGGACCACCAAGCTGCAGACAGACACAAGGGCCAGATGGGCAGGGAGCAAGACCAGCGGGACCCCTGTGAGTCCCTCGCCTCCCGTGGCCCTACCTGGTGCCGCTGCCCACAGTGCTCACACTCGGGGGCCACAGGAGGACCACAGGCTGCAGAAAACTTGACCCTGCACAGAGAGAGGTGGTTAGGGGGTGACAATTCTGGGACACCCCCTTTACCTCCCTTCCAGCTCACCATTGCTTACCGGCCGCCGGAGGACCCTGATGCTTTGCCAAGCTGTTGAAGGTGGAAAGTCCCGCAGCCCACACACTGGAACACCAGTGCCTGCTTGCTGTTGGGGGAAAGTGGTGGCCACCATACCCCAACTCCTCCCTCAGGCTGCCTCAGTCGCCTTCAGGACCCCCCATTTCCCCAGGCAGGACCAAACCTCCCATCCCAAGAAAAGGCAGTTGCCTCTCTCAGTCCATCACACATCCCTACCCCCTGCTAACCTGGCTGAGGCCTTGACCTTGGCCTGGCCAGTGAAGACACGAACAAAAACTCGCACATAGAAGTCAGCGCTGATGCTGAGCAGTGGCACCACGAAGCGCTGGTAGCAGTTGGCACGGAGGTCCAGGCTGTGCAGGACGATCCTCAGAGCCTGGGGGGGATGGGAGAGATGGCAGCCGTCATCCCTCCCTCCACAAGAGGTGCTCACAGCACAGGGTCAGGATTAAAAGCCCAGCACCCTTGGCAAGTGAGTGGTAAGTTCCCTCATCTGTGAAATCCTAACAGTCTCGTCTCTATGGTCTTGCCGGGGAAACTAAGTGATTAAGGAGCACGCAGGCCCAGTAAATGGAACCTATTCCATGTAGCATTTTCAGTGTGCCCCGTGCTGTGCCCAAGGACCTGTGGTCTGGCCCCCATGAGCTTTGTCAGCAGGAAATGGAGACATATTCAAGGGGGCTGCTGTGACACTCACACACAGAAAAGAAGGCAGCGTTTCCCAGACTGAGGACAGACGAACAAGAACAGAGCTCTTCCTTTCCCGGCCCATCCATGTAGCCAGCCCCTGCCTTCTTGAATCCCCACAGCAACCCAATGTAGTCTGGGCCATCATCATCATGCCCATTTCACAGATGCCAAATCTGAGGCCCAGAAAGGGGAAGTCACTTGCCCAAAGCCACCAGCAAAGCTAGGACTTGAACCCAGAGCTGAACCCAGACCTGGAAAACCTGCCTTAAAAGAGACAATTTTAGAAAGTTGTTAAAATAGAGACGACTAGAAAGAATAGTATCACCACCACTCCTACCTTGGGCAAAGCCATTAACCCACAAATGACCACGACTGGCAGCCCATGCTCTTAGGAACTATGCTGGTTAAAGACATGCTAGTTGTTAACGTGCTGGGATGGAAGAAGCTGAGCCGATCTGGGCGGGGGGGGGGGGGCCCGGGTGTCGGGGGTCCGCTCACCATCTCGTGGCAGGCCCGGCTCTTGAGGGCCATGGCGCCATACTTGCTATAACAAGTCTCCCCACTGTTCCCCGCCAGCACTGCCATGTCCGTACAGGTAACACACAGCAGCCCTGCAGGGAGGGACTGCACAGTGAGTATCCTTCCAACACCCCACCCCCTGCACTGTGCCTCTGCATCAGCCCGGCCTCACCTCCTTCGCTCACAGCCTGAACAGCTGCATCCAGGAAGGGGGCAGGGCTGCCATAGGGGTCCAGGTCAATGACATCAAACCGCTCCGATACCCGCTGCTGCTGGTACATCAACATCCTGGAGGCGAGAGGGCCAGGTCCTCAGCCCCCTGTACCAGGGACCTGCTCTGTCCCCTACACATGTTCATTCATGCAGCATGATGGTTTGGGCCTGAACTTGGGGGCCAGCGGCCCAGGCTCAAATCCTGGTTTGGCCATTTGCTAACTTCATGACTTTTCCTCCTCGGGTCTCAGTCTACCCACCTCTAACAATGACAGTAATAGCCAATACTTAATGTCATCGTAGGTTCTTGAATACTGCGACTTTTAAGCAAAATGTCGTATAATTAAACCAATTTTACCATAGGCTAATTTATCTAAACAAGAGTCAAGTTCTTACAGCATATTTCTGGTCATAAAAACATCTCCCAACTTCTAAATACTCAAAGCACTTCCGATATTAAACAATGAAATAAATGTAAGCTTTATATACACTTAAGAAAGATTAATAAAAACAAGTCAGATCATTCTTTTCCACCTCACTTATTCCAGTTCAGGGTCATGGGTGGCTGGAGCCTATCCAGGGATCTCAGGAGACAAGGCGGGACCCTCCTTGGACAGGACACCCTTCCATTGCAGGGCCACTCACACCCACCCACTCACACAGACTGGGACCATATAACATGCCAGTTTACCTCACATGCACATCTTTGGGATGTGAGAGGAAACCAGAGTCCCCAGAGAAAACCTACATAGACATGGGGAGAATCTGCCAACTCTCAACACAAAAATAGCCCTAGCCGGGAATCGATTTTTTTTTCCTCATCAGTATTATAAGGACATTATTCAAGGATCGGCTTTACCAATGTAACCTGACGTTGTTTCAAGCAATTTATAGATACATTAACTCATTTAATCACATAATCTTCCTGATAACTCCATGGATTTGGAACTATTTTGTTCCCTTTCCAGATAAGGAAAAGCAAATGCTACCTTATCAACATAGCCTACCTTGACCACGTTATTTAAAATTGCAATCTCCTCTCTCGCCACCTTCCTCCATCTCCTGTACTATTTTTTTCCAGAGCACTTCTCACCTCCAGTTTACTATGTAATTTACTTATTTGTCATGATTATTTATTGTCATCTGTGTTTCCCATTAGATTTTAATATGGTCAGAAGAGTAAATAGCTTTCACTTATTTCTTTTCTGTAAAGGGTCAGAGAGTAAATGGTCCCTACTGCATGTTCTTCTTTTTTAAAAACCTTTAAAAATATAAAAAACATTCTTAGATGGCAAGCCATAAAAAGCCAGGCTGCAGACCAAGAAAGGCTGTAATTTGCTGACCCCTGCATTTGAACCTGAACTCCACAAGGTCAGGGATTTTATCTGTATTGTTTACTGATGCATTCCCTGCACTGAGAACAGTGTCTGGTACATAGTAGACAGGATATATGTAAGTTCATTTGAATGAATAAAAGTACAAGAAGTTAAATCTAAAATGGAAACCATAACAGCACTTATTTCTGACACTGAGTATGAGTTACACAAGTATTACCTCTCATTTAAGCAGTATAGCAACTCCTGTAAAATTGTCATTTTATAGACAAGGAAACTGGGGCTCAGAGAAGCTAAGGCACTTTCCCAAGGTCACAGAACAAACAAGAATATGACACAGCCAGGATTTGACCCCAGGCAGCCTTGCTCCAGAATGCACCTTCCATCCTCCAGGCTCTGCTGCCTCAAACCTACCGAGCATCTGCCTGGCTGGGCCGTACCAGGTGGGCCACATTGTTGAGCTGCACATTATGGCGTATGAGATCCACAGCTCGGGCAGAGGCATCATTGGCAACCACGGATTGGAGCCCAGGCACCTCTCGGGCAAAGCGAATGGAACGGAGGCCCGAGGCTGCCAGGCCCTCCAGCACTCGCAGACCTTCCTGTTGGAGCAAGCAGGGAGCCCCACTCACATCAGTACCTCCATCCTCTGCTGGGCCTCAAGGAGTCCCCACCACCCTCCTATAGCTCTCCACCTCCAGGAGCCTTCCTTTCTACATCACCCACTAGGCTGCCACCTCCTATGTCCAGGCCCCACCTCGCAGATCTCCCCCACGGCGGCTGTTTGAGGTTGGTCTCCGGGGGCCACGTTTGCACCCTCTTTAAGTTCAGCCTTGTCCTCCTCTTGCTCCGACAAGTCCACGACCACCTTTTGCACGTCCTTCTCACCTGGCACCTTGACTGCAGTCACCCAGAAGCACAAGTCAGCGTCTACCAAAGCTCTCCCTGAGAAATCTCTTCCTATTCTTCAGAATACATAAGATTCATGGGAGAAAATCTTCCCCAAAGTCCCTAGGGAAAGGCTGAAGGAGCAGAGCCCAGAGCCTGCTATGTGGCGGAAGCCTTTCCAGACTTTAGGGGATAGGGGACCGGGCAGGGAAATAGCTCTGTGTGACCCCCACCCACTAGGAGACTGGACTTCCACTCACTTCGGATTCCTTTGGCCCCGAGCTGAATGCGAGCAAACTCAGTGATCACAGCACATCTGTGGAAGAGGAAGACTCAGCTCACATCCCCTCAATTTCACAGACCCACTGCCCTCTGTCAAGCTGCCCCCGGACCCCTGCTCACGTCAGGTCCCGGTTAAACTCCTGCACTGGGTTGTAGAAGACTTCGTTGGCGCTGGGGAAGGCGATCCTGGCGGCCCCCTCGGTGACCGTCGTCTCCTTGGCCTCAGGTGGGCGCTTTTCTCCCCCGGGCACCGTGCCGTTCTCCATCGAGACTGGATCCGTCGGCCTTTGGGGCTTCCCCTCCATAAGCTCGGCTCTACAGAGACTGCAAGCGGAGCGGAGAGTCAGGCTTAACCATGGAACGATCCTCGCACCGGACATCCGCGGGAGCCTCAGCCTACCAAGCCTGGATCAGGAGGGCATAGAGAGGATCAGAGAGCTGCGTTCCCGGGCCCATGGCCTAACCGTCTGTAAAACAGAAGCTAAGGAGACCCTGCGGCCTCGGTAAGCTGACACCATCCCCTGTCTCCGGAGGACCGGCCCCTGCGAAACCGGCAGCCCTCGAGTGGGCCCGCCCCTGATCCAGATGTCTCTCCGCGCCGCCCAGGCCCTCCTCACCTTCTCTCCCAGCACCGAGAACCGAATTAGTCTCGATGCACATTTCCCGGATAGGACCTGGGCGCCGCCATGTTGGCACAGGGTAGATCACATGGCAGGATTCAGCCAATCAGTGATGCTACTACCTACAGTGGGGGGCCGGGATCAAAATACAGTGGAAAGTGCTGAACATGTTGTGCCGGTGGCTTTACTCACAGCGGCTCCCTTGTAATTAAGGCCACAAGTCACCAGCCCATTTCATGGATGAGGAAGGTGAGGCGCAGGAAAGGGGCGGTAAGCGAAGACATCCAACACCTATTGATCGTTTCCTGGGGTGCTGGGTGCCCTAATCATTTCCGGGCATCCTAGCCCAGGCTCTGACACCAGATTTGCTGAGTTTGAATCCCAGTCCTACCACATGTTCTTGGCAAATTACCTAAACTCTGTGGACCTCATTTTCCTTACTTGTTAAATAAGAATCCTAGCTTCCAAGATAGAGCAAAGATTAAACGACAGAATACCTGGAACGTGTGCCAAGCAGCCCCTCTCACATACAAAACCGTCAGTAGGTTCTAACCTGTGTTGGAAAGGAGGAGAGCATAGTGGTCTGGACTGCCTGGGTTCCAGTCCCAGCCCGCCCTGTCTCTTGCTGTCAACCTCTCTGTGCTTGTTTCCCTATGCGCAAAATGGGCAGATTTTTCTAAGGTGCCTTACTGCGTTGCGATGAGAATTAAACGGGTTAGTGCAGGTAAAATTCTTAGAATGGAATCTGGCATCACGTGTCAAATTTTATTGTGGCTTCTTGATCCTGGGTTTGAATCCTGCCACCCACCACCACTTCCTTGCTGTGTGATCTTGAGCAGGTTTATCTCTTTATTGCCCCCCTTTCTTACTTTCTATAAAATGTTTGTAAAATAATTCCTACATAAAAAGGTTACCGTGATAGTTAAAGATCATTCCCACCAAAAAGCCTAAAACAGTGCCTGACACAATAAACAGCAGACATTGTTTGCGTTTTACAGGAAACTAAAGTTCCGAAGGGCAGAGCGACTTGTCTGAGGTCGCGAGACTAGAAGGTTGGCGGGGTCGGGATTCGAACTCCCAGCTGAGACGAGGTATTGGAGGGGACCTCAAGGAGCGGAGGCAGGAGGCAGAGACGGGAAGAATGGGCGCGTTCGGCGCTCGACTGGCCTCACCTAGGGGGCGGGGGCGGGGCCGCAGCCGCTCCTCCCCTGCCGGTTTGCGGCGGCGGCGCGGCTTGCGCTGGCTCGGCGCTCGGCTGGGGCGGCCTGGCCCACAATGAATGGCCGCCGCGGCTGCCGCTGCTGCTGAGGCGGAGGCCGCGGAGGCCGCGGAGGCGGAGGCCGAGGCCCCGGCGCAGGGGGGCGCGCCCCGGGCTGAGGCCCAGCCCCAGCCGCCGCTGCGGAGCCCGCCGGGAGCCCCCGAAGCGCGGCCAAGGCGCAGGTGAGGCGGCCAGCCCCGGGCCGGGTTCCGGCCTCCTCTCGCCGGGGCGGCCCGAGGGCATCCGAGGTCCAGTTCAGGGCTGAATGAGAAGGGCATGGAGCGGGGAACCTTCTCCGACAGAGGGGGAACCAGGCCCACCGCCTGCACTGTGGCCGGGCCAGCGAGCACGGGGAGGCCCGGCCCCTGCCAGCGGCCTTTAGTGTCCAGCCCCGGACCGGGCCGCGAGGCGTGGGGGCGGCGACTTCGGGCCCAGATCTCCTCCCCGCGTTCCGGGCGGAGTGGGGGCGGGGGGCGCTCGGCCGGGCCGGGGCAGGTGCCGAGGGGCCGGGGAAGTTGGGGGGACCGCGGGGTAAAGTGAGGAGGCGCCCGGGGAATCCGGGGGGGGAGGAGAAGTCGGGCTTCGGGCGGGCGGGTGGGGGAGGAAGGGTGGGTGGTGCGGCCGGAGGGAAATGGCCCGGAGGGGGGTGGGGCGGGGCCGGCGCAGGTACTGTCGCTGGAGGAGGTGGGTGGGTCAGGTTACAGGCCTGGGGGCGGCTGAGGAGAAGCCCAGGAAGTGGGGCAGGGTGGGTGTGGGCGGAGCCCGTTCCGGGCCCGGGGGGGGGCGGGCGGCCGGGCGATCCTGGGGGTGTTTGCGGGGTCACGTGGGGTTAGGGTCGGAGCGGTGCTGGGGGAGGCCGGATCCCGCGCGATTAGGTAAGTTGAAGAACTGCCGTAGGAGCCTCGGCAGTGGTGGCCGCGGGGCTTTTAGGCCAAGCTGGTAGGGGTGTGATGGCAGGTCCCCAGGAATTAGTGTTGATCAAAAGGCACGTGCCAAGATGTGCTCCCCGCCACCCCGTCCGCCAGGTGCGAGTTCCGGGCCAGACCTGGTGGTGGCTTTCCTTTTCCCCACCTCATTCCCTTCAGGCCCTGGGTCCCCGGCCCGTCCTCTGGGCAGGCCTCTGCCGGCTGTTGCAGGGCGCTGGCCCGCCAGCTGGGTGTTTGTGTGGGCAGCTTGGGAAACAGTGTGGAACACCTTGCTCAGGCATCTTGTTTACCATGGGGGTGGCCCTTGCACACACACGTGCACCCCCTCATATAACTGCAGAGAGGCAGCGCAGCCGCCCTTACCCGAGTATCTTAGGGTCCTGGATTCTTTGCCCCACTTTTTGTGACCAGAGTCTTGGAAGTTCAAACCCAGGGGATGGGACCTCACAGCCACCATCTAGTACGGTGGCCTCCCGAGCACCAATTCCCTGGAGGCGAAGGACTGGGAGGTAAACCTGTAATGCTTTGTGCATTGTGTCCCGGAGGCTTAGGGGTCAAGGGTGGGGTCACGGCTGGCCCCGGCCCTGGACGCTATTGCTATGGCCCCCCCTCACTTCTGGGGTGCTGTCCTGGGCCAGGCCCCCGTGCTGAATGTGCTGGTTAAATGAGCTCATCGATTGCTCATCATCATCATGTCAGCGTAGTCCTCGGTGGTACAGAGGCTAAGGCTTGGGGTGGCTTGTCCTAAGTCACAGGACTAGACACTGGCCGCTTGGGATTGATCCTCAGCCCAAACCCACAATCCTCTGAGCTGGCCTTTGGGGGTTGTGACTGGAGGAGCTCCCCAGTGTTCTGCATTCCTTGGCAGGAATTCTCTTTCCTCTTGTCATCCCAAGGAATGGGTCAATACCCTTTTGGACACACTGAGTTTTCCTGGTGTCCCAGGGGGCTGGAACAGGGGAAGCTTCTTTCTCAGAGGCCTGGTCATACCTCATCCCCCATTCCGCTTCTGGGAGCCAAGAGGTCAGGGGTGACGGAGCTGTAGGCTGGCAACGGGAGGCAGTTATGGGGATGGGGCTGGGCTCTGGAGCTGAATTCTGCTTGGCTTGCCAGGTTTGTCTTTTCCCCACTTTAGTCAGCCCTAGCTTTAGGTCCTTCTCTCTGAACTAATTGCGAGGCTGTTACCAGTGTGTCCTGGGAATGTTGATGTGGGAGCTCAGCACCTGAAGCAGGAGCCACAGACGGCTGGGTCTAGTATCAGCCAGACCTGGTTTAATAATGATGGGTTGTCACTTTCATTCCCCCAATCTCCCCATAGTTCCTAGAACTGCCTTCCGTCAGGGCCCTGGCCTCCTCCTCTCTCTGGCAGGCCTCCTGATTCTGGGAGGGGTGAGAACTGGGCCAGCAGCCCCACATAAAGAGGCCTTTCCCCTGCCTGGTAGGGCTGAGGCTGGGGCTTCCTGGGCCAAGGCTGGGCCCTGGGCTGCGTACTGAGGACAGGGGTGGCTGCCTCTCGTCACACAGTTGGAACAGGAGCAGGGACTGGTGGTATTTGGCCATGGTGTGTGGATGGCAAAGAAGAGGGTGCAGTGGGTCCGAGCCTGTACCTGGAGCTGGAGGAGGAGGCACTCATAAGTAAGCGTTTCTGTGAGGACTTAGGTGCACAGACCTGGGATACCAGGCCAGGCCATAATAATCCTGGGAGGCAAGTGCAGCAAGTAAAGGGATCCTTGGGACAGTGTGATTTCACTAGGCTGCCGACCCCTCCTAGAGCTGTGGTCACTGTCCCGTCTCCTATGCTGCCTTCTCGGTGAAGGTCACCCACAGGCTGTCTGTGAAGACCGTGACTGTTTTGTGATTTAAGTGGAGGCTGTGGGGAAGGCTGAGCTAATGAGCTAACACTTTGTAGTGGAGAGAGGTCACATTCCCTGGTTAGCGCCACCCTGCTCGGCTGTGAGACCCTTGGGCAAAGGTCTTGACCTTGGTGCCTCTGTTTACTCATCTGATAAGTGGGGACAAGCAGGCGTGCCTGTACCAAGGAGATTCTTACCCAAGGACGATTCTGTCCCCTCAGGGGACGCTTGGGAAATGTCTATCAACATTTTTGGTTGTCATAGCTAGGCTAGTGGTGTTACTGGCCTCTAGTGGGTGTAGAGTGTGCTGCTCAACATCATATAAGGTACAGGGCAGCCCCTGCCACAGGGAACCATCCTCCCTGCCGTGAGGTGAGGACTGCAGGAAAGGTTAGTGTCGGTGTGATCCGGTGATGCCGTGAAGGCACCAGGGGAGCCCTCACTGAGCACTGCCCGTTCTCAAAGCGTAAGATTTGGGAGGTGGTCACAGGTGCAAGATGTTGCCGCTGCTGTCAGGAAGCATTCATTGTAAGGAATATTTGAGCCTAGTAAAATAATAAGACTCCAATTCTTAGGTCCTGCCAAACCTTGGGTGGTATCCAAGCACATTGCAACAAGCCCCATCCCAATAAACACCTACCCTCAGCCTCCCCGGGCTCCTCTGTGTTAGTCGCAGCAGTGTCACCTCAGGGCCTTTGCACGGCAGCTGCCCATGTGTCCTTTGGATGTGAATGCACACAGGGAGTGGGATATAACTCAGAATGGAGGGTTTGTGGTCATTGTGGAAGGGGGGCTGGGCTGTTGCTGGGTTTTCCTGGAGCTGCGGGCGGAGGCTAGATTGCCCAGGGCTGCCAGGAGAGTGGGAGGAGGGAGGAAAGAGGCAGCAGGCTAGACTGCTCATCTTCGGAGATAGCAGCGACGGGAGAAAGAGTGGAGAAGCGCTGGGGGAGGCTGGGCGGAGGAAGGCAGCCTCCCCCAGGAGGGCAGAAAGAGCAGCATCCCACCTGGCCCTCAGAGGGCACTCAAGACCAAGGTGGGTGCCTCCAGGTGGGCAGCAGACCCCATTTCTGCAGAGGACATGCCTAGTGAGTATAAACAGACCAGCTCTAGCTTTGGCCTATCCTGGCTTCCCTTCCCCGCTCTGGCTTTTCTGAGCCCCCATTTTCCCGTCCGTTCATGAGTGAAATCTGTCTAGTCACATGGGCTGCCTGCTGCAAAGAACGACGGAACCATGCAGAGGGCGAGCTGGCTGTGGTCAGGAAGCCTCCCGATTCTCAGACGGGAGTCGGATGGCCTGGGTGTAATCCTGGGCCTCGCTCTCCTCATCTCTGAATGATGGGAACGCTCGGTGCTTCCTCAGAAACTGGGGAGAGGACTATTTGAGGTACCCCCTCTGAGCCCTTGTTATGCTAGGCGCTGGTGTACAGTAGGGACGAGGTGAATGCCAGGTCCTGTTGAAAGTCCTGTCCTCCACCCTGGATTTAGTGGCAGCTTTTTGGGGAGAAGAGAAAGCAAGTCAAATGCATACATCCTTTAAAAATTGCAGATGCCAACAGGAAGATTTATATAGTCAGGTAGCACTTTGTTCTTCACTAGCAAACATTTGCCTGAGCTGCCTTCCAATTTGGCCCCTACCGAGTGTCCCAGAGGCTCGGGGGCTTCCAAGGGGGCCATAGGGGCCTCCTTAGACTTGGATTTGGTTTCCCTTAACTAGTTCACATGTAAATGGGCAGCTCACAGCTTCCCTGGAAAGTCGGCCAGAATATCAGGGCCTTCAACAGCCCCTGGTGAGGCACAGACCAGCCCCCACAGCCTCTGCGAGCTGGGGACTTCAGAGCTCCCTTTCCCAAAGCGCTGGCAGTTTCCCCTCTGAGGAATCGCCCTGCCATACAAGCCTGCACCCCAGCCTCATCTGGCTGCAGTGTGAGCAGTTGTTCACATAGCGGTACATTGAGCCCTAAGTGGGACCCTGACTGCCAGCCCCCCAGAGCTGGCGCAGCCCTCAGAGGAGGTTGAGTCTGCACAGCACCCTCCATGCTGTCCCCAGCAGCCCGCACCAGTGTACCAGGCCCCCCTGCCCAGCCTCAGACACCCCTTCCAAGTCCCATTAACATGGAACAAGAAAGGGACTTAGGTTCGAAGTAATGGAAATCATTTTTCATTCTGTTCATTCTGCAAACAACTATTGAGCACCCACTGTGCGCGCGCAGCCGCTCCTAGTGACAGGACACAGCATTGTGATGCTGAGAGGCCAACACCCTGCCCTGGAGGAACTGATGCAAAGCCGGGGAGGAAAAAGCCGGGGAGGAAAAAGCCGGCAGGAGAAGTGACCGGAAGGAGTTTGAGAGGCTTTGTCTTTGGAAACTTGAGATTGGAGATTGGGAGGGTAAGAAGAGCTGTGGCCATCTTGGGACAGCCTTCTAGAAGGCTCGAGAGCAGGCAGGGCCCTACTGTGCAGGGCCCCAGGAGGCATTGTAGGGGCCCCGGTGGTGAAAACTGGTTTTGAAAGATCTGGGATGAATCTAAGGGTCTTGACCTGAGTGGGGAAGTTTCTGGTGAGAGCTACAGCTACAGCAGGTTTAGGGGCATGGGAGCTTGGTTGTGGGCACACTGAGTTGGCATCGGGCTCCACGCAGAGTTGTGGGTGAGTAGATGGTATTTCAAGCCTGTCTCAGCTCAGGCTGCTCTAACAAAATACCATAGATGGGGAGACTTCAAAAACAACAGACCCCATTTTCTCACAGTTCTGGGTGGGGGGGAGTCCAAGATCCCAGCACCGTGAGGTTCTGGTGTCCTCACGTGGCCTTTCCTCCGGGTGTGCTCTTGGAATGAGAAATAGCTCTTTCTCTTACACAGACACCAGTCTTACTGGATTAGGGCCCCACTTCTGTGACCTCATTTAACCTTAGTTTCCTCCTACAGGCACATTGGGGTTAGGGTGGGGGGGACACCACTTCCATCCATAGCAGAGTCCTGAGACTGAGTGCCAACCCCTGGAGGAGAGAAGCAGACCAAGGACTGAGCCCAGCTCCAGCTTTTACCTTCCTTCACTTTCTGGAAGGACCACGCCTGCTTCTCCCTCAGGGCTCGGCATGCCTTCCCTATACCTTGAGGGTAAGACCCCTGCCCCCAGATGTCAGCTCTCGTGGGCATGATGAGAGTGCCCTGCATGCAGCACATTGACTGTGATCCTGGGTGAGTGACTGTCCCGTCCCCCCCACACCATGGTCCCAGAGGCAGGCAGCCTTGTCTTGGTTGAGGCCAACCCCAGGCTCCGCGCACTTCCTGGCCCAGGCAGGTGCTTGGCAAATATTTATTGAGTGTTGGGAGGTCATGGAAACCGTGTGCCGTGGCCTCCTGTCTCGCTAGGAGACCAGCTCACATCTGGGGACCCAGATATGGAGGGTACCCTTGGCCTGTGTGGCGCTGGGGGCTGCCTCTCCCCTCCTGGGGGGAGGTCTGCAGACCCCAGAAGATGGGCAGTCTGACATGCCAAGTTCTGAGGAGCGAGAATTCAAGTACAGTGTTTTGCCATTAAGTTGATAGTGAAGTGGAATTTCGTGTTCTCAGGTGAGCATAGGGGGTTGGGGGTGGGAGAGGCGGAAGAAGATGGGGTGTTCTCTAGGCTGGAGACCTCTCAGAGCAGGGGGTGTCGCTGAAGGTGGAGGAGGAAGATACGGGCCGCTGAAGGAGAAGGGCACTCCAGGCAGGGTGCCTATCTTGGCCAAAGGCCTGGCCCCTGGGGGGAACCATGCAGTCTGCCCGAGGCCTGAGATAGGTGGGGGTAAGGGGCTCAGCTGGGGGGGGCTGTGACCCCTGGCCCCATCCCACTACTTTCCAGACAGCAGGTGACCTGGGCTAGGCACCAGCTGCTTTAGACCTGTTGCTCCTGGGAGCCCATCATGACTCCATGGCCCCTCCCCCATGGGGCTAGTGTGGGTGAGGGGTTTCATACCGGGCCACATACAGATGGTGGTTCTTTCCGAGTCCAATATCTGGGGTCCCTGTTTCCCATCACAGTGGTCGCAGTGCCCCTTAAGCACCCACCCCACCCCCCATTCCTTTCAGGGGCAGCAAGGCTCCCAGACCTGCCACCTCACTGCCAAAGCCCTGTGTGCTGCTTGGTTGAGCTATTGGCACTAATTGTCATCCTGTGCATGTGCCCCTCCATTATTAATCAAAAGCTTCAAAGCCCTGGGTACTGGGCTCTGAAGCTGGATTCACAAGGCATGGGAACCCCAGCCTGAATGTCAGATGGTTTTTGACCTCAGGAGCCCCCCACCCCCTGCGTCTCTATTCCGCCAGCGCCCCTATTGCTGAGCTGCACCGATTCGCAGGGAGGGGCCTGGGCCTGAAGTTGGCCGCCCTGGCAGGGGCTATGCAGAGCGCTGGTCCCCACTGCGTCAGTGCCCTCCGAGACTGCTTGCAACAGTGCCTGACACTAAGTATGGTTAGGGGGACCCCTTGGAGTTCACCTTGCAGCCCCAGAAGCGTCCACATCTGCACCCCCTCAGCCCTCTGTCCCCCTGCACGTGGTCCCCACCAGCTGCCCCGTCCCAAACTGGACGCGTTCTTTCCAGTCTTGGTGGTGTATGCTCACCTCTCTCTAAGCTATTTAACACATTTACAAATATTTATTGAGCCTCTGCCTCTGTTCTGAGTTGCTGATCGTGAATAAATCTGGCCAGAATGCCTGCCCTTGTGGGTGGACAGTCTCCTTGGAGGAGAAACTGTAATACAGCTTTTAAAACGCTGCTGCCCTGCCCCCCGTCAACCCAGGTCATCTGGTGACAGCATGGGTGGCTCCCTGTCCAGGGCCGATGACCACCTCAGCATGGAACGTGAGAGCCCCTGTGTCCCCTGCCCCATGAAGAAACTGCTTCTCTTCTAGCGTCTCCCTGTCCCAGGGGACTGCCCCCATGCGACCCCAGCAGATCTGGTATGGGTGCTGGGGGCTATCAGGAGCCAGGCCCTCCCTCTCCTGACCACCCCTTCTTTCTTTCATCCTTCCTCACTCCTGAGTCTGACTATCCTCTCCCTCCCTGCTGCTATCACCTTTACCCCCACCCATCCCTCGCTCGGTATCTTGTCCTGAGTTCTGGTCTCCACACTGCTGCTGGGAACTCTCCAGAGCTGGTATGGGCCCGAGGCTGTCCTTCTCTGAACTTCCCACTGCTCATTCTCAAAGATGCATGTCCTCACCAGGCCAGGGCCCCACCTGTCCCACCCCATGCCCAGCAGCTCTGACCCTTTATGCTGTCGTCCAGCCACACTGGGCTCCTTCCTGCCCAAGACTTGGTGGCTCTCTCTGTGTATCTTCGCCTCGTCCCCATGGTTGGCTACTCGGTGACATTCACCCCAACTGGAACTAAGTCACTCCTTGTCTCCCCACTAGACAGTGAGCTCTGCGAGAATCTTCAGGGCTCTGTGCCCAGCACCTTGCTGCCTGTTAGGTCTGTTGGATGCATGCATCCCCATTTTACAGATGAACAAACAGGCACAGAGAAGTGAGGGGCTGGCCTGAGGCCACACAGCTAGAAAGTGGAGGGCTGGCATCAGAACCCAGGTCTGGGGGTGGGCTCTCGCTCTGCGGCATGCCTGTCCTGCCTTGGTTCTCCCTCTTATGGTGTGAGCCTTCCAAGCTTGGGGTCTGGAGCACTCTCCAGGGACGGGGGCCAGCCTCTCCCTAGACCACGTTGGCCCTAGTCACTTGGGCCCCAGTACCCAGAGCACTTTGTTTGGCAGCCTGGGGAGGTGGCTTGGGGCTGCGAAGCCCCTGGATGGGACTCTCTGGGGTCTGTCCTTTGCCTTCACTTGGTTCCTCTGTTTCCCTTAGCTCCTCACGCAGAGGGCCAGCTACTGTCGGGCCAGCTACTGGTCCGTCCAGCACTGAGATTGAGCTCCTGGGAGGTGTGTGCTTCCTTCAAATAGTAGTCCTGTCTCTGTCTCCCTTCTCTGGTTGCCCTAAGTGTTTCCTGGTGGTGTCAGTGATTTTGATGCCCAGCGAGGAAGAGGGCACAGCCAAGGGAAATCATGGGTTTCAGTGCCTAAATAGACCCTGGTTTGAATCTTGTCCCTACCACTCACCAGTGACCTTGGGACAGTCCTTAAATTCCCCATGACCTCAGTTTTCGCAGCTGAGTGCTGGGAATATGAAATCTATTCCAGAGTTTCGCTGAGAGCATTCAGGGAGCCCCTCTGCTGGCCTGTATGCAGGGAGGGGCAGGACCAGTCCCTCCAGCCCCGCCGCGTGCAGCAGCTCAGGGTCAGGTCGGCCTTAGCATCTACATCCAAATGGAGTGGAGGTTTGGAGCGCCTGATCCCAGGAGCAGTCAATTCTGGAGCCTGGGTTCCTGCCGGCCCCAAAGTGCCACTCAGCCCGTGGGCAGATGGCTGCTTCTGTTCCTCTGAGCAGCCTTTCAGCACGAACCCGGTGTTACCAGGTGGGACCCAAGTCTCCGCTGTGTTCCAGAGCTCAGCCCGTGCAGGCAGCTGAGAGTGAACTCGCTGATGAATGCAAACCGTGAAAGATGTATGAAAGGTAACATGGAAATGAGGGCAGACAACTGGGGGCTCGAGGTAGGTCCTGCCCCAGGATCTTCGCATGTGTGCTCCTCTTCTCACCCGCCTAACTGCTCAGGCCTCTTTTCAAACCCCTACCCTGCCCGTGTAGGACCACTGCCCTCTCCACCCTATAGAATTGCAGGGAACTTACCCCTGGGGGCACTTGTAAAGCCGTACCATCCTTGAGAGCCCTTTTATGGTTATCCCGAGTATGGGGCATGCCCTTCCCACCCCACCAGTTCTCCTGGGTTGGAATGTGCACTGAGAGAACAGTCTCTGATGCAGGAGTGCACACAATTTGAGGGCCCTGGGCTTCCCAGGCGGTCTTCCCACAGGTTGGAATAGGGGCTGGGCTCCCTGATCAGGATCACAGGCCGAACCGGAAATTTGCATTTCTTTCCCACCCACCCCCCCAGCACTTTGAGGTTAATTTACATAAATGTGTGGTATGATTTCACACTATTGTAAAATACTGTTTATTTTTGTAAATAGGTAATACGCTCACCAGGTTCAAAATTCAAAAGACCCATAGAATGGGGCAAGTCTCATCCCCAGTTCTGCCCAGAAGAAGCGTTACGGTTTCAGCTTTATTGAGATACACATACCATGCAGTTCCCTCATTTAAAATGTACAGTTCAGTGGTATTCAGTATAGTCAGTTGTGAGTCCACAACAATATTGGACATATTTCATATGTCAAGAAGAAACCTGTAAATTGGGTTCTTGGACCCAATTCCCCATAGGGCGGTGGTTTCCAACAATTCTCAGACATGAAAAGAGTGTCTGAGAATTCAATTTAATCCTGACACTATCTGGAGATACCTTCAGAATCCACAGGTTAAAGGTGCAGTCCTACAAAACTGCCCCTTCCTAAAACACATAAACACAGTTCAGATGCCAAATGCAAGCCCAGGTTACCTGCGCTGCTTCTGATGGGCCTCAGATTGGAGGTCCCAGCCCTCCAACTCAGAATGCCAATTACAAGTCCAGGTCGTCACCTGTGTTTCTGAATAACTGGCTATAAATCAGAGGTTCCCACAACCTTCTCTTTGGTTTCGGTTAATTTGCTACAGCTGCTCACAGAACTCAAACATTATAGTCACTTCACTAGATCACTGGTTTATTGTAAAAGGATATAACTCAGAAACAGCCAGATGGAAGAGATGCAGAGGGCCTGGTATGTGGGAAGGGGGGCTGAGCTTCCATGCCCTCTTCTTGGGTTGCTATGGAGGCTTCTTATATGGGCTGACTGATTAAATCACTGGCCTTTGGCAATTGATTCAATCTTCGGTCCTCCCCTCCCCAGAGGAGGGGGCACTGAAAGTTCCACCCCTTTAGTCACATGGTTGGGTCCATTAGCAACCAGCTCCCATCCTTAGGTGCTTCCGAAAGTCACCTCCTTAACATAACAAAAGACCTTTTTCATTCTCAACACTTAGGAAATTCCAAGAGTTCCTGGAGCTGTGAGTCAGAAATTGTGGACAAAGATTGAATGTGTATGATATGTTTTGGTTATCTGAATGACCAAATATATATGTCTTATAAATCACAAAATTGTACCCTGCATCCATTTACTCGCACCTCCCCCAATTCTCCCATTCCGCCCAGCCCCTAGCAATCACTTCTGCTTTCTGTCTACGGATTTGCCTCTTCTAGGTGGTTCATATCAATGGGATCATATAATATATGGTCTTTTCTTTGGGCTCTTGCATTTAGCATAATGTTTTCAAGGTTATCCAAGTTGTGGCATGTACTGGTTCATTTTTATGGCTGAATAATATTCCGCTGTATAGATGGACCCCATTTTATCCATTTATTACTTGATAGACATTTGGGTTTCCGCTTTTTGGCGATTGTGACTAGAGCTGCTGTGGACATTTATGTACAGGTTTTTCTGTGGATATATGGTTTCATTTAGGTATAATTGTAAGGAATGGAATGGCTAGGCTATATGGAAACTGCATGTTTAACCATTTGAGGACCCACAAGGTGGTTTTCCACAGCATCTGCACAATTTGCGTTCCCACCAGCAGTGAAGGAAGGTTCTGATGTTTCATCCTTTCCAGCACTTACCTTTCTTCTTCTAGCCAGCCTAGTGGGCATGAAACGGGTATCTCATCGTGGTTTGGATTTGCATTTCCCTGATGACTAGTGGTGGTCTCGTGCAATTTCAGGGTTTCTGGAGTGGTCACTCAGCCATTCAACAAACTGGTTGAGGGTCATGTGCTCAGCACTGCAGACACCATGGGAAAAATTAAATGACTGCCCTCTGGGAGTTGCCATGCCAGTGCCCTTCAGAATCACCCTATGTGTGGAGTGCTAGTTAGTGGTGCTTAATTCTCACAAGTGCTCACTGTGTCATTTCATATTTAAGCACATGTGTGTGAGTTTGCCTTTGCCCCTTCGTCTACAAGGGAGAGCATGTGGCCACCCTGGCCTGGAGCTGGTGAAGCTGATTTGACAGTCTGTCCTAAAAGGACAGAAGGAGTGGGTGGCTCCTGCAATTCTTACAGCCCGGGTAAATCCACCACGTGGATGTGCATGAGAGCAGGGCTAAGCCGGCCGCCTGACCGTCTCCCTCTGTCTCCCCGTCCCCCACACAGCCGCCACCATGGCTCAGACCCTGCAGATGGAGATCCCAAACTTTGGCAACAGCATTCTGGAGTGCCTGAATGAGCAGCGGCTGCAGGGCCTGTACTGTGACGTGTCAGTGGTGGTCAAGGGCCATGCCTTCAAGGCCCACCGGGCCGTGCTGGCCGCCAGCAGCTCCTACTTCCGGGACCTGTTCAACAGCAGCCGGAGCGCCGTGGTGGAGCTGCCGGCGGCTGTGCAGCCCCAGTCTTTCCAGCAGATCCTCAGCTTCTGCTACACAGGCCGGCTGAGCATGAACATGGGGGACCAGTTCCTGCTCATGTACACGGCTGGCTTCCTGCAGATCCAAGAGATCATGGAGAAGGGCACCGAGTTCTTCCTCAAGGTGAGCTCCCCCAGCTGCGACTCCCAGGGCCTGCATGCCGAAGAGGCACCGTCATCCGAGCCCCAGAGCCCCGTGGCGCAGACGTCGAGCTGGATGGCCTGCAGCACCCCACTGCCCCTCGTGTCTCGCGTCAAGACCGAGCAGCAAGAGTCGGACTCTGTGCAGTGCACGCCCGTGGCCAAGCGGCTGTGGGACAGCAGCCAGAAGGAGGCTGGGGCCAGCGGTGGCAGTGGTGGCAATGGTAGCCGCAAGATGGCCAGGTTCTCCACGCTGGACCTGGCCGCCAACCGGCCGCCCCAGCAGGCCCTGGCGGCGGCGGCGGCGGCGGGGGGTGTGGTGAGCGGGCCCAGCATGTCAGAGCGGACGAGCCCAGGCACCTCGAGCGCCTACACCAGCGACAGCCCCGGCTCGTACCACAACGAGGAGGATGAGGAGGAGGATGCGGGCGAGGACGGCACGGACGAGCAGTACCGGCAGATCTGCAACATGTATACTATGTACAGCATGATGAATGTCGGCCAGACTGGTGAGGCGCCCGCTCCTCCCCGCCCCCCCCGCCCCCCAGCCCTGTCACTCCCACCCCGACACACGCCCCTCTCTCCCCCTCAGCTGAGAAGGTGGAGGCCCTCCCCGAGCAGGTGACCCCCGAGTCCCGGAATCGCATCCGGGTGCGGCAAGACCTGGCATCTCTCCCAGCCGAGCTCATCAACCAGATCGGTAACCGCTGCCACCCCAAGCTCTATGACGAGGGCGACCCCTCCGAGAAGCTGGAGCTGGTGGCAGGTGGGCCGGCCTCACTTCCTTCCTGAATCCCCTTCTCTCCCCCACCAGGGGCCTCGGTGCCCTGGGCTGGCGGCCTACGGCACAGCCTTGGGGTCCGGCGCAGCCCTGCCACCTCTTGGCGTGTCCTGCTGCAGCCGATACCCCTCAGCACTGATACACATCAAAGATTGGCCTCTAGGTTTCCACCCTGGAGGCAGGTGTCAGCTGGCTCGCATCGCGGCCTCGGGGGTAGATGAGTGGCCTCTTAGGGTGGTGTGACGATGAACTTTAAGAATTTGGCCCTCAGCATTGGTGCCTGCGTGCAAGCCTCGCTGCCCGTTCTTTCTCACACCCAGCTAGTTATGCAGGCAAAAGCTCCACGTGTACGTGGGGGGACCGATGTGACGTAGGTGCCCCATGGACAGTGGCGCCACCATCTCGGTCCTTTCCTGAGCCCTGACAAGGCTGCCCTGGGGCCCTGGAGTTGTTGGGGAGGAGCTCTAAGAAGTGGGCCTGGCCGTGTGGGGAATGTGGCAATTTGGGGGCCCCAGCCACCCTCCATCTCTCCCCTCCAGGCACCAACGTGTACATCACGAGGGCACAGCTCATGAACTGCCACGTCAGCGCGGGCACGCGGCACAAGGTCCTGCTGCGGCGCCTCCTCGCCTCCTTCTTTGACCGGTGAGGCCTTTAAGATCCCAGGGAGTGAGGTGTGCTGCCCCAGGCCCCCCGCCACAGGGGCCCTGACGTCTCCTATGACCTCCCCCCAGGAACACGCTGGCCAATAGCTGTGGCACTGGCATCCGCTCTTCCACCAACGACCCCAGACGCAAACCGCTGGACAGTCGCGTCCTCCATGCTGTCAAGTGTGAGTGTCCGGCCTCCTGGAGGCCGGCTGGGCTGGGGCCTGGGGTTCGCAGATGGCCCTTTGCTCTGGTGTGGTGGTGGCCCTAATACACAGATAGGGTTTGATGTCAAGGTTTCTGAGGTTGAATCTAGGCTTGTTGGGAAGAGGGCTGTGATTGGTTAGAAATTTCTTTCTGGTGGGGGTGGAGGGTAGGGCACTGAAGGGAAGCCTGTATCAGATGTGGTGGAGGAGTCCTGAAACTCAGGGTGGCCATGGGAGTTAAGCAGCAGCCAGGCCCCAGCCAGTTGCCAGGAGGGTACTCCAGGTTTCCATATGGAATCTTCCCACTTCCTAAATTCTGGCAAATGATTCACATTTTCCTGGGCCACCCTACCAAGCCCACACATCCCCCTCAGGCATGGAGCTGGCTGCAAGGTCTCCGTTCTCGTCTCCAAGGGCTGTTCTGGACGTCCTGTAGGGGGGCAGGGGAGGCAGTGCCGTGCTGGCCCTGAGCCATCTGCTCTGCCTGCACAGACTACTGCCAGAACTTTGCCCAAAACTTCAAGGAGAGCGAAATGAATGCCATCGCGGCCGACATGTGCACCAATGCCCGCCGTGTCGTGCGGAAGAGCTGGGTCCCCAAGGTGAAGCTGCCTGAGGGTGACACCTATACGACCTTCATCAGCGACACAGGCAAGCTTGAGCCGGACATGATGGGCGTGGAGCACAGCTTTGAAACGGCCAGCCATGACGGCGAGGCCGGCCCCTCGGCGGAGGCCCTCCAGTAACACCCCTGAGCAGGCCTTCTGTGGGGCGTCACACTCCCCTCCTGTCACACTCCCCCTCCTGTCTCTGTCACACACACACACACACACACACACACCCCTACCATCTTGGTCACAAGCTACTGTCTGTCCCCCTAGGACCCACGGGGTAGGGGGCACTGCATGCTCCCAGCCCCTCAGCCGCCCGTCCCCCCCCCCTCCACCCCATTCCAAGCGGGCTGGGAGAGGACGGCAGTGGTGTGAGCTTTGTGTGGCCTTCTCTCTCTGCGCACACTTGTGCACAGTCGGGGAGCACTTGCTCCCCCTCTTAACCCCTAGCAATTGTCTCCCCATCTCCCCACTCAAGCAGGCCTGGCAGGGCAGGGACCAGCCTTGGGGCAGTCTTCTGCTCCACCCCTCACGGCAGCCCCTTGGGACTTGTGGGGGCCCCAGGGTGCTCAGGACCCTTCCTGCCACCAGCTCCCAGTGCTTCCACTTTCCCAAAAGCGCCTTCCTGTCTCCGTGGTCTGTCCCTGCACCTGGAGCTGGGGTGGGCGAGGCCGAGGGGACTGCCCTTGTTACAGCTGAGGAAAACAGGCTCTGAACAATGTCATGACTGAAGGTGGCAGGCTGTGGTGGCCGGGTGCCCTTCTCTCTCCCCCAGCCCGTGCCCTGGGGCCTGAGAGGCAGGTCCTGCGTTAGGAGCGCAGACCTCAGGCCTCCGGGTGGGAGGAGAGGTTTCCAGGGCTTGCAGAAACGTGTGCGTGTGCGGGCGTGTGTGTAGTTTTGCTTTTAAACAAATGAAGATACGAGAGGCAGTAGGACCAGGGTTGGAACCCAGGGGTGCAGGCTGGGGGGCTGCTGCCCTTGCCTCCCTCCCCCATCCCCACCCTGCCCCATGGCAGGGCTCCCAGCCCCTACCCCCTGTACATACTTTTTAAAACATTTTTTTAGCTAATGAAATACTGAAGTATAAGATTTCCTTTTATTTTTCAAACCAGTGGGACTGTGATGTCCCCTTCGGTCCCTGGGAGCCCGAGGAAGACAGGATGGGTTGGGGGGACGGGCAGGCTGAATGTGTGTGCGTGCGGAATGTGGGTGTGTGTTTCCGAGGTGGAGCCCCAGGCCTAGCCTCTGCCGTGACTCCTGTGGGTCTGGCCAGCTGCCCCCACAGGACTGCATCTGAAGGGTGTCCCTGGTCTTGGCCTGTTAGCTGAGCCCAGCTCCTGGGGACAGGGCAGGGCCCACTCCATTGTCAGCAGTTATTTGCAGAATTTTCTCTCTAACCATTCCTCTCTTCATAGCCTCGCCCAGTGCGAGTGGTTTTGGTTTTTTTGAGTTTTACTTGTGAACCGGTGGGTTCTTTTTTTTTACTCCCATCCCCCCATGCTGGGTGTCATTTGATGTTTGTTTTGTCTCTGGCCCGTGTCCTCACCACCTCTGGTCTCCTCTCCAAGTCTGACAGCTCACTGCTTCCAGAGGCAGGGGGCTGCCAGAGGGAGTTGAGGGCCACCCCAGCGGACCCTTGGGATCTGACGGAGGCCTCCCCCGACCCAGCAGCCCCTTCAGCCTGTGGGGAGGGGTTCCCTCCAGCATCTGCTTGTTGTGGGGTTGGGGAGTGTTGGGTCCAGCTGGGGTCCTGGCACTCCTCTTTCTGGCCTGAGTAGGGGGAGGCGAGTATATGGGGGGGAGTTGACACCCCCAGCTAAAGCACAAGCACCTTAGTCGCACCTCTCCTGCCCCCTTGTCCTGGCCTTGACACCCTGCCCCAGCATCATCCCAAAGCACAATATCCTGGTCACTTGGTGGGCCCTGGGCCACAGAGGGGTGGGCTGGGGCTCCAGCCAGCCCCCACAAGGAAGCAGGAGCCCCCAGGTGCTCCCCCTTTCCAGGCCTTAGCTGGGGGCAGCTCCTGGGACTGGGGTCCTCTCCCTCCCCACCCTTTGTCCTGGGCAGGCCCCCCACCCAACCCCTCCCTGCCTTGTCCTCAGGCAGGGCTTGCCCGTCCTTCATATTCCTGCAGCACTGGGTTACGTGGCAGAGACTCCTTGTTTCAGGGACCCCAGGAGGTACCCCCCTGGCTCCAGGGACTATGTGTTGGTCTGGGGGTGTGGGGGGAGGGGCGGGGCAGGGGTGCAGGGGAGGAAATTCCTCGCCAGGAGAGCCAAAGACAGGGTCGTGCCTTACCCCAGGAGCCACCCCTGTGCCCGCCCACCCCACCCCGCCCTGCCCCCCTGGGCAGCCTGCTGCTTTTCCTTCTCCCCTGTTGCCCTGCGCTGCTCTGAGCTGCATGGTTCCCCCACCCCGGGCAGCCAGGAAGGAGCATGAATGGAGAATCACTGACCAACGCAAAAAAGACTGTGGGGGCCCCCTCTGCCTCCCCTGGCCGCCCCTTGTTCCCGCAGGACAGGCCACCTGCCGTGTCCGCGTGGAGTGCCAACACAGGCCCCGCTGCGGGCCAAGCCCCCCGCCCTGGCCCGTGAGTGAGATTGCACATTAACTACTGTAAGGAGGAGCGCACTGGGAAATGTGAACGTGAGGACGTCAGTGACACTGACGCCGAGAATAAACTAAACGCCTTTGTAACAGCCCTGCTGCACGCCGCTCACTGGGGCAGGGGAGCTGGCTGGGGGGCCGGGAAGGGACGCTCACGGCCTACTGGCGTCCCCTATCCTTGCGCAGAGCAACAGCCCCTCTTTCCAGGGCTTCACGTTGGCAGTTGCAGCAGGGTCCTGGCTCAAGGTGTGCTGGGGAGGGAGAGGGTGGTTTTCTCAGATGGGAACACTAAGGTGCAGGCCAGGCCACCAACCACTTCCACTTGCCCTTCTGGCTACTCCAACACCCCCCAGGCTGTTCTGCATACATGTGAGCCCTAAATCCTACCTGGGAACCCCTCCAAAGCTAGAAGGGCAGCAGCTCCATCAGATGGGCTGCCTGACACACAATCCTGTGGTCTGACACCCCAGGCACACATCCTGAACCCCATCCTGAGCCAGCTTGCCCATACATCAGGAGGAACACAAAAGTTGAGATGGCAAATGTAAACTCAGCCACAAATCCCTGAGTCCTGCGGACATAAAAGGACAAAAGTGTATCCAGTGAGAGAAAAAACATGGCTGTGCCTTAGGGTCCCATTGATTCAGAGCTGTTTCAAGCAGCGCAGGAAGGTTATTTCCCTGTCAGGGATCCCAGTCTAGAATAGAAGACCTTTGCTGGAGGTGAACAAGCAGGTTACAACTGCCCCCAAGCCAGGTGCTTCGCCCCATGATGGCTAGGGGAGCTCCAGACGTCCATGGGGAAGACGAGTGACATGACCCTTGAACAACACAGGTTATTCGTGCAGTCGAAAGTACGTAGAGCTTTGGACTCCCCCCAAAACTACTAAATAGCCTACTGTTGACTGGGAACCTTACTGTTAATTGATGAACACATTTTGTATGGTATATATATATCATACTGTATTCTTACAGCAAACTAGAGGAAAGAAAATTATTAAAATCATAAAAGTACATTTACAGTATTGGAAATAAATACATGTATAAATGGACCAGCACAATTCAAACCTGTGTTATTCATGGGTCAACTGTACTGCAATGTACAGGGTGACTCAGGTATGTTTCAGTAAGACCAGCCCCTCGGAGTCCTGAAGTCCAGCTTCAGAGGCATGAAAATAGGGGTTTTGAGGGCCAACAGCATTGCCAACAACCCAGGGTGACTGCCCCATCCAACTCCCAGAAACATCTTTTGACCCCAGGAAAGCTTAGAACTAAGTATAGAATGGATCAAGAGAACCCAACACCATAGCTTTCATGGTGTCACATAAAAATCTACGTATTTGGTCCCTTTTTGCGATTTTTTAACATACCGGTGTAATGCAATGACATCCTTGTGACACAGCACTTGACAACATGCACACGAGCGAATGAGATGCACAGTTCTCACGCCTGATGACCGAACGTGCGGGATGTAAACGTCTCAGATGATGATCTAAGGTTCACTGCACAAGTTTACCTGGCTTAGAGGAATCATTTCGTACTGAGGAAGGCCCTATGGCAAAGCCCTTAGCTTTACAAATGCTGCTTGTTAAGAGGGATGCATCAGAGGGAACGGACCGGTGTGCCGTGGAACCCTGCCTCACTCAGAAGTGACCACTGAGCTCCACGGCTCCAGAAGTTACCTACCTTGGGCACCACAGGCAGAAGGTAATTAGGCTGAACTTCAAAAACTCAAGAATTGGCGTTTGGAATTTTCAATGGTAATGTATCAGTCATGAAAACCAATAAACCAGAACAGTCTTTTCTGCACCCAATATTGACCGCTGAAATCACTAACAGTGTACACGTGTGCACACACACAGACCCCCCTTAGCCATAGCGAGTGCAAACACGGGGGTTAGAATTGGAGTTCCCACTCGGGGCACCCGCAAGTTTCGAGTCAACCACACCATGTGATATAAATATGTATAAAAAAGGCTGGGATTTTATTTCCAAGTTGGCACATGAAGGCACAGGGGCAAATAAATGGCTCTGGGGCACTGGAAATAGAAATGGGGCAGGGTGTGTCTGAGGGCCCCCTACCTCCACTACCCCTTAAGCGCACTTGAGACAAGACCAGTGGCGAGGGATCTGGCCCATGGCCCTGAGGGTGCCACTGGCTCAGGGTGAGAGCCTTGGGTCAGCTTCCCAGGCACGACCCCCTCTTCCCAGGGGGCAGGGCCCTGCCAGCTCCCCCAGCACGAGGGATCAGCCCCCTGGGGAGGGCCGGGGTCAGAGAGAGAAGAGCAGGATGAGAACCAGGAGAAGCACCCCCAGCAGCACCACAATGGCACACCACTGTCGGCGGTCTGGAGGTGAGAGGGTCAGAAGTCATGGGGGAGGAGGTACCACCAAACCCCACGCCACCCAATCCCCGAATCGCCTCCCCCAGGGGACTCACCGCTCGTCATGTGGGATACTTTTGCCATCTTCCTGAGGACCCCATCCATCCGGGACTGAGTGTGGTCCATCTCATGAGCAAAGGCATCCAGCATGCTGCCAAGACCAGGATGGTGTCAGCGCCCAAAGGGTTCCCCTGTGCAGCCAGCCTCAGGCTTCCATCCCACCCCAGGGGTGCTGGCCTCACATGCCCTGCTCATCCAGCTCCTCCCCAACACGGCCGGACATGTGTTTTAGAACCCGGATGCTGCCAGACACCATTTCCAGCTGTTGGTCCTGTTGGTCCATGATCAGCTGCAGTTTGGAGGCAAGAAACTGCTGTTGGCAGGGAGCCCTGAGCTGTCCGTAGGCTCCTCCAGCCCACGGCCCTGACTACCCAGACAAACCTGCTGTGTGGCCTGCTGCTCCTCAATGTAGCGAGAGGTGGCCGAGACCACACTGGCATCCAGCAGGTCACTGGATGACTTCTGGGCAGCTGGCTTGCCTGTCAGCATCTGGCAGGGGCACAGACCACAAGTTCAGGCAGAGACGCCCAATCACCATGGAGCCAGACACAGGTTTGTAGCAAATCTAGGCAGTGGTCAGTCAGTAAGGGAGTCTCTGAAGTGGGATGGCCTGGGTTCCCCAGACTCACCACTTACTAGCAAGGTGACCCCAAGACCATATCACTTGACTTCCCTGTGTATTAGTTTCTCCATCTGTAAAATGGGAAGCTCTATAATCCCTGTTTCCTGAGGTTGGAACGAGGAAATGAATTAATTAACCAGGTATATTTATGAATTTGGACTTTAATCCTCTAGGCACTGCTACAGGACTCCAAGCTGGTGAGGGCCTCAGCACTCCCACCCTCCCAGGCCCCATGACGGGATGGGGAGAGACTGGCTGTTTCACAGCATTCAAAGAATGGACACACAATACAGAGGGGAAAGGTGTACAGAGAGGCAGCAGGGAGTGTGCCCACAAGAGGCATAAGCAGGTGCACACACAGGTAAGCACACCCACAGAGGGAAATGGTGTGCACGAGGCAGACAGGAAACACTCGAGAGGCCAAGTTCACATGCTCAGATGGGTCAAGTGCAGAGAAAAAAAAGGAGGCTGGAAACATATGTGCTGGAAACAGTAACACAGAGAGCAAAAAAGGGGACAGGTACACAGACATCACCCACCTACTCTGGGAAACCAGTAAAGGCTCCCAGAAGAAGGATGAAGGGAGTATACACACAGTGAAAGTCAAGTGTGCACACTCCGAAAGCAGGCAGGTAGACTGCCAGGAGAACTCACAGAAAGGATGGGTATTGATTGACACGTTAAGGGACAGATGTACACTCGTTTCCAGGAGACAGGCAAACACACACACACAGAGGTCAGGCTTGCATTCAAAGGAGAGGGTCACCCTAAAAAACTGGGTGACGATGTGGGCTCTGGATGCCTTACCTCTCTGTTATTCCTCTCCATGAAGGCTATGGCTGCGGGACTGACCATATGGTCCTTCATTTCCTGGGGGTAAGGACAGCATCAGAATGTAAAGACTCCCTCACCTCCCCATCCTCACTCCTTCGGAACCTCCTCTCACCTGGACTGCCTCCCGCATCCGCTCCACGAACACCTTCCTCTCCTGCAGGTCCCCAGCTGGGAGCTTGAACTTGCCTGGGTTGGCTTCCACTATACGTAGGCCGGGAGTCAAAAGTCAAGGCCAATGCCAGACACAACCCTCTCCTCTGCCTCAAAGCCCTCAACCCTTCCCTGGTGTCCAGCCTTCCAGCTCCCCCTGCCACCGCAATGGGTTCTCCCAGGCCGCCCTCCAACCCCGAGGATATCGATAGTCTCCTCCAGGTCCTCGAGGTCCCACTCGATGCTGCGCAGGCCATTCCGTAGCTCATTGGTCGTCCAGTCCAACTCCTCGCGTCCGACCGCGGCGCCCTCCTGCAGGAGCTCGCACCAGCGCTGGTACAGCCCGCGGGCAGTGTTCACCGCCTTCTGCACCTCGCTGAAGGCAGGGGCACAGCGGGCGCGTCTGAGGGCAGGCAGGGCTCCAGCCGCTGCACCCCCAAACGAGTGGGTTAAGGGGAACCCCCACATCCCTCTATGTAACCCTCCCACTCGGCCACTGGACGATCCTAATTCGCGCACGCCGACGGCCGAGCCCGAACCGCCTGGCACGGTGCGGCGGGTACCCAGACACTGGCTGGCAGGGGCCCGAGCACCCTCTGCCCTCCCCCATCTCTGTCACTCACCCTCGGACTACAAAAAACGGGTCTTCGAGAGACATGTCAGTCCACCCACGGCTGGAGGCCGAGCCCCCTCCCCTCTCGGCCTTGCTAGCTGGTTCCCTCCCAGCGGTGCAGACCGCGCCGCCACCCCCGCCCCCGTCACGTGACCCATGCCACCATCGAGAAAGACCGCCAGTGAAGAAAGAGAGGCCTCGGAGGCCGGAAGTACAGAACTTCCGCCCTCTCTGTGGCCATGATGGTTGTGGGCAAAGATGGCTTCCTGTACGCACGCCCCGCCCCTTCGCGTCTCCGTACTCACCGCCCTCAGCAGTGCTCTAGTTCTGTCGGTTGGGGTTTGGGTCCGAGCTCGGAATATCTGGGTTCGAGCCACAGCCCCTCGAATTGTTGCTGCTCAACCTATTTTCCTTCTGGGCAATGTAAATAATAATAGCCTCCCTGAAATCAGACGAGATTGTGACTGGGCTCGTTCGATTCGTAGATCCTCTTAACGGACTCCTGAATCTGCTCCCGGATCTTATCCTGGGAGATCTTCCCAGCCCAGGGGTCGAGAATGGCAGGTTTGGAAGGGGGTGGGGGAGGAGAGGTGGTCGTCCCTACCTTCCCACAGGGCGGGGCGAGGCGCGGGCATTCTGTGGGGAGTTCTGCTGGACTCTCCCTTTTTCCTGCGAAGGAGGGGCGCCTCGAGGTTGTCTTGGGACGGCGTGGTGGTTAGTAGGGGTCCCGGAGGTGCTTCTAGGGGTGGGGTCTTTCTGGGTGCGAGCCTGAGGGTCGCTGGAGGGGATGTGATGGTGGCTCTGAGGACTGCCTCCAGGGGAGGGGCCAGGAATGTCTGGGAGGGATTCATAGGGTCTCTGTCACACGGGCGTCCTGTGTGGGGTCTTCGGGAAAGCACTCTTTTGGGGGATACGGAGAAGCTATCGCCTGAGTGAGGTCCTGCACTCCCTCTGGAGGATGGGCGGGAGGTCTGGAGAAGTCCTCGGAGGGTGGCCCCCGTGTATGTCAGAGTCGCTTTGTGGGGTCTCAGCCCCTGGGCTGGGGATGTTCTGGAGCCTCCGCGGACGGAATGGGGTCGTTCTCAGCAGGTCGTCGCTGGATGTGGCAGGAAGGATCGCTGAAAGGGGACAGTTTTTGGAAGGGTCTTTTAAAGGGGAATAATTGAGTCTCCATGTGCGGAGGGAGGGACCTGAGCGTTCTCCGAGGATGCCTACGAGAATCAGTTTTGGGAGGAGGAGCAGGAATACCGGGGAGAGGGTCTTGTAGGGAGAAATGACTGGGGTCTCCGTGTGTGGACAGGGATGAACGCGGTCCTCACCCTAGTGCTGGCAAGGTCTTTATGTAAGGTCTCTGGGAGATGGCGTCAGTAGGAGCCCTGAGGTCGCCCCTACCCGCAGGCTGCTGGGCATACCTGGAGGGGAGTCACGCCTCCCAGGCCTCCCTGGAAGAAAGCGGAACCTTCCTCTCCCTCCCCGCCTACCCCGCTGGAAGCCAGTCCGGAAGCCGGGGACTCTTGCCGGGGCCTGTAGCTGCCGGGAGAGGGAAGGGACGAGACTGGAGGCCGAGACCCCACCCACACCCTCCCGGAAGAAGTCCTCTACTACCAGTACCGAGATCCCGGCCCCTGTCCTTATAGGGGCAGCCGGAAGCGGCTCGCGCGCCTGCCCTACGTCATTACTTCCGAATTTAGTCCGGGACGTCGCGCAGACCCCGTGGCGGGAAGACTCTGCGCGCCAGCCCGGTAGGAGGAGCCTCCGCTTAAAGGGTCCGCGCCACTACTACATGGAACCATGCAAACAATTTCGCATTTTTTTTTTGGAGGAACTTGAACTACGATTTCTCCGAACGATAGCTCGTAGTAGAGGGTGAAGCCTATGTTTTCTATCTACTCTATCTCTGCTTTGCTCAGTTCTCAGCTCCCACCCCAGCCGGGCCTCCTGGGTTGCAGAGGCGGAGCACGGCCCCGTCGTTCAGGGGGCGGCAGCCGCGTGTTCACCCGGACTTTCGTGCGGCCCGGTCCTCCGCCTTGCGAGCGCCAAGCCCACCCGTGGAGCTTGTGCCGAAAGAAACGGGGAATGATCAGTGTGCGGAGTGTAGAGATGGCAGCCCAGGCTGCGTTCGTGTCTACAGACGTCCGCCTTCCGTGGAAAGAGCAGCTTTGCCCCTGGAGTCAGCCATCGCTTCCTTATCACCTACAGAGAAGGGGAATGAAGAGGCCTGGCGGACGCTAGAGAATGAGCTGAAGGCCCCAGTGGCTCCCTTTCACCGCAATAGCCCATTTATTCATGTAGCAAATATTGGACGAGTCACTCTGCCTCGGTTTCCCCACGTGAAGAAATCAGGTATAACTACCGTCAGCGGAGTGGAGGGTATCAATGAGATATTTATGAAAGGAAAACATTTAACAGCTTCTGGCATGTAGTAACCGCTTATTAAGCGTTGGCATCGTTATTGATTCGAAAAACACTGAGACGCCTGGAACTGTGCCCACGGGGATGTATGTCTGGAACCCGTGTCTTGCCAGGTGCCAAGGGAAACTGGCCACCTATGACCTACTGGGGCCTGCGAACTCTAGTAAGTAGGTGGGATTTCCTCCCCGGGGCCTGCACGCGGGCGCATTGGGGTGGGGGCTGAGAAAGTAGACCACCCCAAGAGCTCCTTGTGAACTGGGGAACGCCCCCTCCTTTTTAGGTTTCTCGTTCCTTTCCTCCGCCGGGTAAATTCCAGCCTGTGGCTTTAAGGCGTCTCTGGCCCCGGCGCGGTGGAAAGCCCGGATGCCGCGCTCTGATTGGGCGGGGCGTCTCCGTGACGTTACTCCGAGTACAAAAGGTCCGGGTAGCGGTCCCCGGGCTTAGCGTCCTAGCAGCGTTACGGCGGCGTAGTTTGGTGTGCAGAGAGAGGCGTGCGTGAGCGCGTAGGCTGCAGTGCACCTGTTCCCTGTACTGAGTCCCCCCGCCCTCGCCATCGAGTCGCCATGGAGGTGCAGAAGGAAGCGCAACGCATCATGACCCTGTCGGTGTGGAAGATGTACCACTCGCGCATGCAGCGCGGGGGCCTGCGGCTGCACCGAAGTCTGCAGCTGTCGCTGGTCATGCGCAGCGCCCGGGAGCTCTACCTCTCCGCCAAAGTGGAAGCCCACGAGCAGACCGAGGTGCCCTCGCTGCCCGCTCGCTCCCCAGATCCTCGCCTGCACCCGCTACGGGAAGCTCAAGCCGCGGCCGAGGCAGCGTCCCTCGACGGTGAGCAGCCCTGCTCGGAGCCCATGGACACGCAGGAGGCGTCGAGAGCCGAGGAAACTCCTGCCCGCCGTGCCCCGCACCCTGCCAAAGTCAGCCGCAAGCGGCGGAGCAGCAGCCTGAGCGACGGCGGGGACGCCGGACTGGTTCCGAGCAAGAAAGCCCGTCTAGAAGAGGAAGCGGAGGGAGGGGCGTCTTCGGAGGTCCCCGATCGCCTGCAGCCCCCTCCCGCGCAAGCGGAGGGCGCCTTCCCCAACCTGGCGCGGGTCCTGCAGAGGCGCTTCTCAGGCCTTCTGAACTGCAGCCCCGCCGCCTCCCCGACGGTGTCACCACCCGCGTGTGAGGGGAAGCCGGCCTGTCGTCCGGCGGACAACATGCTAAACGTGCTCGTGCGGGCTGTGGTGGCCTTTTGAGGGGCCCCAAGCGGCGCTGCCGGAGCCCAGTGCGCCGGCCGAACCGTCAGCCAGAATTCGCAGACCCGAGGTCAGGCGACCCCCGCGGGAGCGCCCGCGGAAACGGTGGAGAGGAGCCGCCGCCCAGGCTGCTGAAAGGCCGGGAGAGGGACCCTGCCGCCGGGTGCCGTCGCCACCCGTGTGCCGCGGCGGCGCCGAAGTGCCTGAGCCCGGGGCGCGGGCGCCTTCTGCCGAGACCTGCCGCGCCCACAGGTGCTGTCTTAACCGACAGGGACGTGGCCTTTCCGTCTCCTTCTGGGACTGGGAGAGGGAGGCTTGGTTTTTGCAACTCCTCAGGGTCGGACTTTGTTTTTTACTGGGGCTGTGCCGCCATTTCAGGGTTTTTCTATAGTTGATGTTCACGTTCCCAACTCAGCATTCCAGGCAGTCGTCCCCCTCCGGTGACATACTTATGCAAGCGATCATCGTTGCGTCATGGGGCAGTCGTGGGTAGCTTCCTGTTGCCTTGCGTGGGTGTGGGGCCTGGGAGGAGGGCCTGGGGTGTGGACCGCGGTGGGGAATGGGAGGAGGGCGGCCTGAGTCACTTCGCCCCCGCATCCTGCGCCCCTGCGCCTTCTTTTGGGGCGGGGGGAGGTGATCTGATTTCAGGTTAAAATTGTTCTCATTTGGTGTGTTCGAGGACGCAGTGATGTTCACCGTCTCCAGCGTGACCCTCCGTCGGACACAGACACAATCAAACCACAATCTTGGTCTGAATCACAAAACTGGGGGGAGGGGATGTGCAGAGCGCTGTAGGGCTGAGCTGGGGCCCGTTGCTGGTGAGACTGGGCCAATTTGGGGAGGGGTAGATTATAGCCAGGACGTTCTAAGGGACTGTTTATTTACTCTGGTGGATTCTGTTTAACCTCGTCTATCTGGACTTTTGCTAGAGACGCCAGATAGGAAAATAAAGACCATCTGAATAAAAAGTCTGCTGTCTTGTTTTCTTCCGTAGTGGGGGAGGGGCAGGGTTAAGGGGTCAGAAGCTGGCGGCGATTTGCAGGGGCCTCACAAACCGGTCTGACTGGCTCTCACGTGGGCGGGAGGGGGCTGGGCTCCGCTCTCAGCCGGAGCATTTACACACTGGACGCCAGGGCTCTCCGACTTCTGAGGCCCCCCATACTTGGGGATTCCTTAGGAATTCCCCTACAAGTCTGGCGAAGGAAGAGAGCTTCCCGATGCAGACGTTTGGTGGGGGATACTGCCGGGGACAGTGCCCCAAGCGCCGTTGGGGAGCCACGCCTCCTCGTGAGACTTGTATGACCGCACTGAATTCGCTTTGGCGGAGGTCTCCCGGCCCCCGGCGAAGGTGAGCTTTGGACCGCCTTTTACGCCCCGTTCCAATCTCTGGCGGTGTAATTGTGTGGCTGAGACTGGGAGGCAAACTCCCAGCCTCAGTTTCCTCATCTACGGAGTGGGCTTTCAAACATCTTCCCCACGAGGAGACTAGGTTTAGAAATGCCCGTGGGAGCCCTTTTTTGCTTTGGCCCCACCCCAGCTCCAGGTTAGCCACTCCAGGAGAGAGAATCCTCATGCTTTACCCAATACAGACCCAAGAGAGGGACTGTTAGGAGGACAAAGGAGCCGCAGGTGTGGGACGTGAAGGAGCGAGTGACTCCGGGAAAGCGCCGCCCAGCCCCAGACCGCTGGCTCCGCCACTGCGGGCCTCCTCCGCCCCGGGGGACCTGATCCCTAGGCCGAGGGTGAAAGGAGGAGGGGCGGGCCCGCCCCAGGACGCCCGCCCCCGCTCCCTCCCGCCCAGTTCACCCCACCCCCCGCCTCCCTCCTTCCCTCCCTCTCTCTGGGTCCTCCGGGGGAATCTAGCACAGCTTGCCTCTACAACCGCCTGATTCCTTACCGGGAAACGAGAGACTTAGCACCACCCACTCGGGGACCTTACCCAGAACTCCCCAGTGAGACGTAGGGGGACTGCAACCCCACTCTCTTAGCGGTAGCTCAATGAGCCCGCGTGGGAGCAACTCCCCCGCAAACTTGGCCTGGCCCAGGGAAGTCCCCGGCGGCTGGCGGAGGGGGCCTCACTGAGCATCCTGTCGCAGGAACCGTGGGGCCCTTCCTTCCGCGGGAAGCTACTTGGCCGACCCCCGCCCCCGCCTGGAAGTTCCGGTGGCGGCCACCGGAGCTAAGGGCTGGAGATGATACGGTGAGAGACCGACCAGCAACCCCCTACAGACATGCCCTTAAGATATACCCTTCCCCAAGACCCCTTTTCACCCATCAGAATAGGCAAAATCGAAAACTTGTCACGGCAACCGACACTGACCGGGCCTGGAGTTTTCAGGCCATTATATAGCCCTCGGTTATTGGGACAGGCCCTCTGGTGGGTAATCGATTGGACAATAGCTGTGAAAACTAAAAATGTCACGTATCCTGTGTTCAGCCGATTCACCAGGGAATCAGTAGGAGGTTCCAGAAGGGTGTTCATGACAATGTTGGCACAGATTTGAAACAACCTACATACCCATCCATTGGGACTGGTCTGGTAGAATGTGGCCTATCCATGGCTCCTGCTCCCCTTCCCACCTCCCCTCCCCCTCCTCTTAGAGGTTAAAGGCCGAAGCCTGATAGATCTACATGCTCTGGCAACTGAGATAACTCAGAACCATGACCCTGGGTGGCAAAGGCCAGTGCAGAAGTTATGGGTTAAAGGAGCACAGATTCCTGAGCCAGAGAGCCAGCTTCCTGTGCAATTTTTAGCAAGTTACTTCACCTCTCTGGGCCTGTTTCCTGGCTATAAATTTTGGAATATAATAGTGCCTACCTCTTAGGTTCATTGTGAAGATTAAGCAAGATAGTATATGTAAAATGCTAGTAAAGTGGCTGGTACACAGTGTTACTATTTTATTTTTTTAGAGGCCAGAATGACAACCGTGCTGGCCATTTAAAAGCACATACAGCACTACAATTTATATATATATATATATATATATATATATATATATATATATGTATGTATATATGTATATGTATATATATACACACATATAAACATATACACACGTATACACATATGCATATGCATGCAGATGCTGTGCTAAGTCCAGAGAGATGGAAAAACAGCCCCCCACTCTCACCCCTCCAGTAGCTCAATGTGAACAAAGGTCTGCCTCCCCTATCAGCTCTAGAGTTTGGCCAAATCGTAACGGTTTGACAGTTGATTTTTTTCTCCTTCAGGTCCTACACTCATAGTTTCCTCTCACCTGACCAGTGACCCCTGCCTCAGGCCCTGGGCCTCTCTCTGTACAGTGGTGCCTGGCAGCCTCATTCAGACTTAGGGCTCTAAATGCCATCTCTGTGCTAACTCTCAAATTTGGTTCTCCATCCCAGTCTCCTTGGGGTCTAAGGTATTCCAAACCAAACAGGACCCAAAGAGAATTCTTGCTGTTTCCTGCCGACCTTCCAATTAAGGAATCCTCTTTGAATCCCTTTTTCTCTCACACTCCATCCAATCACAGGGGCTATTGACTTGAGCTACCATCTCACTCCAAGCTCTTCCCTTTCCTCCATCACCTCTTACCTGGATTAGAGCAGCAGTTTCCTCCCTGCCCTTGACCCCCACAATCTATTCTACACAGCAGTTGCACTGATCTTATAAAACACAAACTGGATTTTTGCACTTGCTATTCCTTCTGCCGGCAATGCTCTTTTCCCAGATAACCACAAGTCCATTCTCACTTTCTTCAGGTTTCTGCTGAAATGCCACCTCCTTGGGGAGGTCCTTCTTTGGCTATCTGATCTAAAATAGCACCCCACTCACCACTCAATTTAGCTTTCCTTAGAGTACTGCTCACTAGCTGAAAGGGTATATTTATATTCTATTTAGCATTTTGCCCCCATTCAAATGTCAATTCCTTGAATGAATGCTCAGCCCAGGCCTGAATGAGTGAATGAGGTTGTGTGGGGTAAGCAGGTGCTAAGTGCTTAATATTTATTATCTCATTTAATTGATGGCTTCCCGTGGCTCTTAGAATAGAATTTCCCAAACTTCACACAGTTGAGGGTTAGAATTTTTATCAGATCTGCATAACAACTGTACTATTATTCATCTAATTTTTAAAACTTAACCTACTGTTTAATCACTCACTATACTTAGAAGGTAACAGTTCATAAAAGTTACCGTGAAAATGATATACTGTCATAAGATCCTGCTGAAACAGTAGCCAAGTGTGAGGTTCCAGACAGCTTTCTTAGTTACAAAGAAAGATTAGCAAGGTTAAAGACACACTGTTGCCAAAGGAGGAAGACTACTCAGATATCCTTAAGTCAGACTAGCTTGGACTGAAAATGAAAAGGGAGAGACTGAGAAATGCATTCCATGTTATTTAAATAACATTGAATCACTTTGCCCACTGTCCCAGAGTTAGGAAAGTTCTGCTTCTGAAAGAGGGACAACAACCCTAAGACTGTCCTGTAGGATCTGGGCCCAGCCAATCTCTGGCCTAATCTTGCATCACCCTCTCGCCACTGACCTGCTTTTTGTTCTTCATACTTCCGCAATCTTCCAGCCACAGGTGCCTTTGTATGTAAGCTCTCCAAGAGTGCTTTTCCCTCCCTATTCACCTACTTTAGTCAGCTCAGCTTAAGGGCAGATCATCAGGGAAGTGTTCCCTCTCCGCCCCTACTTTGGTCCAAGATTCCTATATTTATTGACACTCAGATCAAGAGCTATTTATTTGTGTAATATTTATCACAACTGCAATTTTACATGTTTCTGGATTTGTCTCCTCTTCTAGCTTGTGGCCTCCAAAAGGACAGGTGCTTGCTACTTGCTTTTTGTGAATGATTTCTTTGCAGCTTTCTTTTAAGATAGGTCCTTCTAACGTCCATTTTTTACATTCCGGGAAACTGAGGCCCAGAGAAGCTCACCCTGCGAACAGCTAAGTAGGGGACAGCTCTAGTCATTTCCTCCATTCTGAGAATCCCTCCCCTTCACTGTGCGGGAGCCCAAGGGACAGGCGTCCCAGTCCTAGTTGAGCCTCGGCTGGGCTTGGAGAGGGCTGGGCCACAGGTCGGGACCACCCCAGGAGCAGCACCCAGACCGGTTTACCCGGTTCCGGGAGCCTGGGCAAGGTGCCCACCGGAGGAGGGAAGACGCTGCCTTGGCCTAGCTGCCAGCCCCGCAGGGCGGGAACTTGATCTCCGCCAGGAAATTTAAGTCTCAGGCGGGGCGCTCGGGGTGGAGCGTAGTGGGTGTCAGTCACAGAAAGGGCGGGTCATTCAAGTTAACCCCGCCCCCGCACTCTGCCAGAGCTCCCAGTGTAGTCGGTGTCGCCCCCAAACCGTTCCCTTCCGGATGCCACCCAGACCCTCAGCGCTTGGCAGCGCCCGTTACCCTCCGCGTGCCCCACGAGTGCGGGGGAGGGGCTTTAGGGGCCGGCAGGGAGGCGTCTGGGGATAGAGGTCGACTCGGAATCAGGAAAAAGGCGGAAAAAGCGGAAGGAAAATGGGGATTGCCAGAGTTTGAAGCTCACACGACCAGCCCTTGGCGTGGAGGCTGCTGAGACGCCCCCATATGTGTCCAGGGGAACCCCGAGCCCCCACAGCTACGCTCAGGAGAGCCCAGCACCCCCATAACAGTGTTCAGTGGAGAACAGATCCATATACTTGCATGCCCCACCTGTGCGCCGGGTACTTGGAGCCCCCTACTTGTGTCCAGGGGGACTCAGAGACACCACGTGTGTCCAGGGAGCCCAGACGGCCCCCACATGTGTCCAGGGTTGCTATTAGGGCATTTTATATCTGTTTACGGAAGTTCAGCCTAGGGCGTTATTAATTCCACCCACCTCTGTGTTAAGGGGAGCTTAGATCTCCCGGAATTTGCTGGAAAGCTGAGCTCCTCCACCTGCACATTCAGGCCTGGTTCCCCTCCTGACCCTTATGGACGGAGCTCCTCTCAGCAGAAATCTTGCTCCCTTCCAGCCTTGCTGGACCATGGGACCCAGATCAAACACCTCCCTCCCCAAGCACATTCTCAACTGTCAGTTAAGAAATCATCTCAGCATTAATGTCTACCCCCCACCCTCCCTCTTGCATCTAGGCAGCTCTTGGGCCCCCTGGGTGCCTGCCTTCCCTGCCTGCCACCCAATCGGCACCAATTAATTTTCTCCTCAGCCTGTCCATCCACATCTGGTTGGCAGCTGCTTGCCTTCACCCTGTCCACCCCCCAGGGTCTCCCAGGGAATTGTTAGCAGCTCTCCTCTTCTCTGTGTCCCCCAAATACATGCTGCCCTGTCAAAGCACATGCCATCCTCTCTACTGGAGTTTTCTAAACTGAAGCGGACAGTTAGGACAAGGAAGAGAGAAGATCTGAAATCAGGTGGAGAAGGGAAGAGGTGGGGTGTGAAACTTTCTAACCCAGAGATGCTGAGGGGTGGGAGTACAGAGGATGGGCATTGGGTGGAGGGAGGCAGGAAAGGCTCTAGATCAAACCCCTCTGGCTTCCAGATGGGAACTGTGGGGGAGGGCTGCCTCCCCCAGGGGTGGCACACCTCAGCCCCCCTTCCTTGGAAACCCCCAGAGACATAGCGGTGACAGCTGTGCCCCAGCCCTTGCTCACAAGTTTCCTTTTCCTGTGCTTGCCCTCCCGACAGGCTGGCCTTAAGCCTGGAGACAGTAGCCTAGCCCTTTTGAAGGGGCTCCCCAGAGGGTCTTCCTGAATGAGGGGGAGGGGGCCAGCTGGAGAACAATGGGCTTCTGTGGTTGCAGGGCGCCAGGCGCTTCCTGTTAACCCTTTCCTGGAGGTGTAGCTGCAGGGAGCACCTCAGAGGGACAAGGGGCCTGAGAGGATTGACAAAACAATCCAATACACAGCATCTTTTCCGTTCCAGGTGCTTGCAAAAGTGATGGGAAACGATGAGGTGGAAGCACAGAGCCTCTGCCAGGGCCTCTCCGTGGCTGAGGGTTGTGCAGCCAGGGGACCGGGCATGGCTCCAGGGAGAGCCTCTGTCATGCGGGGTCTCTGCTCCCGCTCCCCGCACAAGAACGCAGGATATGCTGAGGCCAAAAAGGAACACCCACGGAGCCATGGATGGGGGCCTCATACTACTATATTCTCGCTGGTGGCTGGGTGGGAGACACAGGAAGCAGGAGCCACAATCTGCCGCCTGCTTCTCTGCCAACCAACCTACCCACGTAGCTACGGCAGTTATATCAGTGGCTAATGGCTAACCGGTAACAGCGGATGGCTAACTAGTCACAGCTGATGGCCATCTGATCACAGTTGATGGCCATCTCTACATGAGCCAGCACCTTTCCACGTGAGGCCGAGAGCCTGGAAACTGTTCTCTGGGACTCTGTCCCCACAGCCTCTATGCTAAACTCTTAAGAAATCCCAGTGTCTCTGGACTGGGCTGGGCTGGGGGACCCAAGCATCCTAGGTGAATGCAAGGCATAGCTATGTCTGCCGACACTGTCCTCACTGCTCTGCCCGGTTAGCCGGGGGTCATGCCCCGTGAGTTTCCTCGCTGTTCTGGGGTTCAGTTTTCCCTCAGTTTGGGAAGTTCTCTCAAGGAGAAGTGACAGGAGCACAGGGCGATCCTAAGGCACTGGCGGAAGCCAAGCGGGAGTCTTGGAAACGCTTTGCTCCTCCTTGGAGCGCTGGGGAGACAGGGTGGGGAATTAGCGGCTCTGTTAATTAAGGCTTCAGGCAAAGTCCCCTCTGTTGACAGAACCAGCCTGAGAAGCCCTCAGAAGATTCCGGAAGTCTTCAAAGGCCCCTGGAGATTCAGCATCCGGTTAGTGACAGACCTGATGACATGCCCTCTTCTAAGAAGAGACGACAGGTGTGCAGTTTGTATTCATTTAGTTAACCTTCCTTCAAGCCTGGGTCAGAATTAATTAAAGCAGGCACTTTCACTAGCCCCATTTTACAGATGAAGGAATTGAGGCACAGAACAAATGTACTTCTAATAAAACAAAGTCCATTGTTTTTCTTTCTTTCCTAGATTTGGGGGCAAGAGGAGCCTTTGTCCAGACTAGCAGACCTTTGCTTATATATACCCAGTAAGTAATCTCCAGTTCACAAATAAGCACTGAGGTCTCCCTGCCACCAATAGGCAGCCTCTCTCTCTCTCTCTCTCTCTCTCTCTCTCTCTCTCTCTCTCTCTCTCTCTCTCTCTTTCTCCCTTCCTCTACCCCTCCCCCCCCCAAATCGGCTGACTGCTCACCAGGTTCACCCACCAGGTTCCTCCTCTTTAGCTTTTTCAGACCCACTTGCTGGGTGACTCAGCCATCTTTTCTCCCCTTTTCTCCGGTGAAAACATCCCCAGGGGCCAATTTGTGCATACTCCACCCAGGGGCTTGATAAGGACAAAGTTTTTTGTTTTTATTTATTTATTTGTGATCATTATTTACTGAGCAAAATCAAATTGCTAAACTGGAAAGGCTGCTGGGGAGCCCTCTAGCTGGTGTCTGGAACAGGAAGCGGCTCAGTGTTTCACCCTTTAGACCTGAGGGCAGGTGGGGAGGCTCAGTGTTTCACCCTTTAGACCTGAGGGCAGGTGGGGAGGCCCATCGGAGGCTGCCTGCCCAGTCTGGGGCATGCTAGAGGCCAGAGGGTCCTGGGCCTCAGCCCAGCAGCTGGGGCCCAAGCTTCACTGGGCTCTGGGACAACCCACTGCCAACCAACCTCCACCTGAGACCTCCTCCCTTGCTTTGGCCCACCCTTCCGGAAACGTATCCTGGCTTCTTGCCACCAGGAAGGCCAAAGCAATCCTGCAGTTACTCACTGCCAGGTCCCTGGCGGCTCAGCCATGAGACTCAGCGTGGGGTGAGGTTGGGGACCCTCTCCCCATCAGACTCAAGTCTGCAGCACTGTGTCCCATGTATTCCCCAGCTGTCCTAATCCCTACAGATGCTGCCTTATAAATAAATACTGGAATTTTCAAAATGCTGTCATGTTGTTTGGAACAAAGCATTCCCTTTCAAGAGGGATGAACCAGTCACAGACAGGCTGTGAGAAGGAGCCCTAAGACCAGCCTTCCTTTCAAGCTGGGGGTGGGGTTCTTCCCTTTCCCAGTTGGAGGTGAGGGTTGTGCAGACAGGGGACCAGGCATGGCTCCAGGGAGAGCCTCTTTGCTGAACTCTAAGAAATCCCAGGGTCTCTGGACTGGGCTGGGCTGGGGGACCCTCCCCTGCTGGAGGGTCAGAGGCCACAGAGGAGGGAGTATGCAAGGGAGGGCCCTTGGGGACTTTGCGGTTAGCTGCTCATCTCTGTCTCCCAATGCAGCCTGGGTGTCCTCATTTCCCCTTTGCCTCCTTCCTTACTCCATAGGCTTGTCCCTCTTTCTCATGACTCTCTGGTCATTCATGGGAACAAGGTGCATACCTATTGCTCAACCTCCCAGGCGTTACACTGTGACTAAAGCCAGCCTGGTTCCTGAAGGCTGGAGCCAGGGTCCACCACGTGTGGACCTGGGTTTCTGGTCAGACCAGACAGGCGGGTGGGCTTGACCTCAGCATTCTGGGCTGAGTCTAGGCCTGTCGGGTTACACACACACACTCACACACACGTTCCTAGGAAACTCTGCCCCACCCTCTGAAGCAGTGCAGTTCCCTCTGATTGTTCTGGATTACCCGAGTGTACCTGTCCCCTTCTCTTGGACCTCGGTGACTTCCCCTGGAAAACTAGGGGAAGATCCTCAGCCAGATGTTCCTGACATCCTCCTGCTGGCCGCCCCCCAGGGTCCCCATGCCTCCTGTTCCAGGCCAGCCTGAATCTTCCCCAAACCTCCTCTAACTCCTGTTGCCTCTGAACCCATCCCGTCCTGTTGCCATGGCATCTGTGGTGCCCAGAAATCAGAAGATCTCATGCCTCCTAATGCCCCTTCCAGGCTCAGGCACCTCTGAGCCAGCAAGCATTTACTCGGCACCCCTATGTCCCCAGCATAAACCGAGGCTGTATGTCACCCCTGCGACAGGCAGCCACAGCACATGTCCAAGTTTAGCTGATAAGTGTCAGATCTGAACTCGGGTGTGTGGGACTTGGAGCCTGAGGGCTTAAGAATGACATAATCGTAACAGCTGTTGCTTACTGGTTTAAACGCTTCACTTACGTGAACTCCTGGAGTCCTTGCAACAGGTTTGTTGTGGCATTATCCTCCTTTCACAGAGAGGAAACTGAAGCACAGTGAGCTTAGATTGCCTGCTGCTCTAGAGTCTTTGCAGCTAAAAAGTGCCAGAGCTTGGATTCGAATCCAGGCCTATGCCAGGGTTTCTCACTATTGACATTGGGGGCTGGATCATTTCCTGTGGTGGGGGCTGCCCCGTGCATCAGAGGATGTTGCAGCCTCCCTGGCCCCCACCCACTGGGTACCAGTAGGGCCTCCACCTACAGTAGTGGCAACCCAAAATGTCCCCAGATGTGGCTACATGGTGGGGTGGTGGGGGTAGGCTCATCACCTGCCTTCCACTGTCCTGCTTGTCTATACACACCCAGCTGCAAACTAACACTTTGTGTGTGTGTGTGTGTGTGTGTGTGTGTGTGTGTGTGTGTGTTCCCAGATTTGGCTTGAGTCTGGTGGTGGAAATGATGGGCAGTTTCTGGCATTTTGGGGAGGGGTCAGTGGGGCCAGCAGGACCACCAGTCGGGCTGAATCTCTTCTGCCTGGAGGGAGAGGTGGCAGCTCCCCATCTGGGTGGGCTTGCTGAGCTGAGTGGTGGCTGTGGCGTCAGCAGAGCCCCACTGGGTGGAGACAGGCAGCCCTTTTCTTCCTTCCTGGTTCCCAGGGTTGGCAGGGACAGTAGCAGTGGCTCTGGGAGCCAGAGGACTTGAGGATTCCGGGATTAACTGGGTGTGGGCCAGGGTGTGGGCTCTGAGACCCAAGGCCCCTGTGGGCTGGGAGGAGAAACCAGAGGCTAAAGTAGGTCTCCCCACCCACCTCCTGCCCTCAAGTCCCACCCAGCCCTGGCTCTGGGCCAGAAGCTACCGGAATGGTGACTCAGAGCTGCTGAACTGAGGAGAGAAACAGGGTGCAGGGTGTGGGGGGGTCCCCCTCATCCTCAGCCTTCTCAGCATCTCCATCAGGACCAGGACCCTTTTAAGGCACGTCTCAGACTGATCACACCAGTTCTCCCCCCTCCTCCTCCTCTCCCTACCTCCACCTCCAATGGAATTTTTTTTTCTTGGCACCCCACTAGGGCAGGAAGGCGGAAATGAGTGTGGGGCGTGGAATGTCTCTGAGGTTGCCATATATTTGGGCCAGGACGTGTGTGTGTGTGTGTGTGTGTGTGTGTGTGTGTGTGTTTTGAGCCCCCAGCGCTGGCTTGGCTGCACAAGGAGTGAGGTTCGGGCCCTGAGCCAGTGTGGGGAGGCTCCTACTTTCTCTCTCTTAAAGACAGAGCTCCCTAGTTTCTTGGGTGGGGGTGAAGGGGGGTGAGGACGGGAGCTGGAGACAGAGTGAGAATAACTGAGGGAAGCTCTAGAAGTGAAGGCATACCCTGCACAGTGCCAGGTGCATTTATAGTTTTCACGACTAGGATAATTTACAACTGAAAACCTGAGGCCCAGAGAGGTTAAGTGGCTTTCCTGAGGTTGCTCAGGAAAGAAGTAAAGGTGCCAGAGTTTGATTTCTGGCCTGACTGGCCTACAAAGCCAGCCTGCTATTGCCATATTCATGCATGCCTTCTTTCATTCATGCAGCATTCTGTACATGGTGTAGCCTGTGCCAGATTGGATGTGAGACCTGCAGGAAAGCAAGAGACACACTCTGCCTTCTCCTACCTAAACCCTCATCCTTCAGGCCTGGTGCACACCTTCCCTTCCCCTTCCTAGAAAGGTCGGCCTCTCTGCAGTGCTCTGAGCTGCCCCTCCACAGCACACATTCCGGTTGTAATTCATCATTTCCAGGCTTTTTCTATTTGGTTTGTTGATATGCTTTCTGCCTCCTTTATGTGACTTGAGCCCATGAGGGTACAGACAGTGCCTGTCACTCTGCATCCCCAGCTCCTGGGCCTGGCACACAGCTGGTGCTCAGTGTGTACTTGAAGGAACAGCAGAAAGTGCCAGCGCCAGAGGGTGGGTGGGCTGAGGCAGAAGGTGGGTGCTGCAGTTACCTGCGTGTGGGAGCAGGGGGATTGGAAGGCTGGTCAGGTGGAGGTGCAATCTGCGGGACTGGAGCACGATGCGTCTGCATTCATAGTTATCGTGAATGCATGTTCAGAGCCTGGGAAAGCCAATCCAGGGCTGGAGTCCTGGTGTCCACCAGGAGGGAGGCACCTTTTTGGGGCAGGCTTGACCCTCTTCATCTATAGAACACTGCACAATTTGCAATTTCAAGGGCCCAGCTCCGGCCAAGGAGAGAGGCCTTTATAAAGTCAGACTTGGCTTTCCCCCAACAACTGGCTGGCCTCCTTATGCCTGATTCTAAATGCCAACTTGTCAGAGTGTCTGCATGCAAGCGCACGCCCGCTCCTCTCTGGGGGCGACGGGGGGTTTGCAATGCTAGGGGCAGCATGGGGGCGGCATCTCTTAGCAAGCCAGCGGCCATTCCCTACCCCTGCACCCACCCCATCTTTCTTTTTATATCTCACATTTACAGAAAGCCTAAACATCTGAGCCTGGGCCTGGCGGCAAGGGCTGTTTGAGGCTGCAAGGGAAGGGGGAGAAGCAGAGAGGCGGTGGGTGTGTGTGTGTGTGTGAACACAACATGGTGGGAAGCTGGCCAGGTCAGGGGCTGCTGCTGGCTTCCTTCCAACAGCCCTGCAGCTTCAGATGGTGCTGAGCTATATATATATATATATATATATATATATATATATATATATATATATATAGATACATATACATACACACATATATATATATATATATATATATATATATATATATATATATATATATATTAAAGATTTTATTGGGGAAGGGGAACAGAAATTTATTGGGGAACAGTGTGTACTTCCAGGATTTTTTCCAAGTCAAGTTGCTGTCCCTTCAGTCTTAGTTGTGGAGGGCGCAGCTCAGCTCCAGGTCCAGTTGCCGTTGTTAGTTGCAGGGGCACAGCCCACCATCCCTTGCGGGACTCGAGGAGTCGTACTGGCAACCTTGTGGATGAGAGCCCACTGGTCCATGTGGGAATAGAACCGGCATCCTTCAGTGTTAGGAACATGGAGCTCCAACCTTCTGAGCCACTGGGTCGGCCCCTAGTGCTGAGCTATATTTAAAGGCTGCTTTCTCCACCTCCGCTGTGGGGTCCTCACCAGGATGAATGAATCAGAGGAAAACCTGGTGTGGCCCCAACGCCTGGCTCTGTCCACCCCAAGAAGCCGGGAACATTTCCCCAAGAAGCAATCCTGCAGAAGCTCCAGCTGGGCCCCTGTTGACCTGGGATTTCCCTGCCCAGGCCAACCTCCTCCATCTCTGACCCAGCTCTGCACCAGCCCAGTAAATGACCCCTGAGTCAGTGTCATGCAGGGCGGCCTGCGGGGTCCCTGGTGCGGTTCCCCACATAAGAATGCAGGATATGGTGAGGCCAAAAAGGAATACCCACGAAGCCATAAGTAGGGGAGTCATATCACTATATTCTCGCTGGCGGCTGGAGACACAGGAAGCAGGAGCCGCACTGTTTGCAACTCTCACTGCACTGCTTGCAGGCTCAGCCACCAACCTCTTGCTAGGCCCCCATTTTTCTGCTAGCTTAGCCACAGCAGTTATAGTAGTGGCCAATGGCTCACTGGTTACAGCTGACAGCCAATTAGCCACGGCTGATGGCCATCCAATCACAGTTGATGGCCATTTACTACCTGAGCCAGCACCTTTTTATGTGAGGCCGAGAGCCTGGAAACTGCTTTTTGGGGCTTTGTCCCCACACTCAGAGTTGCCCATAGGCAGCTAAAAGCCAACGATGGCTCCCTGGGTGTGTGTGGTTGTCTCTGCAGCCAGGTAAGTCCTGCAGGACTCCTGAGGCACTCACCTCCTCCTGGAGGCACATGGTCATGGTCTCTTACTTTTATAGCATCGTCATGAGCTGCTGTGGTTGGCACTGTGCACACACACAGTGCCAGGTAGCCCCCAGGGGCCTGCATACACCTGTTCTCCCTACCTTACTTCTAGTTTATTACTTAGAAGCCTGGGGTCCCTGGTTAGGATAAGTCTTAGTGCATTTGGGCTGCTATAACAGAGTATCACAGACTGGGTAGCTTATAAACAACAGATATTTGTTTCTCACAGTTCTGGAGGCTGGAAGTCCAAGATCAAGGCTTCAGCAGGTTTGGTGTCTCGTGAGGACACTCTTTTTGTGTCCTCACATAGTAGAAGGGACAAGGAAGCTCTCTGGGGTCCCTTTTATAAGGGCACTAATCCCATTCACGAGGGCTCCACCATCATGACCTATTCACCTCCCAAAGGCCCCACCTCCAAATATCATCACACTGGGGGTTGGATTTCAGCATAGACTTTGGGGACACACATACATTCAGTCTATAGCAGATGCATGTGTCTGTAGATGGCAGAGCAGGGATTGGAGGACCCTACTCTGCAGGTGTCACTTACCCAGCACGGAGGCCCACAAATGAGTGGGATCCTGCTCTTGGACACCAGTGGGCGGTGGTGGGGTGATGCCCAGGTACCACAGAGCTCGAGGATGATCCCAGAGTGAGAGGTATGAGGCGAAAGCTGAGCGGTCCAGAATGGTCACCACAAGCCATCAAGTGCTTGAAAGATGGCTGGTCCAAATTGAGATGTGCTCTGAGAGAAAAATACACACTGGGTTTCAAAAACTTCAGTAAGAAAAAAATAATGTAAAGGATCGTGATCATATTCCTATTGGTTACATATTGAAATAATTATATTTTGGCTATGTTGCATTCAATACATGTATTATTCAAAATAATTTTATCTTGCTCAAAAAACTAAACAGAGTTATCATAGAACTCAGCAATTCCACTAGACCCCAAAAGGCCTAGACCCCAAAAGAATTGAAAACAGGTGTTCAAACAAAAATGTGTTCACATACACATAGCAGCACTATTCACAATTGCCAAAAGGTAGAAACAACTCAAATGTCCATCAATAGATGAGTGAACAAAATGTGTCCCATCCACACAATGGAATATTATTATTCAGCCATAAAAAGGAATGGAGTCCTGATACATGCTACAACGTGAATGAACCTTGAAAACATTATGCTGAGTGAGAGAAGCCGGACTGAAAGGTCACATATTGTATGGTCCCACTTATATGAAATGCCCCGAACAAGCAAATCTATAGAGACCAGAAGTAGGTTGGTGGTTGCCAGGGGCTGGGGGCTGGGGGGTTGGAGGCTGGGGAGTGATTGTCAATGGAAGTGGGATTTCTCTTGGAGTGATGAAAGTGTTTTGAAACTAGATAGTGGCAGTGGTTGCACAGCACTGTGAATATATTCAATGCCACAGAATTATACATCTTAAGCAGTTAGTTTTATGTGAATCTCATCTCTATTAAAAAAAAAAACTTTAAAAAAGTTTTACCTGTTCCTTTTTACTTTCTTTGTTGTGGTAACTAGAATATTTAAACACGACTCACTTTAAATTGCTGCTGGACGTGGCTTGTCTAGACCACTGTGCCTCCAGGGGAATCAGATCCCACTGGCATCCTCTGCCCAGCGGGTGAAAACCCTCAGGACCACTGTTGACCCAAAGCAAGGCAAAGACAAATTGTCCTGGGGGCGGATGTTGGGGGAAGTTGAAATATAATGATTTCAACGGTCCACCCCTGTCCAGCAGGGGACTTTTGATTAATTCTTTCAATCATGAGGTATCATGACCTCGCTCTCCCTGGCAGAGAGAGGGCTGGACGTTGGAGATTGTTGCAATACCGTGAACCACCTTTAACTTTTGACACCGTAAGTTCAAAGACCTGGAGACTGTTGTTCCTGCTTGGTGGTTTAATGGTTTGCATTCCCCGCAGTCCTGGCGGGCAGGGAGGTGGAGCCTGGTAGTGGGTTTAGGATGAGATGACCATAGTACCAGAAAAGGGGACACAGCATGGGGGTGGGAGTGGCAGGAGGGAACTAAGTACCACCCAAGAGGGGCACTGTCATCCTGCTGGAGGCAACAGGGCTGACTAGAGGTAAATCAAGGGGTTGTGGATTCAAGGTCTACACTTTACCTCTCTGTGACCTGGGACACGACCTTGGGCAAAGGATTGAAACTTTCTGACCCCTTAGTTTTCCAATCTGAAAGTGTCTCCCTCATCTTCTGTTTCTCCTAGCAGCATCTTCTCTCACAGTGCTCCTGGGAGTTCCTCTGCAAGCCTGCTCTCTCCACTGGGAATTCCTGAGAAAAGGTGGCGGCAAAAATTAGAGGCTTACAGGGCCTCCAGCAGGATGCTTGGTCCTCCTGAGCCATGGGCTCAGTTCTGAGTAGTCGTCAGAGAGTTCTTTCAATAGCGGAAGGGAATTTACATCCGTGATGTCCCATCTGAACCTGCTTCTGTCCCTGGAGAAGAGAATAGGGGTGCTCTCAGGCTCCACACTGCCTCTTCTCCTGGCTCCACCCCTGGAGTTCCCTGACCAGTTAGTTACAGCGACCACCGCCTTGGCCATTCGCCATTTGGCCTCTAGGTGGCGCTACCTGCTTAGTTCACCTGGAGCTCGGTAGCTTGCAGGGCCCCAAGGTAGTGGGGGACGGGACTGCAGAGGGGCACGGGCCACATTCTGGGCAGGCACAGGAAGCCAGACGGAGCATGGTGTCACGTTTAGCAGATGGGGCTGTCATGGCAGATCCAGGGCAGATGTAGAATGACAGTGGTTCCATGTCCATCCCCTCTGCAGACTACTTGGCCAGCAGCACTTGTCTGCTCATCCTCTGCAGTGTCCCCACCTGGTCTTCAGCAGCTGTTCAGCTGTCTTAGTCAGTCCAGGATGCTATAACAGAATACCTTTGCGTATGGCTTATACACAACAGACATTTGTTTTGTTCTTTTTTAAATTTGTTTTTTTTAAAGATTTTATTGGGGAAGGGGAACAGGACTTTATTGGGGAACAGTGTGTACTTCCAGGACTTTTTTCCAAGTCAAGTTGTTGTCCTTTCAGTCTTAGTTGTGGAGGGTGCAGCTCAGCTCCAGGTCCAGTTGCCTGTTACTAGTTGCAGGGGGCGCAGCCCACCGTCCCTTGTGGGAGTTGAGGAATTGAACCAACAACTTTGTGGTTGAGAGCCTGCGCTCCAACCAACTGAGCCATTGGGGAAGCAGCTCAGCTCAAGGTGCCATGTTCAATCTTAGTTGCAGGGGGCAGAGCCCACCATCCCTTGCGGGACTCGAGGAGTTGAACCGGCAACCTTGTGGTTGAGAGCCCACTGGTCCATGTGGGAATCGAACCAGCAGCCTTTGGAGTAGGGGCATGGAGCTCTAACCGCCTGAGCCACAGGGCCGGCCCGACATTTGTTTTTATTTTTATTTTTTGATGTGCATTCATTATCAAACTGCGTTTTTTTTAAATTGGGGAATATTGGGGAACAGTGTGTTTCTCCAGGGCCCATCAGCTCCAAGTCATTGTCCTTCGTTCTACTTGTGGAGGGCGTAGCTCACTGGCCCATGTGGGAATCGAACCGGCAACCCTGTTGTTGAGAGCTGACGCTCTAACCGACTGAGCCATCCTGCCGCCCCCAGACATTTATTTGTTGCTGTTTTGGAGGATGGAAGTCCAAGATCAAGGTGCCTGCCAGCAGATTTGTTGTCTGGTGAGGGTTCTCCTTCTGGTTCATAGATGGCATCCTTTTCTTGTGTCCTCACATGGCCTAAGGGACAAGCGAGCTCTCCAGGATCCCCTTCAGAAAGGGCACTGACAAGGAGAAAATTCTGAGATGTCCTAAATTAAATTACAGGTGGAAGGAAAAGACAGAAAGGGGTTCATCATTTCACAACTGCAGCGCAAAACCAACAAAAGACTGCTCACACTCCTTAGTGTTAGAATTATTAAATTAACTTCCAAGTGGCTATTTCTGAGATTATCTAAAAAGAGAGAATAGCCAGGCACCCTTGAATCCCAGGAGCCTTTGCTTCTTGTTTACACATGAGCTTTTCTGCTGAGGACTCTGCTGTGCCCATCCCAGAGCTGGCCCTGCTTCAGCTCCTCCCACTCCCTGTGTCTCTCGCTAATGTAAATCTCTTCAGAATGGCTTACATCTTTCATTCCCTCAATGCGATGTATAAAAAACGCTTGCAAAACTCCGTGATGACGGCCATGTTGTCTTTCTCACCTAGCCATGCTGCTGGTGGTTTACACTCCATGCCCCAAGATCAGTCTTCTTCTTTTTTCCATTTTCTAGCAATGACTTGATAAATCCTTTTTTTTTTAAATTAAAGTTTATTGGGGTGACAATGGTTAATAAAGTTACATAGGTTTCAAGTGTACAATTCTGTATCACCTCATCTATATATCACACTGTGTGTTCACCATCCAGAGTCAGTTCTCCTTCCATTACCATATATTTGAAGACAAATCCTTTCTTTTAATAAGACTTTCAGCAGTAGAAGTTAACATTTTTTTTGTTTCATAGCACTAATCCCATTCATGGGGTCTTCACTCTCATGACCTAAATCACCTCCCAAAGGCTCCCCCTCCTAATACCACCACGTTGGGGGGTAGGTTTTCAACGCAGGAGTTATAGACTACATATGCTTGTAGTCTATAGCACTGGGCAGCATTGACAAGTGAACGGGTGACTCTTGGTCACGGTAATTGTGTCCCCAAGACACAGGCCCAGGGTGAAGTCAGCTCCTGTAGGACACAGAATGGTGGACAGAGCCAGGATCAAGGGCCTCCTTTCCTGGCTGTGTCCCACATTTTGGTCATTCATAGCACCATCATCATCTGTTTTTCTATTTCTACTTTATTGCTTGTATTCCTGTTGTGGGTTGAATAGTGTCCCTTCCCCCCATATTCATGTCCACCTGGAACCTCAGAATGGGGCTGGGATGTTTTCTGACACCAAATGTGTGTGTGTGTGTTTCCCATGACAACCAATTCTCTGACACCAACTGGATGTCCAACAATTTAATTAGTTCTGACACTATCTACCTGGGGTTAGTGCCACAAGTGAAGAGTCTCAGTTACACCCCCCACTTCAAATACCAGTTCCAAGTCCTGGGCCACCCATAGTTCTGACCCACAGGCTATAAATCGAGTGTTCTGTAGCAGAGGAACAAACTTTCCTCTACCCTCAAGGTTATTCTGGCTGGTCTAATAATCAAACAGACATGAGACAGATTAGCAAGAGAAAATAACCAAATTGAATACATACATACATATGGGAACCCCACATACATGACAGACAGTCAGAGACCCCACATGCATGAAAGGTTCAGAGCTAGAAAGGGAACAAGGGTATGTAAGACATCCTGCACTAGGGATGAGGTAAGGTGCCTTGGGGGTAAGGTGCAAAGGGTCATTGAAGGATGATAAGAAGAGCAATCTTTTAGCAAATAGAAGTTTGCCCTGCCCTGTAGATGGGTCAAAAGAAGTTATCTCTGGAGCGAAGGGGCGGGGTGGGAACAACAAAAAAAAGAAGTTGTCTCTGATAATAACCTCTTATGGTCAAGACCTCTAATTCAAATTCTTAAATTCTTCTAGGTAGTTAAGGGGAGGGGGCAGAAGATTCTTTTGAGCCTGTGGCTCAAGTTGCCTTTAGCTCAAAACAATCTGCATACCATAAAGGCACACCTTGGGGTGACGCATTCTGGACCCCCGGTTTCCAGGCCCCTCCCACCCCCAGTTTAATAATTTGCTGAAATGGCTCACAGACCTCAGAGAGGCACTTTTGATGTTACTGGATTATCACAAAGGATACAAATGAACTGCCAGAGAAAGAGGTACATGAAGGGAGATCTGGCAGTGTCCTGAAAGCCGGAGCTTCTGTGCCCATGAAGTTGGGATGTGCCACCCTCCAGTCTGGTACCTGGATGTGTTTGCCAACTCTCTCCTTACAGCTTTGTTAATGTACCAATTTCTAGCCCCCTTTTTCTCTCCAGAGGTTGGAGGTGGCATGGATGTTCCCACGCCCTAATCACGTGATCTTTCTTTAGGATCTTTCAGACCAGATCCTAAAGCTACCTAGGGGCCTCCACCCTATGTCACCTCATTAGCATTAACTCCGGGGTTCTAAAGGGGCTTCTTACGAATAACAAAGGATACTCTTTTGACTCAAGAAATTCCAAGCGTTTTAGGAGCTCTAGTCCAGGATCTTGGGACAAAGAACAAATATATTTCTCATTAAACCACAAGGACCTTATTTGGAAATAGGGTCTTTGCAGATTATAATTAATGTAAGGATAGAAATGATATCATACTGAATTGAGAGGGCCCTAAATCCAGTGAGAGCTTCCTCATAAGAGACGGAAAAGGACACATAGAGACAGGGAACAAGGCTATGTGAAGAAGACCAAGGCGGAAACTGGAGTGAGGCAGCCACAAGCCCAGGAACCCCAAGGATTGCCAGCTGCCACCAGAAGCTGGAAGAAAGGGGGGGGGCATATTCTCTTTCAGAACCTTCAGTGGTCCTGAAACCTTACTGACACCTTGATTTCAGACTTCTTGCCTCCTGAATTGTGACAGCATAAATTTATGTTGTTTTAAGCCACACGGCCTGTGGTCATTTGTTATGGGAGCCTGTCATGCAGGGCGTCATGCGGGGTCTCAGCTTCCGCTCCCCACATAAGAACGCAGGATATGGTGAGGCCAAACAGGAACACCCACGGAGCCATAGGTAGGGGAGTCATACCACTATATTCTCGCTGGCGGCTGGGCTGGAGACACAGGAAGCGGGAGCCACACGTTCCGCAACCTGTCGTCCACTTCTCTGACAACCAACCTCACTTGCTGGCTGCAATCCGCCGTGCTAACTGCAATTCGCACTTGCCAGCTCAGCCCCCATTCGCTGCTAGCGTAGCCACGGCAGTTATATTAGTGGCCAATGGCTCATTGGTTACAGCGGACGGCCAACTAGCCACAGCTGCTGGCCTTTTACTACCTGAGCCAGCACCTTTCCATGTGAGGCCGAGGGCCTGGAAACCGCACTCCTGGCTCTGCCCCCACAGCGCCCTAGGAGACTAATATTAGTAGTATATCATTAATTTTGTAAAAGCCATCTGTTTTTCTTTTTTGACTTAAATGTTTTATCATACCAAACACTCGTCACGATAAGGTAGATACTGGCTTTGCAGTGCTGGAGAGGCTTTTTCAAATAAAAGGTGACAGTCTCCTGGCTGAGGGCGCTGTCCCCGTATGCCCCCTTCTGGTTGTTTCTCTAAAATCAGGTCTTCACCCCAGGGCTGCCCTGAGTTCCTGAGAGGCCAGCAGACAACATAGTTGGGGGGCTTTGGTTGGTGCCCGCACCAACCTGTCTCTCCCTCAAGCTGAGCTCTGTCAGCCATCCATGACCCCCGAATTATTTGATGGCAGCTGACAGGGATCAGGATATACCCCACCTCCCCCCAATATGTCACTCTGGCATCAAGATTATTTTGAGCTGAAGGCGATTGAGAATCAACAGACACACGGAGAGTTCTCTGCCCTTTCATTTTCTCCCTAAAAGCAGGGAATAAATTTCCCTTTGTGAAGGTGGCCCTACCTTCTGTACAAGGACGAGGAGGGTGACTCTTATCACCGGAGATGGAGAGTCAGCATTGAGACCGGTCTGCCATCAACAAACCTTGCTGAAATCCTCCTTATAGTCCTTCAGTTTTCCCTACAGATTTCCTAGTCATTTCCCCACAATGTATAGTCCCTTGAAGCCCCTACCCCCTTTCCTTTGTTAAAACAGTATATAAGCTCCTGAGTTGAATTGCTTCTTAGAATTTCACTTCTTTTCTGTAAATATTGATAAAAGTGGAGTGCCTTTTTTCCTCTTAATCTGTCATTTGTTAAAGTCCCGGGACCCAGTCACTGAACCTAAGAGGGTACAGGAAAAATTTTGTTGTTCCCCCAATACAGCAATGGGTCCCATGTCACAGATAGGACATTGAGATTCAGAGAAGTAGCAATTGGAGGCTATGGACTGCAGGGAAGGCATAGCGATCCCTTGAAGCCCTGAGGATATGTCTGAAATGAAGCCTGAGTCTCTAGGACTTTTGTGCCCAGGAAGGGAGCTGCCCGGGGCATTTGCACAGTATTGCTGGCCCTCAGATCCTGTTCCCTTGCCCTTTTTACAGGCTTCCAGGTGAAGTGATTCAAGCCAGGGACTGAGGAGACACGAGACCAGGGCCTAAGCCAAGCCCCCTCTGCCTCTTCCTTCCCTGATGCCCCCACCCTATGTCTCCTGGGCAACTTACACTCACTCCCACATAAAGGTGTGGGCTGTGGAGGCCTGGGAACCAGCCACCTGGCACTCAGCCACAGACTTGGCCTCTGGTTCCAGGGGTGTGGGGGACTCTGGCAGTGGCCTCATTCTTTGGCAAGCAGATGGCTACAGTTTCCCTGGCTCTGGAGAAAATTGCATGGACCCACCCTCTCCTGAACAGCCCCAGCACAGAGGCAGGGATAACTTTGCCAGAGGTCAGCCTTGCCTCCATCAGGCAGCTAGTCTGGAAGTCTGGGGGGGGTTGTGATTAGTCAAGCTGCCTGGTTAGGAAGTTAAAACCTTCTCTAATTTCTTATTGGACTAGTTGCTTCCTACATGTTATTATTATGAGTAGGGCTCTGCCTGACCTGCCATTCCAAGTCTCTCAGCTTTCTCTTAAACTAAAGTCCTGGGGTCTGGAGCAAGACCCCTCAAACATTCTGCTTCGATGCTATCATAATAATGGCGATAGTAAATACAGGTTACTATGGGCCAAGTTCTCTTCTGAGAACAGGGGTTTTCAAAGGGGTCCAGAACCCTCGGGGCTGCTGAGTTCCTTCCTGGGAGTCCATAAAGCCAAACTATTTTTACAATAATATTAAGATGTCCTTGCCTTTATCACTTTTGTTCTCTCACATATGGACAGTGGAGTTTCCAGGGAATATTGGATATTGAAACAAGTCGAATGCAGAAGCGGATGTGAGAACCCATCTTCTGCAAAACAGACATTAATGAGAGGCAAAAAATGTAAAACACAGCCTCTGTTTTCATGGAATTGTTTTGGAAAATATGGCTATTTTTCATCAAAATGTTATAATTAGTAGGGTTATTGTTGATTATAATTCAAAAATTAATACAAAAAATAAATAAGAAAAAAATAAAAACTAATACATAGTTAAAAAAATTCTGTTTTAATTTCTAAATGATAAATATTAGTAGATATACCCCATATAAATAGACATGCTTTGGAGTTCTCAATAACTTTAAGAATGTGAAGGGGTGTTGAGAACAGAAAGTTTGGGAACTGGTGCAGGACAAGGGCCCAATCTGGCCCATTGCCTGCGTTTATAAACAAAGTTTTACTGGAACACATATAACCTGTGGCTGCTTTCCTGGTAAAAGGGCAGAGTTGAAGAGTTTGACCGAGACCATCTGGGTCCCAAAGCTGAAAATACTTACTTTCTGATCCTTTAAGAAAAAGTTTGCCAACACCTGATGGAGAATAATGCACTTAATCTTCTTAAACAGTCTTATTATTGTTTCTGTTTTACAGATGGGAAAACCTAGGCATAGATAAAGTTATTTTCTTAAGGTTACACAGACAGTGAGGCTGGAGCTGAATTAGGAGGAGCTCCAAGAGAGGTGGTGGTGTCACACCCCTCAGGGCCCGATGACTGACCCAAAAGGTGGAGTGTGGTAGGTGTCTGTGGTTAACCTTCCCCTGCCTGGTCTCTGATCCCTCTTCTTCTGGTAATAGCACCTGGATATTCCCCGAGGACCATTTCCCCTCTCCTTATCAGAAGATTATGTGGGATTCTCTGAAGGTCTTTCTAGGGAGGATCAGATGCTGCTCTTTCAGGCCAAGGCTTTTCACCCCACCTGGAACAGAGTTTAACTGGCCTTATGCTCACCTGAATCAACTCAGCCCCCTCACCTCTGAACCTTGCTGATTACAGTTTTGTCAGCTATCAACCATATTCACAGAAACATTCACATAATAGGTAGGGAGATGAGGCCCCGCAGATGAGGGCGGTGAGGTTGGTCCTCTATCACTTTCATTTTCAGGATTAGCTTCAGGAAGGCTGGAGTGGGGGTGTGTGGCTGGTGCTTTGTGGGCAGGTGGACAGATGTACTGTGTAGGGTGGAAGGTGAAGGGAGGACAGGCTGTCAGTCCCCTCATAAGGTCCTCGCCCCTTTTCTGCCTCTGATAGGCTGCCGTCACCTTGACTGACCCCTTCCACCCTTGGGCTGCTCTGATCTTTAACCTCTAGGAACTGCCACGGGCTGTGGATAACTTAGTGGCATCACAGGAAAGTCTGTGCAATGGGTTATAGTTTGAGATGGAGCCCCTCTGAAGCAGCTTCTTGGGGGACAGGTGGGTTGGGGTACGGGTGCTAGAGGCCTGGGACTTAGGTAGGGCTCACCTCCCATTGAGTGGAAATTCTCTGGGCACAGGGTCCCTGAGCTGGGTTTCCCAGGTGCCTTCTGCAGGGTGTTTGTGATAATTTTGCAAATGTATGGGGCCTCACAGATGCTCCCTGGGGTCTCACTGGCCTGACCATCCACGATGGTTTTTGTCCAGGATGCTTTAAAATCCAGGATGTTCGCTTTTAGGTACAACCTGGCTTGCAAAGGCAGCAGCCGTAGACTGTGGGAGACATGGAGGCCAAGGATAGAGGCATAGAATGGAAGTGGGGTGCACTGCCTTAGCCCCCCCACCCCAGCCAGGACGGTTGGCAATGACCTGGTTAGCATCTTGGGCCTTGGCTTTCTTGGGCCTGCTATGGCAGCCAGAATCCCTGGAGCTTTGGCCACCGAGCTCTGTGAGGGGTGGAACTTGTCTGCTTTGTTCTCTGCTGGATATGAACACCCAGGCATTGCAAAGAGTATATGACTGGCAAGCGCCAGCTTTCTCATTCTTAGCCACTTTCAAAATGCCTCCCTCCACGGTCCCCCCCCAAAAAAACCCAGGGAACACTTTGCAGAGAGGGATAAACACCACTCCAGTCCATAAGCCCTTTGATTCAACTTTTTATTTTTTTTTCTTTTTGAATGTCATGCAATAATTCACAGTCCCAAGCCCACAGTTTTCAAACAAGGTAGGAAAAAAGGCAAAAAGAAGCAAAGGAAATCGGTGGTGTTGTTCTTTTTTTTTTTTCTTTTGTTATTTCAAGCAGGACCAAATGTCAGAAAAAAATGCTTCTTTTCTCAATCATTAATTTTTTTGTCCTTTTTTAAAATTGTTTATTTTTTTTTTAAATCGATTTTCTGCAGGCAGTAATAGTAGGGTTTGGTATAACCAGCAAGCACTCCTGTGTGTGTCTGAGAACGTGTGGTGGGGTATGAACGTATCTGGTGGAGGTCTGTGTGGGACGCTGGGTTTCCGCTTCTCCGCCACACACGGGCCACCAGCTCGCGTTTACCAGGGGAAGGAAAGATTCAATTGAGATGATAAAACTCATCAATAGAAGCGATTTTTTTTCTCCCGGTTTTTCTTTTAAAAATGTTTTTTTTTTTTTTTTTTAAATTTTCCATTTTCCCCAAGGTTCTCCAAAAATGGCTGAGTTAATTCGAATCCCTTGGCTGTGTGGTTTGTCTGTCCCCGAGGGCCCCCATCGTGGGGGGCCGGGGCTGGAGAGGGGGCCCCGAGGGTCTTTGTGGGACACCTTGGCGTGTCCTGGCCCTGGGGACTCCCTCCAGAGTCCGGGGGTGTCCGGTAGGTCCTCTCCCGGGCCTCCCCCGTGTGCTGGGCAGGTGGCAGCGAGGTGGCCCCGCGGCCGAGCGCGGCTCCTCCCCGTGGGGCGTGTGCGTGGGGTGCGTGGGGGGGCCGGGCGGGCGCGGGTGCCACCTCGCCCTGGCTTAGCACCAGTCGTCGTCGTCCGTCTCGCTGTAGGCTTCATGGAGGCCTTTCCGGGAGCCCGGCCCGCGGGGCCTGGCCAGTCCGTGGGCCGGGTAGTAGCCGTTGGGGAGTCGCCGGCCGTGCCTGGAAGGCGACGCACAGGCCGGGCCCGCGGCCCGGGGAGTCCTGGGCGAGCACGCGTGTCTCACGGGGGGCGGCGCGTCGTAGGGCCCGTCGTCTGCACCGCCGCCCGGGCCGTCAGCCTCGTCGTAGTCGGAGCCCCGGTAGTAGCCGTGGTGCCGGGGGCCCGGGGGGCCCTCGGATGCGTGCGCAACGGACGCTGGCCATCGCGCCCCGCCGTGGCGACACGCCCTGGGGGACTCACTCCGGGCTGGGCCCCGCCGCTCCATTGCTGGCGAGCGGCTGCTGCCGTGTCCCCCTGGCGGCCGCTCCCCGGCCAGAGGCTCAACCGCGGGGCCTGGGTACCTCCGAGGGCCGCTGGGGGCCGCCCGGCCAGGTCGCGCCACCGCCTGCTGCTGCTGCTGCTGCTGTGGGGGCCCCGAGCCGCCGGCCTTGCGGATCACGGGGGAATAGGACACGTGTGGCCGGGGGGTGGAGGGGGTCTGGGGGAGCTGGCGGCGGCCCCGCCGCGGAGTGCTGGTACCAGATGTTGAGGGGGCTGGGCTTCCACTTACGGAACTACTGCCCTACACGAAAATTGAAACAAAGGAAATCAAAAAAAAAGATACAACAAAATCAACCAGAAGGAGACAGGAGGAGACAGAAGGGCGGGGCAAGGGAAAAACCAAAGGACAGGAGAGGGGCCGGAGGCGTGTGGGGAGGGGGGAGGAGGGGGAGGAGGACACAGGACATTTGAATGGAATCAAAGGAAAAAAAGCCACAGCCACAGGGGTCAGGAGGGGGAGGATGGTGGAGGAGGGAGAGAGACGAGGAGGGCAGGGGAAGTCGAAAACCAACACAACAAAGTGAAAAGAGAAATGAGAAATGGAGTTTTGTAAGTTTCAGGGTTAAAATAGCAGAAGTTTCAAAAATTACTCACAGGCGTCCAGAGGACAGAAATCATAATTGAAACAAAAACAGAAGCCGGGTTAAAGGAAAGCAAAAGGCAGCGGCCGCCAGCACGGCATGAGCCATGAGGACCAGGCTGGCCTGAACTCAAACGTGATCATAACCAAAGAGGAAGCAGGTGCAGGCAGGGAGGGGGCTGGAGGGCAGAGTGAGGGGGCCAGAGTGGCAGGGGGCAGGGTCCACCCACCCCTGCAGGCTCCCCTTGGCTTCGGAAGGAGCCCCACGGTGGGCAGGGTCACAGGTCACAGTGGGAGTGAGGACACTGCCCAGAGTGGCTGTGGGGTATGGGCCTCCCCCACCCGCTGGTCCCCCATGGCTCGGTAGGGTGGCAACTCCTGCTACACGCACCTGCCGATGTGCCATGTGCTCTCGGCCCTCGCTAGGAGAGCGGGACCAGCGCTGGTCGCGGGCCCGGGACCGGTGCTCAGGCCGCTCCTGGGCATAGCGCTCCCGGTCAGGGGGCGGAGGGTGGTGGTGGTGGTGGTGGTGATGGTGCGGCCGGTGCTTCCGGTCCTTGGGCCGGCCCCGCTCCTGGTCCCGCTCCTTCGATGGCAGGTCCCCGGACTGGGTGGTCATGCTTAGGTCTGTCCCCAAGCCTGGGCCGGGCGGGGGTCAGACAGACAGATAGCTGTGAGGGAGGGGTGGGGCAGGACATGCACATAGAAGGCCACCGAGGGGGTCTGTGGGCCCTAGAGAGGGGCACCTTCCCCTGGACCAAGGATGGCCTGTGGTGGGTGCTGGGGGTTCGGTCCCCAGGCTTTGATGGCCTCGCTTGGTACCCTAGGTCCCATCTAGGCCTCCCCTTCTTCTCTGTCTACCCCCAACCCCATGCCTTCTCTTCCCCTCTCTCTTCCCTTGCCCCCTGACAGAGCCTCCCTCTGATCCCTGGGCCCTGAGGGGCTGCCCACCTGTGTCCACGTCTGTGTATCGGCCCAGGGAGCGCTCAGAGGCGCGGTGGCTGCGGTCACGGCGCCGCTGGTGGTGCCGCTGGTTCTCCTCAGGTGGCACCCTCTCCAGGGAGTAGTCGTCCAGGCGCCGGGCCTTGGGGCCCAGCACGGAGGCGGAGCGCTTCATGGGGCTGGTGTCTGAGATGGTCTGGGGGGGATAGGCGGGCAGGCTGGGGTCAGTGGCTGGTACCAAGTGGTCCGGTCTGTCCTGGCCCATTGGCTGGCCATCAGTGATGGTGTGTCGGGGGGGATCTTGGCTCCTGATCAACCAGGGGCTGTGACATTCTGTCCCCTCCCAGGCCCATCCTGGGTTCTGGCCAGGGGGTTCCATCTGATCTACCCTTGCTGCTTCTCAGGACCACCCCTGGGGGTACCTCCTGGCCTTGAGGGTCCAGCCAGGGACACACAGGCTGGCTGAAGAGATGAGCTTTCCCCATCCAGTGCAAACCTGGGAACCCGGGGAATTAGGCAGCACGCCCTGCCCTCACCCCTGCGTGCTCTCCCAGAGGGTGAGAAGCCTGACTCCCGTGGCTGTCAGGCCTACAGGCTGAGGCCCGACAGCCCAGCACATCAGCTCACTGTCCTCCTTGGCCAGTGGGGCCCAGGCTTTCCTGCCTACCCAACAGGCCACCCCGGCCCTCGAAGCCCTGGGGCACCTGCCTTCTCATCATCAGCCTGCACCCGGGGAGCCTGTGCACGCTGCACCCCCTGGGTCATGCCCTGGAGGGAGGGTCCTGTGGTTCTCTGCAGCTGCGAGAGGGGATGAGGAGAACAGGGAGGACCTGGCCCAGCTGAGTGGCTGCTGGCACTGCCCGAGGCAGGAGTTTTACGGGACACAGGGCTGTAGGACCAGAGGGTCAGGGGTGGTCAGGGGAATGAGAAAGAGTAGGCCATGTATGGGGGATTAGGTTGGAATTTTGGAAGGATGGACCCCCTGGCTTGGGGTCTCTGAAGAGAAGAGGGTACAGGAGGGAGAGGGAGAAGAGGGGGGTGGCCAGGACCACTCCCCAGGGCACACGTGAGGCACAAAGAGAACACAACACATAAGGATGGGGCTCCATGGGGGAGCAGGTGTGGTCTACAAAGAAAGGTGGGGTCTGGGGACCGCAGAGATGACAGGACTGCCCTGAGGGGGGGTGGGCAGGAAGAGGGGGCCGGAGCCCAGCTGGGCAGCGGACTGGCTGGTGGTACATACACTGAGGTTATTCCCACGTGGCCGGCCCCTTCTCCTCTGTCACAGCCCCACGGGATGGTGCACACAGAAAAAACAGAAAGAAGAAAATAAATATAAAAGCCGAGAAAGGGAGTGAGAGGTGGTACATGGACCTGAAGAGTGAAGGGGAAAATGGAGGCAGAGAAAAAAAGGTTAAAGTCTCTGGTGAGTGGGTGACCCCTGGCCTGGTCGGTGGTCTTCCCACAGGCACAGAGACAAGACAGGAGACAACACAGACAGACAGATGGCAGAGGCACGAGACAGACAGATGGACGGCATGGCCACAGGCCCCTGGCCCCGGGCTCTGCCTCATGCAATGCCCCAACCCTGGATCCGGCTGACACTCAAAGCTTGGAGGATGACACTCAAAGCTTGGGGGTAGGAACGGTGGTCATCAGCTGAGTTTGTCCCAACCCTCTCCTGGGGCTCCGCAGCTAAATCCTGGGGCAGGGAGGGAGATCGGCAGGACGGGGTTGGGCAGCTGCATGCAGGCTGGGTGCCCCCCACCCAGGTTGCCAGCAGCCACAGGCCAGGCCCCTGGGCGACCCTGGCCCAGCCAGGCACAGCACAGCCTTCCACCCCGTGCAGATGCCCTGGCACAGCATACAGACAGCCGGCAGTCAGACATGCTGCCCCGCCTCTTGGGCTGGATAGGCAGCCAGCCATGCTTCTGGCTTCTGACCCGTGGGCCTGAAGCATTGGGATCTTCACATCCTACCACCCCCACAGGGTCCTGCAGCTGGGGAGAGCAGCCACACACAGACACACATCAGGCACACGACCCTGGCCCTCCCCAGCAGCCCCCACAGAGACCAGACAGGACGAACGCCAGCTGTCTTCGATCCTTCCCAGACTCTGCCACCTGGGCGCAGACCCACACGTGCACGTGTGTGCATGTGTATGGAAACACAATGTGTATGTGCGCATGTGTGCGCATGTCTGTGTGCATGCTTGTATTCTTCATTGCAGCCTCACAAATCACCTCTCACACCCCCACACGTGTCCTCCACATCCTCCCGCCTCAGCACCCTGAAACAGGGCAGAGACAAACCACTTGGCAGTGGCTATTGCATCCTGCCCCAGGGTGTCCCTGTCTCTCTGCCCTCCATTGGAGGGAGCTAAGAGGACCAGGGCCTCCAGGTACCCCAGGTATGGCCAGACGGGGCCTGTGTACTGGGGCTGAGGGTGGAGGAGACCCCACCCAGGCCTGGGCCCTGGAGGAAGGTGATGCCTTGGGCTTCAGGAGGCAGGGCCTCTGGGGCCCAAGTCCACCTGCAGGGGGGGTGGGTGAAAGCGCTCACCTGGTTCTCCGCAGGGAGGCGGGGCATGGAGGTGGCCCGGGCCTGGCCTTCCATGGGGAGGTAGCGCTCGCTGTCCGAGTAGCCATCTCGGCCCATCTCTCGCATCTCCACAGACTGCAGACAGATGGCGAGGCTGGGTGAGCCCCAGGGCTGGCCACTCAGACCCCAGGGGCAGCCTGGTATGTGTGGAGCTGCAGGCAGGGGGCCCAGTCCCCACCCTCGTGCTGCTCAGGCCCCTGAGCCTTTGGGGCAGTGGGGAGACAGAGGCACCTGAGAGTTGGGCTGGCTGTTGGTCATGTCGTTAGGGGGCCCTCGCTCTGGGCTCCATGTGCCCGTCTTCTGAAACATCTCCTGGGCTCGCTGGGTCACCCAGGAAGGGCTCTCCTTGATGCCACTTTCGTGAGCCATCCTGTATGTGGGACACAGGCCAGTATGGCAGTGGGCACTCCGGGGGCTTCTGCATTTGGGACCGGCGACCCCTGCCCCTCTATCCCCACCTCCTGGCCCAAGTGGCACTCACAGGCCTCCTCCTGGGTCTAGCTGGGTAGAGGGGAGGGCATTCTGGCCGGGCCCCCCCTCTTGCGTTGGTGATGGGGGCTCCATACGCTGGAACATGAGAGGTGTCCGGTTCTGGGGAGGCAGAGAGCAGCGTTTGCGCACTGGGTGGAGGGGAGCTGGGGACAGGTGAGGGAGGCTGCGGAAGGGACGCTAAGCCCACCCATGTCTTGCAATCCCAGAAATCATTCATGAGAAACCCCCAACACACACACACACACACACACACACACACACACACACACTCAGGTCGGATCCATGAGCCAGTAACTAGCCTCTTCCTTCCAAATCCATCCAGAACTGGATTACTTCTCACTCCTCCATGGCCCGATCCAGGTCTCATCTCATCATTTCCCACCTGGACCAGTGCAGTCGCCTATCTCCTCTTAGTTAGGTCTCCTAGCTCCAGCCATTACCCCTCATAGCCACCAGAGGGCGTGCGCGCGACCACCTGCGTGAGGCCACTACCCTTCTCTACTGAGGAGCTGCCTCATTCTGAACAAAAGTCAAAGTTCTCCTCGTGGCTCCTAAGGCACTGCATAATTGTCACCTCTGCACCCTTGTTTTCTCCCTCTGCTCCACTTTCGTGCTGTGTTCTGCCATATGACCTCACTGCTCCCCAAACTCAAACTCATGGTCCTGTTTCAGGGCCTTTGCACTGGCTGTTCCTTCTGCCCAGAAGGCTCTTCCCCCAGGTATCTGATTGTGTCGGTCTTTCTTCTCCCTTCAAGTTTTTGCTCAGACACCACCTCCTCAGGGAGGCCTCCCCTGACTACCCATTTCAAGTTGCACCCCTCCCCCCAGGCACTCTTTCCCATGGTGCTGTGTTCTGCCATGCTATATAATTTAGTCATTTGTCATCGGTGGCTTTTCCCCAACTGAGGTTCTGGTCTGTTTTGCTCACAGCTGCACCCCCAGGGCTAAGAATAGCACCCAACACACAGTAGGTGCCCAATAAGTGTTGGTGGAGCAGATGAATTACTCCAAGCTATTTCTCCTTGGCACAGTCTTACTTTTCAATGATCTGTCCTGCTGTGCTGGTTGGTCCTCATGGTGACCAGGAAGCCAGCGTCGCCCAGTAGGGTGACCCCAGAGAGAAGGATATTGGCTGTCAGGGCCCAGGCCATACCTGCTCCTCACGCATGGCCTGCAGCTTCTTGGCCTTGCTCTGCCGGTAGTACTCCATGATCATCATGGCTGCGTAGATCTTCCCCACTGTCAGGTCTGTGGCTGGAGACATAGAGTGAGCTCACCGTGGGTGGGGGTCCCTGTATGCACCAGACCCTTGACCCTGTGCCTCGTTTCCCTCCCTCTCTGTCTTGGCGGGTTGGGGCCCGGGGCTGGCCAGGCTGGGCTCTTACACTTGTGCGGGGTGACCAGCAGGTCCAGCGTCTTCTGGGACAGATTAGGCCAGATGGCCATCATCTCTTTCCGTAGCTCGGCGTCCATCTGCTGTTTGTCGGCCCCTCCTGCAACGTGGGCATAGAGAAGCCCTGACTGCCTGCCTCGGTGCCTGCTGGCTTCTGGGGCAGCTGCCAAGCCAGCAGCTCCTGCTCTGGAGTCTTGGTTCCCATGGGTCCCAGTGCTCAGTGGGGCTGAGCCCAGAGGAGGAATGACTATGGGGGGGTCCTTGGCAGGGACAGAGCTGTGGAATGGCTGTGTGGGTGACAGTCCAGCACCGGAGCCTCAGGAGGGGCTGGATGGCCCAGGTGGAAACCTGACTCCCACTTCCCAACTGCTAGACTTAGGTGTGATAATCTACCGCTCTGTGCCTCAGTCTCCCCATCTGTGAAATGGGGATGATAGCAATTGTACCTGCCTCACTGAGTTGATGATTAAAGTAGTTAAGGTACATGCAGCCTGAGGACAGTGTCTGCCATAGGACCGTTACTGCAGCAGCCCACAGATTTGGGGTGAGGCCAGGGGTGCCATGGAACAGTCCTGATGGAAGAGGTTTCTCCCTCAACCAAGTCTCCTCTGCCGTGGAGGTGGTGACCTTTGGCTGTCGCTGATCTCTGGTCCCTCACTCCAGCCATGGTAGTCATTAAGGCTCTGCCAGCAATTCTGGTCCCTCCTGCTCAAGTGCATGGGAGCGTGGCCTGTCTTGGCCCCTGTGGTTGGCTGGGGTCATATGAGGTATGAATAGAGTGACGTGTCACTGGGTATTTAATAGCTGGTGAAAGACCCTTCTGAGTTCTTTCATTCTGTCATGAAGGCTGGTGACATTAGGGACAGTGGCTGCTCTCCCAAGCCTGGCCTCTAAGTGACTGATGAGCAGAGTGCCCTGCCAACCCAGGAAGGGCACGTTAATGGGAGTGGGAAGCAAACCTTTCTTGGCTTGAGACCGCAGGGCTGTATGTAATACAGCACATTCTCGTCTATCCTGACTGATATACCAGCCTGGCTTCTGTTCCTACTTCCATTTGCAGAGCCTCCAATCCTGTGTTCCAAACACTTATAGCAGGTATGAAAGGGACATTGACCACAGAGCTAGAGCAAGGGTACCAAGGCGCCCTGCTGGGCCAAACATTAACTCTGTAGTTGCTGGATTGTGTGGGGAGAAGGGCAAGGGCTGGCTACTAGCCGCCAGAGAAGTATTTCAGTGTTTTAACCACCATCTACCAGGGCACGAAGGTTGACTGCCTGCCCTGCCTGGGCAGCTCCAATATCACACTTTGCCTCCACTCCCCGTTGGTCTCTCCTTGCCCAGCCTTCCCCACTCCTCCTGTTCCTGTGTCCAGCCTGGGGCTCCGCCCAGCTTCTCCTTCTCAGTAGAGATGGGCCAAAGCACACAAGTCTGCCAGGCATTCCATAGAGCTTTCACTCAGTTTTGCCCATGTGACTCTGGAGACAGGTCTTTATTTGGGGAAAGATCCTTCAGAAGGGCTTTTCTGCAGGTAAAGCTCAGATCCTGCTCTGGAGGGTATTGAGGTGATGGGGAGCTAAACTGCCCGGACCAGTGCAGTTACCTCTGCCCAGGTCGCCCTGTCCCGCCTACCGCCGCCAGAGGGCATGTCTGAGCACCTGAGTCAGTCAGGTACCTCCTCTGTTCAGAGCCCTCAGAGCTCAACCTTACCCAGGGTCCTGCATAATCGGCCCTCATCTGTTCTTCTCCCCTCACTCTGTGCCAGACACACCGACCTCCTCACTGTTCCTAAACATGCCAGGACAGTCTTGCCTCGGGGCCTTGCATGGGCTGTTTCGTCTGCCAGAATCATTCTTTCTATGAATATCTATGTGGTGCCCTCCTTCCTTCAGGTCCCTGCTCAAATCCTTTATCAAAGAGGCCTTCTAGCTACCTCACCATCACCTTCTATGCCTTTTTCCTGCTTTATTTCTCTTCTCTGTACTTATCGTCTCATATTGTTCCCTATGTCACCCACGAGAGGGCACGCTGCAGGAGGCTGTGGTCACTGGGGCTGATCTGTGGGCCTGGCCTCAGGTTCGGAGGTCAAAACTATTGTGGGAGACCCTTTGGAAAATGCCATGTAGCTGAGCTCTCAAGACTCAACACCAACCGATGACAGTTCTTCTTTCCTCATGGGAAGCAGTTGGAATTATAGCTATATTTCCCATCCACTGTAGCTAATAAGCAAGGTGCCAGGGGTCTCTGGTTCCTTCTCAGACACATGGGAAGGGAAAGAAGAGAATGTGACATTTCCTGTTAAAAGTTGCTCTCTCCTTACAGCATAGATGTTTCCTGTTTCTAGTGGAGAAAAGGAAGACATCTGTTATGGACTGAATTATGTCCATCCAAAATTCATGTTGAAACCCTAAGCCCCATGTGAATGTATTTGGAGATGGGACTTTTAAAGAGGTAAAGTTCCATGAGGTCATAAGGGTGGTCCTTAACCAACAGGACTGGTGTCCTATGAGAGAGAAAGAGACACACAAGGGGTGCACACGCATAGAGAAAAGGCTGTGTGAGGACACAGCAAGAAGGCGGCTGGCCGTCTGCAAGCCGAGGAGAGAGGCCTCAGGAGAGACCCACCTGGCCAGCACCTTGATCTCTGACTTCCAGAAATTCAAGAAAACAAATTCTTGTTGTTTAAGCCACCCGACCTGTGGTATTTTGTTATAGCCACCCGAGCTGCTCTTGGCTTCTGAATTAGGTGAGGGAGTCAGGGCAGTGATCCTCGGGCTCAGCTGGCACTGCGGACTCGGGGGCCGGATCCTTGATTGTGGGGCCGTTCTATGTATTGCAGGATGTTGAACAGCAACCACTAGATACCGGTAGCACCCCCTTCCCCAAGTCCTGACAACCAAACCTGTCCCCAGACATTGCCAAGTGTCCCCTTGGGGGAAAAACATCTCCCCAGTTGAGAAGCACCACCTTAGGCTCCTTCTGCTTCAATTCACTGGGAAACCTTGCGTTCAGGACTGTCCTTTACATTTAAACAAAGGGAAAATGTTTAGAGACTTTCCAGGTGGCTGTCAGCTGTGGTCATGGGGTTCGCTCAAGTATGAACCCCAGGTGTATTCCTCCTCCAGTTACAGAATTATTAACACTGGGGCTCCTAGGACAGGAGTTTATGGTCCAAAAGTCCTCCCCTCCCCCATTTCATTCTGTAGGCCTTTTGGTGAAGAGTCTGTCACAGGGTCTGTCCTGCATGCTCTGGGGTATTTAGCACCATCCTGGCCTTTACATGCCAGAAGCCACTAGCACCAGCCCCCTCCCAGCTGTGACAATCAAAAATGTCTCTAGACTTTACCCAATGTCCCTGGGGGAAGAATGGTACTGGTTGAGAACCGCTCACGTAGGGTTTAACCCCTGATCTCGCTCCCCAACCCTCAACCCTGCTATCTCTTTTTACACAGTATTTCTTACCTTCAAACACATTAGATATTCAACTTAGCATCTTTATTGTTTGTCGCCTGTCTCCCTGCAGCGCCACAAGGGCCGGAGGTTCGCCTGCCTTTCACTGTCGTGTCCCACGTGCTGAGGACAGGACTGGACACACAGCAGGCACTCAGTGAAGGCTCTCATTCCATGAGCTGTGGCCAACATGGCCACCAGTCTCAGGCAGACAACAACTTGCCAGAACACCCTTCTTTGGCGCAGGGAGGTCAAAGCCCTTCAGCTCCCAGAAGGCCCACCCCAGAATCTTCCAGACCATTGCAGAACTCGTCTTCAGACAGAAACTGGTCTTTGAAGGGGTTAAAGGACGAGACAGTGCCCTTTGGCTGGTCAGCCATGTGGAGTCTCGAATGAGAATCTGGGCTGGCCCTGAGTGGGGTTAGCCTGGATTTGGCCCTTTCTGAGACAATGGCAAAAGGCATTCCTGTGTTTTGCAGCTGAAATCCCCTTGCAGCCAGTGGCATGCCAGGGCAGAGAACCACGCGGGCACAGAGAATGGCAGGCAGGCATGGAGACATCTGGGATGAGTCCAGGTACTCCCCAGAGCTTCTGGAGAAGACCCTCGCCTTGATTTCTACCTAGTGAGAGCCCAGTTGAGCCCGCCTGGATTTCTGACCTACAGAAATATGAACTGATAAATGGGTGTGCTTTAAGCTGCTACATTTGTGGTCATTTGTTACATGGCATAGCTAGCTAATACATGACCTGAGGCTTGGAGAGGGTGAGGTCGCCTGCCAAGGTTTATAGTGAGGACAGGGCAGATGGGCAAGATGAGCCCACAGAACATGACTTTCCCACCTGATCACAAGGAAATTGCTGCCCAGCCTGCGCTTCCTCATCTCCTGGGGCTGGACCTGGACCAGCTTTGACCATGCTGATGAGGGGACAGCCTGGGGTGGGCAGAGCCACAATACAGACAGGACCTGGGCCCGATCGGTGATGTGTGCCCAGCTGCCTGGCAGGTCTGTGTTACTCACCTCTGACTTGTTGCACAAGAAACTAACTTCCATTTGTGCCAGACAAGGGCCTGGTTCCCACCCCCACTTCTGCTGTCCCCTGAGCCTCATCCTCACTCCCTGTGATTCTCTCTCATTCTCTCTGGTGGCTTCTCCTGCTCTCTCTACCTTCACCTGCATGTTTCCCACTTCTAACAATACCTGTCCTCCACTTCACTCCCTCCGCCGGCCACCGTCCCACTAGAAGCTGCTCACCTCCCTCACCAACAACTTCTGGACTTGGCTCCTCCGCCTCCTCTTCCCCTTAGGGACCTGGAAGGAGACTGTGTCCCTGAAGTTTGGTCCACAACCCAGTGGCTTCAGCTGGGTGAGGCCTCACTGCCATCTGCAGCCCCCCAATTTCCAACTCTGCTGGAGGATACACCCAGTCCTCCAGCACCAGCTCGTTTCCTGACTTCCTTCTCTCTGCTGATCATGTCCTCTCTCTCTGACCTGCTGCTCCATCAGCTGCCAAGTCACATCTAATCTGCTGTCAGGCCTCTGAAAACCACGCCAGGTCAGGGACCCTGACCTCTCCACTAGAGATGCCCTGGTCAGGGTGACCAGAGTTGACCTTTCACGAAATCCACCAGGCACTCTTGGTCCTCATCTTCCCTGGCTGCTGGGCAGCCCGACACACTGGTTTCCTCCTTCTGAAGATGCCCTTCAGGAGTCCATACTGCCCAAGTCTCTGCCCACCTTCCTGGCCACAACTTGTCAGTCCCCTCTCACACTGGAGTGGCCCTGGGTTTGGTCCTTTGGGATCTCTCAGTTCACATTCGTCCCCTTGGAGAGCTCATCCAGTCTCCTGGCTTAAAATCTGTTAGCATCTGATGCCTCCTGACTTCTATTTCTGGCCCATAATGAAGACTCTTCAGCTCACCTCCTTCAGAACCTTGTCACGGAGTACCCCCACCCCTCACTGGAAATGTAAGTGGAGAGCCCCCTGTCTACTCCATGTCTTCATGTGCTACAGGCAATGCTGACCTCCTGCCCTCCCTTCACCCCTACCCTCGCCTCTTCCTCATCTCAGGCAACAGCCCCACCCCCTAGTCAAGGGTGGCCTTGACTCCTTCTAGCTACACCTTTTCCATGCTCCACATTTGAATCCATTGGCCATCTAGTCGGCTCAGCTCCCAGGAAATGTCCAGAATCTAAACAGTCAGAGCCACCCTCCTATATTCATCTGGATTCGGTCAGTGGCCTCCACTCTGGCTTCTTTTCTGTCCACTCTCCCCACTCTGGCCAGAGGGGCCTGTTCAGATGTGAGGAGCATCAGGTCCGTCCTCTTCTCCAAATGCTGCCTTACGCCCCCTTTACTCAGAGATAAAGTCAGTTCAACATAGTCCCAAGTGACCTCCTACCCCAGGGCCTTTGCACCTGCTGGTCCTTCTTCCTGGGGCACTTTTCCAGCAGGTATCAACGTGACTCATCACCTCACCTCCTTCAGTACCTCCTAGGGGAGGCCTTCCCCACTGGAAGTGTAAGCTGCCATGTTCCCCATGTTTAGAGTGGTGGCTGGTACACAGGCAGCATGCCCTAGAAATTTGCCAAGTGAATGAATGGGTGAGTGAGTGAAGACCATGACAGGGCAGCGGCTCCTTCATTTCAGGCAGGGACAGGGATCCTTAGCTGCCCACAGCTCTCCCCTCCAATGTCCTGCCTCCACCCTGTCCCACCCATCAGCCCCCACCCCCACCCCCTACCCTTGGCAATCTTGATGTCCAGGGCTGTGCGGATCAGAGCCATGAGGGTGGAATTGAAGTGGACGGTGTTGTCATCTGCGACAGGCAGATCCATCCGCAGGAGCCTCTGCAGAAAACCAAAGGCAAGGGAAGTCATTCCCAAGCACCCCTCCCCATTCCCCGTGAACCAGACCCACCCTACCCAGGGAGCCCCAGGAAGAACTCTGAAGGCAGCAGCTAAGGTGCTCCCCACCCTCAGGTTACTGGTCCCAGTGCTCCATTTCCCGATTTCCCTTGGTGGCCCGTAGGGAGGGCACTGTTTTCCTATGCCATGAGCCCCTGCCCCTTCCTCTCCCACCCGATGGACCCCAGATCTGGGTAGGCCCTGCCCCAGAGTTCTTCTGGATGGCTCCGTTCCGTTCTGATCCCAAAGAAGAGCATACAAGCCGATCACAGAAGACATGCAGCAGCCAGGCAGAGGGATCCACGGCCACAGCTGCCTGGGGCCGCTGGCTCCCCGCCCCCACCCCGCTTGGCCCAGACCAGACCAGATGGGCACAGACCACATCATTTCTCTGAGAAGCAGCAAGCAGGTGGCCCCCTCTGATGGGGCGGGCCCCTTGCAGACATGCAGCGAGACCAGCCGTGACACACAGAATGGCAGACGGGCGCATGCAGACGGAATCTCGAGACTCATTCATAGCTCCGTGGAAAGTGTATCTCAGGGCAAGTCTGGGTCTTGGCTCTGTGCGATGGTGGGGGAAGGGGTGAGGGGGTGTTCCCATGGCCCAGGGAAGAAGATTCCCTGTATCCCAGGCAGGGCCTCTGGCCCCTGTGCTTGGTGACATGGGAGAGGATGCTGGGCTGGTGTGTACCAGCCCAGGCTGAGGTGGCACGGAGATGGGGGTTGAGGGTGAGTTTGCGGTTCATCTGGGGATTCAGACACATGTCAGCAGGAAACAGAGTTGGAGATGGGGAGAGGGATGGCAAACCCAGAGTAGAACATGAGATATGGGGTGGGGCAGGGTGGGGAGGGAGGCAGTAGATACAGAAACACACATACTGGGCCACTGTGCACAGCTGTGCAGGTTGTGCACTGCACAAAGGGATTCCTGTCTTAGAAATCATGGATTTATGTATTTAAATGACAACTTCCCAGCTGCCAGCAGAAAAGTGGTTCTTACCACATTACTGGATTACAATTTTTCAACAGGTAAAGTGTTCTGTGGAAAAGATGCTCTTTTCAAATTTGCACAAAGTGCCTTATGGATCTGTGGTGGCCCTGCACAGAGGCCAGGAAAAAAAGGGCTCTTCCTTTCTGTGTGTGCACACGTGTGCACTGGTGTGCACATGCACACAAACGCACACACACTCTCTCACTCTCTCTCTCAGGCAAGCAGAGACCAAGAAGAGGGACAAGAGGACAACTAGAGAGAGAAGGGATAGGCGCAGGGATTCTGAGATGCTGGTAGGGCTGCTTCATCCAGGTGGTGACTTGGAAGGAGGGGTGCACGGAGGGAGGAAAAGGAACGAGGTTGTGGGGAGGCAGCTACACAAGGCAGAAGGAATGATACTGACGGCAGAGGGAAAACTCCTGCAGACACAGGTGGACCAAGGTGGATGGGAGAATGAGATGATGGGGTAATCTTTGTTTTTTTTTGGGGGGTGGGGTGGCGCGGGACTTATACAGGTCATCCCTGAACTTCTTGGAGAAAACAGAGCATCTGTCCTTGGGTGCCAAGGGAGATTCCGGGACAGGGGTCTAGAGGGGTGGCTCGGCCCAGCCACCTGGCGGCAGGACCCTTGCTCCTTCAGCCAGCATGCACCACCTCCCCGGACGGCCATGGTGCCTGCCCGCCCCAGGCTCCCGCCAAGGCAGCGTGCATGGCCTGCATCAGGGTGCCACGGTCCAGGGGTCCGGCTGCGGCCCGCCTGCCCACTCTGGAACAATGGAGAGGCATGTTTGGGTGTCTCGGGGGGGAGAAGATGGGTGGCATAGGGACGGGCTGGGGAAGCAACTCCAGAGGGGAGGATGGAGCGGAAGAGAGGCTGTGGATATTCCTTGGGAGGTCTTGGATCCCCAAGGCCCTATGTCAGAGATCAGCTTCAGGTGTGCATGGGGGGGGGCACTGCTGGACCTGGGGGTTTAAGATACAAAAGATGGAACCAGGGCCTTGCCTTTTTGGGGGCCAAAGCCCCCCTGCTGAAAGGTACCTGCTCTGGCCTGGGCATGGGGCTGCTCTGCACGGGCAGAAAGGAGGTATGGTGGCAACCCCCCCGAAGTGTGTTTGTGTCCTATTTGGTTTTCAGGAGACCAGGTGCAAGGGAACCTAGGGGCTCCCCTCCCCCTCCCCCTGCCATTCGGCCATAATGGAGTCTCAAAACACCAAGACACACTCATCAGAAAGGACGGACACAGTGTGCTGCTTAGAGTCAAGGGATGGTCATGATCCATTTACTTGAGGAAAGAAAAAAGAAAAAAAAAAAAGAAGAGGAATGCTGGAAAAAGAGACTTGGCTGATTATTCCTGGCCAGCACTGAAAAATCCCCAGTGCCCGGACGTTGGTGGTCAGCAAAGGTAATCTACCTTGTAAGCCACTCTGGCCGGACACTTCTTCCCCAGACCCAGGGGCGGAGACATGTGTCTCAGCATCTGATACATGTCCGGGTAAGGCATGCGGCCCCTGGCAGCACCGAAAACAAAAACGGGAGTGGGGACAGGGAACCAAAAGAAGGGTGGGTGAAGGGAGGGGAAGAAACAGAAGAAAAACAAAAACCAAAACCATACGAGCCAAAAAATAGAGAGAGAAAGATGCAGAGAACAATAAAATAGGTATTTCAAATAAATGGAAAAGAGGAGGAAAAAAATGGAAGAAAAGGTAATAAAAAAGATTACTTCACTGCTCACAAGCAGGGAGAGAGAGAAAAGAGAAAAGTCAGATTCAGTTTTGACTCTGAGCTATGATTCTGGTGGAATGTGGAGGGAATGGTTTTTTCCCCCCTCATTTTGGAGGGCCTGGAGCAATGCTTTGATTTGGTGTTATTTTAAAAATTGGGCAAAGTTCTCTGGTTTGACTGAGGCTGGTCTCTGAGGGGGCCTAGGTGGGGAGGAGGGGCCAGGGGTGGTGGAAGAAGGGCTGGGGGCTTCAGGAGGCCAAGGTTGGAGGGGGAGAGAGTGGAGGTGACAGTGGGAGGGCAAAGCAAAGTTACGATCCCTCCCAGATGTGTCTGATTTGGGGTGCCGTTGAGACCCTGGGATGGGCAGCTTCAGCTAAGAGCAAGCAGAATGGCTGAAGGGAACGGAGAGGTATGTTCCATGCTTCATTGAGTCTACGTGACTGCATTCTGTTGGCTAAAAGAATTTTCTAGTTTAATGCAAGAAAGAGAGATGGCTCTGTTTTTTGGATATATATATATATATATGAAATATATATATTGAAGAACCCCAAGCCACACTCATTCCATGGATGCTAGCAGGTTTTAGTGGAAATCAAACCTTGCAAGCAACCCTATGAGGACATTTCTTGCCTAAGCCGAGAGGGGGAGATATTACACGCAATAAACTGTACATATCCTTATAATGAATCCGACCGCTGAAAGGAGAAGAGAGGGGATTAGTGGAGGCACAGGGGTCAAGCTGCCTTCACGCTGGCTCCCTGCACACACAGGGAGGCTGTGATGCCAGGTGCTGGGGACCCCCTGGCTTGAAAGGATCAGGGAGACCTGGGATGAGTGAAGGTCCCTGAGACATTCCCAGACACTCGCAGACCCCAGGGGACAGAGGGTTTTGGTTGGGGTGTGCCAGGAGCTCTGGGCTAGGAGGCACCTCCTGAAGGGCTCTCCTTGCACCTCCCCCTTTGACAATCTACACGGGCTACACTGGGGTGGGAGGGGGAGCTCGTGGAATAGAGGACATGGGGACAGCATCCAACTGCTGTGACCTAAAATCAAAAGAGGAAGAGTTAGGAACCAGCTGAAAGTCAAGTCCCAGAACCGCGGCTCACCCCAGCCTCTCGGTCTCACGGAGGACTTATCTGGGGCTGCACGGATGGCAAGGATCCAGGCCTCCCTGCTTTCCTCGTGAGGCCTCCCCTCCAGTGCTTAGGCGGCAGAGGGCGCCCATTAATGCTTTCTCGGGTCCTGAGCCCAGCCTGAACTCGAATCTTCAGTCAGTGACTAATGGGCTCTAAGCATCAGGGTGGTGCCTCTGAGTGTCCTGCAAGTGTCCTGCAAGTGTTGAGCAGGAGCTCAGTTCACATGCACAGGATGGAGCCAACCCTCTGACACCACCGCCTGTCAGCCAGAAGGGGGCACTCTGGTGCCTACGCAGATGGGAGAGCTCACACTTCTCATGACCATCAAGGTGCAAAGGCCACTGAGGCTCGGTGTCCTCTCCCCTGGACCTGTGTGATCACCTGCTCCAGGGTCCTGGGATCCCAGCGGGAGCTAAGTTCCAGCACTGTGGTCTTGCAGCCAATCCTGTCTGCCAAGGGAGCTAGGCCAGCCCCTGTCTCCACACTCCCAGGAGAATTGAAGCTGAGAGGCCTCTGGCTTCCTCCCTTGGGCCTCGCGAATTTGTCCTCACCATCTGGAGGCCTCATCGTGAGGGGCAGGAGAGACTCATAGGAGGCGAACGCCTCATGGCTGGCCCCCTCCCTCATCTCCCAGAAAGCCTGGGGCTTGGGTGGGGGTGGTACCCAAAGCATTAACTGGGGGCGTGAGAGGATGCTGATTCTCATCTCCTTCCTCTAGACTGACCGCCCTGAGACGCCTGCTAGCTCCCCAGGGACCCAGCGTCCCAAGGTCTGGGCTCCAGTGCCAGAGAAAGGTGGATGGTGTGGCTGGAGGATTCGGGGTGACTCCTTACCACGCTGCGGGGTCGTACTCGGCCCAAACACGCACGTACTCATCCAGGTGGTGGGGCCCCAGGATGGAGGAATCTCGAGTGAGGTACTCGAAGTTGTCCATGATGACGGCAACAAAAAGGTTCAGCATCTGTGGGGACCCCGGGGGCCAAGAGGGAGTGGGGGAGAGTGAGACCCATCCAAACACATATACACAGAGGCCCAGAGGGAGAGGTGCAGGGAGATGAGAGGGGAAAAGGAGACAGAGAAAGAGATGGAGGGAGGGCAGGTAGGAAAGACACATGTGCCAAGGAGCCCAGACAGAGAGATGGAGAAATGGAGATGGGGGGAGAGACAGAGATAAAGATGGAGACAGAGAGTCAGAGAGAGAGAGGGAGGAGAAGCCAAGTGAAATAGGGGTTCACACTAAGGGGATCACCATGACCCCAAACCCTCCCATGCCTGGCTCCCACTAGGGCCAAAGTGAAGGCTCCACGTGGGCAAAAACCTTGTCGTGTTCCAGCCCCAGCACAAAGTAAGCACTCAGCAAACATTTCTTGGATGGATGGATGGATGGATGGATGGATGGATGGATGGATGGATTTTCCTGCCCTCATCTGCCTCTGATAGCCCCTTTTCATGTGTTCTAGTCTGTAGAGCACGGGGAGCTTGCATCTTTCTTGCCTCCAGGACTTTGCAAATGTTGTTCCTTTAGTGAACATCTCTCTTTGGGTAACAGCACCTCCTTTATACTTAGGTGCTCTGGTTTGATGTGGCTGACCCCTATCTCAGGGCTCCATAGGTGGTGGTCATATAACCCAGGCTTGTGATTGGTTAGGGAGGGGCACGTGACCCAAAGTGGCAATGAGAGCCTTTCCTGGGATTTTTTCTGGCATTCTGGCAGCCATCTTGCCTCTATAAGGAGAAGTATGAGAATAAAGCCAGTGCGGAGGAGAACAGCAAAGAGGATGGGGTCCGCTTGCCTGGATCCAGCCTCACCTGGACATTTCAGTTATACAAGTTAATGAATTGCATATTTTGCTTCAGTCAGTTTCTGTTACTTGCAACCAATTAGATGACTATGTGGCTGAATTCCTGCTCACCATCCCTGTGGGCCACTCTTTGAAATCTTCCTTCTCTTAGTCTGAATCTCCCCCATCAAAACACATATAAGATTGTGCTATTGTGTGCCGACTTGTCTGCCCGTCACCCCTGCAAACTGAGAGAACCGTGTTCTCCCCTTAAGCCCCCAGTGCCTAGAATAAAGTAGGCATTAAACAAATGTTTAGATGTAAACATAATAGGTGATTAATAAATGATCTGTAATTCTACATGTCCTTAATTTTAGTGACTTGATTATCAATTCATCATGTCATGATTGAGTACCTGCTCTGTGCCAGACCCTGTCCTAGGTGCTGGTTACACAGCAGTGAGCAAAACAGAAATGCCTGCCCTGGGAGGGGGCTGATGGTCAAGTCTTATAGATGTTTTCTAAGGTGCCTGCCATATCTAGATGGACTGCATTATAAGAGCTTGACCCTATATGTGCCCATAGCTGCTTGGATGAGGGTGCCCATTTGACCAAGGGCTGGCATGGCCCAATCAGACTCTCTTCTGGGAATCTGGAACTGAGCAATGGACCCTCTGGGTCAGTGGATGTAAGTCTCCTGGTATGAGGTCATGGTCTGAAGAGGGTGGGTGTGCTGGGCTTTTTGCTGACAGATGCTGCTGCCTGGCCGGGGATCTACAAACCATTTCTCCTACACTCCCTCGGCAGCTGGCTTCTTCCACCATCTAGTGGGAACCACAATCAGGAGGCCAGACTTGGGAGGAGAGAAGGAGGAGAGGAGACTCCTGCAAGGGTCTGTATTGTGGGTAGAACTATGTTCCCCACAAAAGACATGTCCAAATCCTAATCCCGGTCCCTGTGAATGTGACCTTATTTGGAAAAAGGGTCTTTGTGCATGTCATCAAGTTAAGATGATGCCATATCGGATTGGGGGGCCCTAAGCCCAGTATGACTACTGCCCTCATAAGAGGGACATGTGAACACCAACACAGGGAGAGGCCATGTGATGATAGGTGGCAGAGACTGGAGACATGCTGCCACAAGCCAAGGAATGCTTGGCGCCAGCAAAAACTGGAAGAGGCCAGGAAGGATCCCTCCTAGAGGCTTTGGAGGGAGCATGGCCCTGCCAACACTTTGATTGGACTTCTAGTTTCAGGAACTAGGGAACAAAAACTTCTGTTGTGTTAAACCATGGGGTACTTTTTCACAGTAGCCACAGGAAACTAGTACTGTCTGCAGTTGTCCAGGGGCAGCGGACAGCTAGTGTCAGGGGCGGCTGGGTCCATCAGTAACACCCTCTATTCCTTTTAATACCCCAGCCCTGGCATTCCTGCAGTCAGTAATCCCTGGTGATTTCAGCTTGTCTGTTTGCTTTTTCAATCCTGTGCAGCTAATCCCTATATTTAATCCCCTCTGCTTAAAATACCCAGCAGTGTCTGTTCTTCAGACTGCTCCAAGGGAGAGCAGGGAACAAAAATGGTTTGCAGAAATGAGGCCCCAGACAGCATGAGAGAGAAAGAGAAAGCAGGATGGAGCAGGCAGCAGCTATAATTCCCTGTCGATCTAACTCTTATTTTTTTTGTTTTGTTTACCTATTCACCCTTTTTTCCCTGTGGTTCTTGGTTTCAATCTTTTGCAGTGTTTCTTATCCTTGGGTGCTATGAGATTCCTCCTTCCAGCAAATTTGTTGTCTTTTACTAGTGAAAACCCATTTGATATCTTCCAAAGTCCCAAGCTCCCTGAGAATTTTTTTTTTTTTTGGTATTTCCAGGACTTTATTGGGGAACAGTGTGTTTTTCCCAGGACCCATCAGCTCCAAGTCAATTTGTTGTCCTTTCAATCTTAGTTGTGGAGGGCACAGCCCAGCTCCAAGTCCAGTTGCCATTGTTCAATCTTAGTTGCAGGGCGTGCAGCCCACCATCCCTTGGGGGAGTCGAACTGGCAACCTTATGGTTCAGAGCACGTGCTCCAACCAACTGAAGCCATCTGGCCGCCCAGGAGCTCAGCGGCAGCTCATTGTCTTCATTCTAGTTGTGGAGGGCGCAGCCCGCTGGCCCATGTGGGAATCGAACTGGCAACTCATCAGTGAGCTGAGTGTGAACTCAGCTCACACTCTAACCAACTGAGCCACCCGTCCGCCGGGCCCCTGAGCATGTTTATGTGGCTGACTTTTTTTTCCTGCCTCCTGGTTGCACAGAGGAAGGTATCCAGCTCTCAGAGAGCAGGCGGGAGTCTCCCACAGTTCAACTAAATGGTCGTCCTGGGACCAACTCTCAGCTCTACTGGGTTTTCCCTTAGGATACCCAGTGGTTCTCAAATGGGGGAGATTCTGCCCCTCTTCCCCAAGGGACATTTGACAATGTCTGGAGACATTTTTGGTTGTCACAACTGGGAGGGCAGTGGGGCATGTGCTATTGGCATGTAGTGGATTGAGCCCAGAAATGCTGTTAAACATTCTGCCATGCACAGAACGGCCCCTACCAAAGAGAATGACCCAGCCCCAAATGTCAAGGGTGCTGAGGATGAAAAACCCTGGTTTGTCTGATCCTAGCTGTCTCAGAGAAGCTTGGAGGGAGCAAGTCTGCAACATAGCCACATTCTAGAGAAACCCATACCCCTGAGAGGAGCCAATTCTAGGCAGCCCACCCCCACATGTCCACAGACTCACCAAAAAGGAGCAGAGGAAGATGAAGGAAACGAAGTAAAAATAAGCAAACTCATTGCCACACTCAGGAGTCAGGATGCCAGAGTTCTTATCACATGGCTTCCCGCTGAGACAGGAAAGCATGATGTTGTGCCAAGCCTCCCCTGTGGCACTCCTGAGGACAGAGAGGGGGCATCAGGGACCTGGGCATCCAGCCCTGGACACCAACGCCTCCCAGGGAGGCAGAGCATTGAAGGTAAGCACTTGGAACTGCACCAGGATGGGCTTGAGTCCCAGGTAAGTCACCTCTTTCCTTTGGGAGCTCTGTGAGGGGATTCTCATCCTTGGCTGTGCATTAAAGCGAGGAGCGAGGGAGGATATTTTGAAAATGCTGATGCTAATACTTCACTCCCACAGACTTAGATTCATTTGGTTTGGGGTGGGGCCTGAGGACATAGGTGTGTTTAAACAACTTCCTCCCTTTCAGGTGACTGTCATCCCTTACTACTTTCTCCCGAGGCAACTGCTCCAAGCACACTGGGCTCCTCCCTGCCCTCCAACATGCTAGCCACCCTTCTGCCTCAGGGCCTTTGCACTTGCTGTACCCTCTGCCTGGACTGCCCTTCACCAGATAACCACTTGGCTCCTTCCCTTGCCTATTTCTCTCAAATGTCACCCCCTTCCAGGGAGGCATGACCTCCCAGCCCTCCATTCCTTTTTTGTTGTTGCTAAATGAGAAAGAAACAAAAAACAAAAAACAAAACCTGTGCCAGAATACACATAAAATTGATTGTTTTAAGCATTAGAAGCATCTAATTTAATGACATTAAAGCACATTCACAATAATGAGTCACCATCATCACCATGACCCACCTCCAGAACCGTTTATCATCCCAAATTGAAAATTTGTCCCCATTAAACACTAACTCCCCGTTCTCCTCTCCCCAGCCCCTGGCAATCTCTATTCCACTTTTATTCCTCTGTGAGTTTGTCCATTGTAGGTTCCTCATATAAGTACAACCATACATTATTTGTTCTTCTGTGCCTTCATTTCCCTCTTCATCTTGAATTTTATCTTTCTAGTATCCTCTATAATTTGATTAGATTGTCTTCCCCACAGGAATATAAGCTTCCTTAGGGCAGAGAGTGTTTTCTCTTTCTGCTTTGTTCCCACTACGTAGAGCAGTGCCTGGCACACAGTAGGTGCTCAAAAACCTCCCACAAATGAACAAAGGAACTGTAACATGCAGCCAGGAGTAAGAATCAAGCCGCACAGTTTATACGCCTGTTTCGTTTGTAAGATGTGGTTGCCAAGAATCCCCACCTAACAGGATGGTCAGGAGGATTCAAGGAGACAATGCCTGAAAACGCCTCCCAGGTTTGAGTCCCAGGACCTTCAGCATCTGCCCTGAGAGGGTCCGTGGATTCCTGCCCCAAGTCTCAGGGGAACAGAAGGCAGAGGGCACCCCGCCCACGCAAGCCCCGCCCACGTACAGGGAAAGGACACGCCCTCACCGGAAGAGAAGAAAAGGACACGCCCCCACTAAAACCGAAGGCTGAGGACACGCCTCCCCATCGTAAGAAGTTGAGACAAACCCCCTCTCACCGGAAGAGGAGCATGAGGGCCTGGAAGAAGGTCCGGAAGTTATTGTGCTCAGTAATTTGGAACTCGTCTTCATCACTGTCTTCATCCTCTACGTCGATGCCAATATTGCCAAACACCTGGGGAATTGGAGGGTGATGACCAGGGGTGGCCATGCCCCTAAGTGGCTCCAGGGAAACCCCACTCAACCCCCATGGCTGTCTCTCTGAACTGGGCTCGCCAGAGCCACCTCTGTCTGAGAGCAGTGGCCCCTCTCTGGGAACCTCTGGGAACATCAGGGGGACTGGCACTCACCTGCATCCCGATGATGGCGTAGATGAAGAAAAGCATGGCAATCAGCAGACAGACATAGGGTAGAGCCTGGTGGGGAGGAAGTTACAAGAGCCCTGCAGATCGATTCTCAGCAAGGAGCACCCTAGAGGCATTGACAGCCCGCATTCTAGATTCAGCTAGAGTTGGGGGGCGGGCGGTGCCTGCTTTCTTCTAGCCCTGGGCTGGAGGCAGGGGCAATGGCTCACCTTGAACGACTGCACAAAGGTCCAGAGAAGAATTCGAATGGTGTAACCCTGACGAAGGAGTTTGATGAGCCGGGCCGCTCGGAAGAGGCGGAGGAAGCTCAGGTTGATGAAGTTATTCTGGGGAAACGGAGAAAGAGGGTGACCATTCACCCAATCCCAGGGGCTCAGAGCTGTCACCACTCACAGAGGCCCCTACATGAAGCCAACCAACAGGAAAAAGCAAGCCAGACCCCAAATAAGGAGGGAGAGGAGAGAAAGCACTATTAATGCAATGGTGCCGAGGAAAAAACTTGAAAAAAGAACCAAGTGGGGGAAGGGGGGGGAAGGTGGGAAGGAGGAAAAGGCATCAACTCAAAAAGCGTAAGCCCTCCCTGCCAGCCCCACCCACAATGGGGAAAAGGAAAGAAAAAGGAAGGAAGAGAAGGGAACGGGATTGGGGTGGGGAAGAAATAACAAAAAAACAAGGAAAAGAAAATATATCCGAATCATCCAATCAGGAAAAAAATCGAGATGGTTTTTGTTTCTCCCAACAACCAAATGCACTGAGACGATAGGACACAAGCAGGTCAAGTTGCCGAATCCATCACACGTGTACGATGCACAAACACCAGGGCGGGTGGGGAGAGCCAGCACGCTCAGGCCTGGTGGACATGTGCGGGTTCCGAGGGCATGTTACACTCCAGGCCAGAAATGCATCTGTCGTGGGACTCACCGGGCACCCTGCCCTGCCCTGCCCTGCCGAGCTGCCCACCCACTCCTGCCCGCCCTGACCTCACCCCACGGCCAAGAGGACTTGAGCCAATTGGAGAAGTGGAAGAGCATCTTTTCTTACCCCCTTGGCGAGCGGGCATGGGGAGGATGGGAGGGAGCTGGGGCTGTTCGGCTGTAGGGCGAGTCCTCGCTGCCCGCTGAGTCGGAGAAGATGCATTTGGGGCCCTTTTCCCCCCTCTCAGGGATGGCTTCTCAGCTTCTGGGGCTGGGTGGAGTAGCACGGGACCAGGCCTGCGGGAAGCAGGAAGTACGCAGCGCCCGTGGGTGGGTGAGCTCACCATCAGCCCAGGCCCACTGAGGGGTTGGTGCTGGGGGCGGGGAGGTGGGGCCATCCCTACCCCCAGGACCTCCCTGGGTGGCCCCTTCCTCAGCTCAAAGATCCCTTGTCTAGTCACTGCTTCTACCTCCTCCCCCCCAAGCCAGAACCCTAGGGCCAGACAGCAGGGCGGTGGTGGAGGTGGCCAGCCGGAGATGGTGGGCCCAGGCTGTGGTCACTATTTGACTGTTCCGGGACTTGCCTGCTGGGGCCTCAGGAGGTGCTGGTGGGAGATAAGCTGCTAGAAGTCATAAATGGACCCAATCTGGTTGATGAAGGTATTTTATTGAGCAAGATAATTTTTTTTTATTTTTTTTTTTTAAGGAGGGCACAGCTCACAGTGGCCCATGTGGGGATCGAACTGGCAACCTCGGTGTTATCAGCACCATGCTCTAACCAATTGAACTAACTGGCAACCCCGAGAATTTTTAAAAATTAAAAAAGTTGCCAGTGTTTTAAAAAAATGACATTTTGCCCCCAAATCTGGCTTTCTGGCAACCCTGGACCTATTTCTGTCCTGGAAAGTTAGTTGGGGCTCAGATGCAGCTGCTTCCCTTGAAGCAGGCCATATGTCCTCCAGTTTGCCAAGGTCCCCATGTTCTAGAAATGGCACCTGCTTCCCCAGCTTACAGCATGAGCTTGGACCCCAGAGGCATTTGAGTTTGAGAAGCCAGCCTCAGGCAGACATGAAAACCCCTGTTGCTCAATTACCCAGTGGGTTGGAGGCAGAGGCCTTCACAGGACTCTGCTCTACAGGGCTTGGAGGAGCCCTAAACATACCCACCCGTCACCCCCAAATGGTACAGGGGTGACCACACAGGCTGCCCTGACAGCCAGCACCCCTTCAGGTCTCGAAAGTTTGGACAATGAATTATATGGGCATCTTACTTGCTGGTTCCCGAGGGCGTCCCAGCTATCAGATTTCTATCTTCTGCTAGCTCTGGCCTGGGAGCTGAGGCAGCGACGGGGCCTCAAGGAACTTCTGGGGCTGGCAGAATGCCTCTGGGTTTTCTGGTGAAGTCTAGGGTACTTTCTGGGACACATCAGTTGGCCCTTAAGTCTCTGGGATGGGGGAGGGGGCTGGGAGAGCCTACCCTGACCCCGTTGGGCCTAATTGTTGTGACAATATCCTAAGTGCCTTAAATAAGGCCCCACACCCAGTTGGGCTAAGAGAGAGTCACACTGTGTGCCCCACTGATCTGACTCCCAGCCCTGCCTGGCCACCCATCTCCATCTGGGGATGGGTCTGATGGCCCAGGTGTCCTCAGCCCCCTCCCATCCATCCCAGAGTACAAGCCATCCCTTCCTGGGGTGGGACATAACATGTGGACAGGGCTCAGCATGCAGAGGCAGGCGGGCCCTGGAAGCAGCCTCAGGGGCTCAGGGAGGAGCTGGGGGAGCCTGCCACCATGCGGGAGAAGCAAGGGTTTCGCAGGGAGATACATGCAGACAGCATGCTGCCCTTCTTGGAGCCGAGGGAGAGGGGAGACACATAGGGGGGTAGGGGTAGAGATAAGAGAGGGCTGGGTGATGGGGGAGGGGAAGGTGCTAGTCTGCTCTCTTCCTGGGTCTGCATCAAGCCTTCAAGTGCTCACAGAACTTCCGGTGAGTTCCCTCGTCCTAGCTTCCATCTTTCCGTCCACAGCCTGCAAGGAGCAGCTGTTCTCTCCTTCAACCCTGCCTTGTGTATCCTGGTTCTGGACATGGGAACTATCCACCTAAGGGCTCTGGAAACATCCTGCCACCTCTATCCCAGACCTGGCCTCTGAGCTCCAGACCTCACAACCACGTGGCTGCTTGACTTTGTCCATGTCCTTAGAGGCCCCTCAAACCTGCCAGGCGCGCCCCCATGCTCTTCCCCCAATCTGGCCCTCGCATGGCATTCCCTAACCTCCCCCTCCCCATGCCAGCCAGACTCAAGTCCCTACCCCAGACCCAACCCATTCCTGGGTCCTGGAGAGGGGCCTGCTCACACGGCCAGTTCTTTGCTGGCTTCCTCTGTTCTCTGCCTCCTCCACATCCCTCGCTGGGATTCCCGGGGCCCACCTCCAGCCCAGACCCCTGCCAAACTGCTCTGGGTTCTGCAGCCAGAGTGATCCTGTCTAATCTCACTTCTGATCATGCTTCCCCTGCTCCAAATCCTCCCAAGCTCCCACAACAAGGCCCCCAGAAGGCCTGTCCCCTTCTGCCCTCTTTATTTCTTATGGATCAGCCTTCCTTTGCTTTATTCCAGCCACACCCCCTTACTTGCAGACTCGGACCCCTGCAAACTCCATCCTGCCACTGGGCCTTTGCATGTGCTGTCCTGGGCTTCGAATGCTCCTTTCCCCTTCTCCACCTTAACACTGTTCATCCTTCAGCTTGCAGCACAGTTACAATTCCAGGTGAATTTGAGGGTTATTTGAACAATGCCTGCCTCTCCCACCTGACTGTGGGCCTTGGGGCCTTGCTGGTGGGAGATAAGGCACTAGAAGTCACAAATGTACCAACTCTGGTCGACTGTAGGTGAGGGGGGCAGTGGTGGTGTCTTCTTCTGCCCACCCCTCCGTCTGTGGCACCAAATTGGGGCTCATTAAACGTTTGGTGGATGAGTGCATGTGTACCGCTAGCAAGTAAAGGCTCCAGGTGCCAATGTGACATTAGGGGTCCTTCAAAGGGGCTCAGGCGTGAGAGGCAAGTGGGATTTAACATGGGGGGTGTGCACAAATGTGCAAGGAGCTGAGTAAGTGAGCAGAGAGAAAGATGGAGACAGTGTGTGCTGGGGTGGGTGTATGGGCGTGGCTGAATGTACGAGAGGAGAGGGGAGAAAGGAGAGAGGAGAGAGATGGAGCAAGAAAGAGGAGAGGTCAGGTATGCGCAGCGACTGTGTGTGTGTGGGGGCACATGTTGTGTGCCCCACAGGACTTCAGGAGAGGGCCTCAGTTGGCTGACCCCTGGAAGCAGCCAGACCCCAGCCTTAGCTGTTCTGAATCCCTTGTCTGAGGGTCTTTGCATGCATGCTGTCCGTCCCTCAGACTTCCTCCCTCAGACCTGGAGATTTCCGTCTCCGGTGGTTAAGCCCCAAGAGCTCGAGGGCTTGGAATGGTGAGGGACGGGAGGAGCTTTCCTGGGGCCCGGGCTCCATGGAGCTCAACAAGGGACAGGAGACACTGGAGGGTGGCTGCGGGCTCTGAGTGTCACGTGTGTAAGCAATGGGGTAGGAGACCTGGCCCGCCGACTTGTCCTGGCAAACCCATCCTTTTCTCTGCAAAAGAGGCAAACCAAGCCAAACAGAAAACCCCAATTCAGAACCCAGGAAAAATAACCAAAGAGAAGGGGAGTGGGGAGAGAAAGAGGGAGAGACTGAGACTCTGCAGGAACCAGGAAGGACGGGGTAGGGTGGGTCGGAGAGAGACAGACTGGGGTCGGGGCTGTGTCAGGCATTCCTAGTCAGAAAGCCCAGGGCGTGACGTGCAATGCTGATGCGAGAAGATGCGTTCACAGTTAATGTAAGGCATTTAGACTTCAGAAAGAAGTAAGACCAACCGGATTCTAGATGCAGATGTTGAAGATGGAGGGGGAGCGGGCGGGCAGGGGCAGTTGGGGAGGCGTGTTCAGCGTTTTTTAGGTTGATTTGTAACCAGTGCCAAAAAACCAATGGGTTTCGGTTCCCGGGCGGGGAGTGGGGGTGGTGGTGGTGGGTTGGGAGATAAGTCATTGGTGTATGAACACACAGACCACGTCATGGATGAACAAATGAATTTCATAGTGCATTTTGATTGGATGAGTTTTTCAGACGGCGTTGTGCCAATATACAGTTTAAAGAGCAGGCATGAAAAGAGACAAGACAAGAAACACAGTCATTATCCATCGCACGCAGGGCAAACCCACATCCCCCGAGCCACCTGGGGGCAGCAGCTGAGGCCCAGGGGGTCTCATGCCCTCTTCCCCACCCCAAACCCTGGGGACTTGCCCTCCTGAGGATCTGGTTCCTCCTGCCTCAGACCTACTGGGCTTACCTGGGAGGCAGAAAGGGATGGTTGGGGCTCCTTGTCCGGCAGGGCAGGCCAGGCCTCCCCCCACTCCAGGTTGGGAATTTATCATCCTTAAGAGGGTCCAAACACCCACCCTCTATCTTTTCCTCCAAATGATTCTAATTCAGAGCCGGGGGGCTGGCTAGCAAACTACCATCCCAGTACATTCCTGGTAATAATAGCAATAATAACAACCACCATTTGTGAACTATTTATTTCCTGGTAGGTTCTGTGCTAAGCACTTCACATTGATTGTTCTTTCTTGTTAAAAGTTGCCATCTCCCTCCCTAGAATGTCAGCCCTATGAGGGCAGGCATTCTTGTGTATTTTGATTTGTTACTCTGTCTCCAGCACTAATAACAATGCCTGCCTGGCACATAGCAGGTGTTTAATGCATGCCTACTGAATGCATGAATGAATGTGAGGCTTCCAAGGATCCGATGGGGTTGGTTATGAAGATTATCTCCATATACAGGATGAGAAGATGTAACACCATGGTCCAAGGTCAAACAGCTTGTAGGAAGGGCTGTTTGACTATTGCAAGAGTCCTGATGTCCCTGAATTGGACCCTGTGCCCCATCTTCCTGTCCTCTCCTGCCTTGCAGCCAGAACAGGCTGTTGGGGTCCAGCTCTGTGGATCTCTTACTGGCAACTGGAGGTTTCAACCAACTTCCTCCACGTGGCCTAATGGGGTGGTGGTCCATTCCTTCCAACCTCTTGACTCAGAGGGACATTGGTTCAAGGCTGTCTTGAGCTCAGCTGGATATTTTGACTGCCAGCTGGAACTCAGTCCTCTTACAAACTTGGGACAAAGATGAGGTCTAGGCTCCAGCTCTCTGCCAGGGGACAGTGGCCAGGTGGGGGCACCTAATAGGGACAGCCCCCATGTGCGCAGGACCTCTCTAGAGGAAAGTGCCAGGGAGCGGATGGGTGGACGAGGGGACTTCTGGCTCACTGGAGCTGAAGGCAAATGGGTGTGGCCGGCATACCACTTGGGTGGGGGTGACGGGGGGGGGGGGTGCATCGGAGAATGGCCCCCTCTTCTATGTAGCTCCCTAGCCCTGCCCGTCTTCCACGATGGAAGAGCAGGCCAACTGATCCCTTTCTGCTGGGGGCTCAGATGGGGACACCCCAGGAGATACCAATGTGTTCTCAGGAGTCACCAGGCCTGGCTGTGAGACCTGGCTGTGAGGCCTGGCTGCAGGTCTTTCTACTTCCCTGAGCCTTAGGTTCCTCACCTGTGAAATGGGGCAACACTCCCTTTTCGGGTGCCACCCTACTCAAATCTATTCTCTGCTGTTCTCTGCCTATTCTGAGCAACCCCCTGGGTCCCTGGCCTTCTGGCTCTCTTTTGGCTGAGCTTGACCAATGGGAGGTGCTGGCAAGGGAGAGAGGGCAGGAGGAGACAAAGGCTGGGGTATTTCTCCCATGATGTTCTCTTCCTGCTTTGGCCCTTAGGGGTTCTGTTCTTCCATATCTATAGCTACCACCAGGCAGCCCATCCCCAATGCAGCACAGGATCCCTTCCCACTTCCGCAACAGGGCAGGTTACAGCTCCCCATGGTGGCTGGGTGCTCGGTACCTTCCCTTCCCCTCTGCGTGGTCTTTGCTTTCTAATCCCTTCAGTTGAACCCTCTGAGGGAATGCTTTTATATACTGAGTGCCCAACCTATACCACGAGCTAATCCATGTTAAATGCTTGGCACAGTGCCTGGTATACAGCGAGTACGCCATCCTCGTCCGTCATCATTATTTTTATTGCTGTTATTACGAGGTGGATACCGTTCCCCGGCTTTGGCTCTGACATACTCTGCCCTTTTGTTCTCCCCTGTGGGGAGCTCCTACCCGACCCCCAATCACCCGAGGGCTCTGAAGCCTGGGCCTACTGGCCAATGGCCAAGGAGTGGGTCGTGGACAGGAGCTCTGGGGCCCCGAGTCTTCCAGACAAGGCAGAAGGACAATGTGGCCTGTGGGGCCACTGCAGACAGGTCCAGAGACCCCCGTGTTGGGAACCCCAGGGTTGAAAGACAAGGGTGGATATCCTGGGGACCCTCCTAAGGCGCTGGGAATGGTGTCCCCTTGTTGGCCCAAGGGCCATGGCTACTCCTTCCCATGAACCAGAAGATGGTTAGTTTTGGCAGAATGGACTTGAAGCTGGTTCCCCCTGGAACCCCAAGACTGTGGAGTTTGGGGTGGGGCTCAGCCTTGGATCCTTCAAGAGTCTCAGTTCTCTCAATGCACTCATCCATACGGTTTATTCATAAACCAACAGCCATGATGCAGGGCATTTGCGCTACAGTTCTGGTTCTATGGCCATGGCTTTGGGCACCCCCGTCTTCCTGAAGCACTCTCCTGAGGGACCACCCTCACCCCTGGGGGCCCTGCTTTCTCCCTCTCTGCTAAAAACCAAGCTCTGGCCCAAGCCAGATGTGGCTGTTGGGACCTGTTGCTTCTAGATGACACCCCTACACCCCTCCCAGCCAGGAGCTGCCCAGAGAGAAGCCAGCGGGAAGCTTACCCCAAACTCAGTCACGAGGATGTCGGTAATGCTGCCCAGAACAGTCACAAAGTCGAAGATGTTCCAGGCATCGCGAAAATAATTCTAGAATGGGAATCCACAAGACAGAGATGCCAACACAGGGCTCCATGCCCGCCCCCATGGCTGGCCCGGGGCACAGCTGCTGATCAGCCCGAGTGCCTGGGACAGTCTTGGTCATTTCAATAGCAAAATGCTGCTGGATGGGCTGTTCTGAGCGCCCCCTCCCTGGGACCCCAGGCCTGCTCTTGCCTCATCTGGCTGCAGAGGGGTCCTCCAGGTCCCTCTTCAGCTCTGCTGGGGAAAAGACCCTTGGAAGGAAGGATTATCACCCATTTTACATGAGGTGATAAGCTCAGAAAGTGAAGCCACTCACCTGCCTGGTAGGTGAGCAGCATGGAGGTGAAAGGTCAGAATTTGAACTCAGGCCCAGGTGAGTCCAGAATCTATGCTCAGGGCCCCACTGAATCAGGACTGTGGTCATAGCACACTCTCGAAGAGAGCAGCCTCTGGGTTCACATGCCAGCTTTGCTAACGTCCAGTTGTGCTGCTGTGGACCAGTGACTTAACCTCTCTGGGCCTCCACTTCCTAATCTGGAGAAGGGGGACAGTAACAAGGGTGCAGAGGCCTTCTGGGCACATGCCAGGCTGCTCATCCTAGCCCCTCGTAGTTAGATGGGGCCATGTATCTAGTTCCAGCCAATGGGCTGTGAGCAGAGGCAATGTGAGTCACTTCCTGGCCAAAGCAGGACTCGTCAGAACTCTCTTCTCCCTGGTAACCTGAAATGTTCGACATAAGCCTGGATCCCTGAGTGACTACAAGCAAAGAGTCCTTCTGCTGAGTGTCAAAAAAGACCTTTGTTGATTGAAGGGACTGAGATGTGGGAGTTATTTGTTACCACAGCTTAACTTGACATGTCCTGGCTGGCCGGGTGGGGGCTCAACTGGGACACACAGGTACAGCGCATTGCTGTTAAATACTACAATATTGACATGGTTTGAGCCCACACTGAGCAGTACCCCTGCTGGGATCTAAGGGTCTGGCTCCAACAGATAGCTTCCCGGCCCAAGGCTCAGTGGGACCGTCTTCCCAGTATCCTCACAAAACAGAGACCAGGTCAGGGCTCAGGCCCCATTCTGGGTGCTCAGCTCCTCCCCTGAGCATGTGACCCTGCGGCAGACCCTCTGTCTCACGGAGAAGGACCTAGACTTTGGAGCTCTACTTGCCAGGTTCAAATTCTTCAGCTTGATGAGTTAAACGTCCTTAGAGTTGGACTGCGTGGGCCTTGGCGCCCTCTTCTGGAAGATCGGGGTATAACAGCAATCAGATAATGAATGTGGTATACAGTAGGTGCGCAATAGATGGAAGTTGCTGTCTTACAATTGTCTAAAAGCAATACTTTGGGTATTTTAGCAGGTGCTGCTGGGGCCCTGTCCACATCCCCTCAAACTTTGACTGCACATCTTTGTTACTCTACCCAGGGGCTTTCTTGGACTGCATATTTACTGGGGAATTAACAGCTCCCCTGGGAGCAGCCCCTGACTATGGCTGATGGGCATTAAAGGATAAATACCCCAGCTCCCTCCCCTGTGGGTGGGATGATGAGGCTGTAAGTGCTCTCTGCTGCTGCCCGGAGGTCCCCAGCAGAACTGCGCTCAGTTGTCCACAGTGGGAAATGCTTGTTAGTGTACCCTGTACTGGCTACCTTCCTGCCCCTGCCTCCTTCCCCATCTTCCCTGCAGTGTTTCCTGGGGTCACCTCTCAGATAAATTCCTCAGATAAATTCAATCCTTTTCTCAGGCTCTGCTTCTGGGGGAGCCCAAATGAAGACAACTTCCTAGGTGTCTGGTCACAGGCCTCAAACCCCTGGATGAGAAGGCTCCCCTCAATGGCCTAAATTGCACGTGGGGAACTTGGAGCTTCATCAAAAACTGAAGGGGGAAGCTCTGTGCAGGTCCTTGCGGGCTTCCCAGGGGCAGGGGAGATACAGTCCCAGCGCCCAGTAGAAAATCACTTCACCACCAGAAGATGCCCTGGGAATGAAAATTCGCCCAACACGGTTGCATTGCACAGGAACAAAGAGGCCAAGCGCCTTGCTTTTGACCATACAGCTAGAAAGGGGCTGAGGCAAGATTCGCACCCATGTATGGGTGCCAGAGCCCAGGCTCTTCCCCATATACATTCTGGGACCCGTCCTGGCAGCCTCCCCAGGACTGGAATGCTGCGTTGGTGCCACTGTCCTGGCTGCAGCATGCCTCCCTGCCTGGCTGGTGCTCAGTGCAGGGCCTGATAGCCTGGGCTGTACCTTGGACTCCCCTGGGGATGTTCATTCAAAGTACAAATTCAGGGGACCCTCCCTGACCAAGTGAATCAGAACCTCCAAGGAGGTCTGGGGCATGATTCAGTTTTAAGAAATCTCCCCAAGTACTTCTGATAGATAGCGGAGCTGGGAGCCACTGCTTTGGAGAAAGAGTAATGAGCTTTGTTGTAACCCTTCCTAGCATTTATTGAGCACTCACTGTATCCACACTTTACCCTCAGTCTCCAGACACACACTATTTGCGTTTAGGGTTTGCAAGAGCTCTTCTGAGAGAGAGGCAGAGGATGGGCCCTTCTTATGATGGAGAGAGAGGTGAGGTGACAGAGACTGGATGTGATGTGAATTGAAGTCTCTCTGATGTTAAAGCTGATGATCTTTACCACCTTGGAAAGCCAAGGTTTGAACCTAGGCTCCCATCCTGAGTCCCTGGCTGAGACCCTGCATTGTAGGTCAGAGAAACAGGCTAAGTGGGTGGTGAGAGGGAAGATACCCTGTTTCAAGTCTCACCTTGTCCATTCACTGGGGACCTTCTTGAAGTCACTCCAAGTCACAAGCCATTAAGCTCAGACCTTCACTTTTTTTTTTCATTTGATACTATCTGGGAAGACCTTCTGAGAGTAAGCTTTGTAAATGCATAAAATAAAATGCAAGGATAATAAATAAAATGCATAAAATAAAATAAATAAAATTGCAAGGACTCCTGTTTGATTGAAATATGATCAAAGTATTGTGTTTTCTTAAGGAGGGCACAGCTCACAGTGGCCCATGTGGGGATGGAACCAGCAATCCTGGTGCTATCAGCACCCTGCTCTAACCAACTGAGTTAACCGGCCACCCCCAAAGTATTTTTTTAAAATGGTGATCAAATGATGAACGCACTTCTTCAGGTACATATTAAATGAGTTCTAGCTGTAGGTTTAATAACCACCAGCATTTGGAAGCACTGGTGAGTGCAAAGTAAATTTTGAGAGGTATCTACAACGTCTATAACGCACTAAGAAAATATCTGATTTTTATCGATGACACAGATCATATTGGTAATATTGCAGAAGTTTTTTGTTTGCCTTCAAGATGGAAGGAAATGCTAAAGTCCAGTTAGCACTTGGTGAAAAATAGACATGCAATTTTTTCACATCTAATAGTACAGAACCTTCCACCCCCCACAGATCTTTGGGGGTCAGTGGGCCTCAGGTTAAGACCATGTGCATTAGTGGAAGGCGACATCAAGTGAGTGGGTCATGAGCTGCATTAAAAAAAAAAAAGGAAATGGAATCGAGTAGAATAGACAATCGTGTGCCGGGTACGCTTAAGGGTCAATACTGACTTTGTGAACATTTCATTTGGTTGTCTATACGCACATCTGTGTGCTGGGCTCCACTTTAAAATGTATTTCTCACTGTGGGTTGTGGTTAGAACAGTTTGAATGCCATGGACTTGGCCTGCCTGGATCTCAGTTTCCTTATCTCTAAAACGAATGACAGTTACTCCTACGCATTGGGTCATTTTGAGGAACAAGTGAATAAATACATGCCTTGCACACAGTAACCATTAATACGTGCCGGGTATCACTGGTGTTACTTAGCAAGCATAAGCCTAAGAGTCTGTGGGTGTTGGAGAGATGCTCAAGCCACCACTGAGGTTGGGGGGTTTAGGGGTAGGTTGGGAGAAGACCACCACCCAACACCCAGTACTGCTCTGCGCTTCCTCCCAACCCACGGCTCTCGCCCCTAAGGCTGTACTTACCAGAATCCCAAAAGCCATGACTTTCAGCAGACATTCCAGAGAGAAGAGGGAGGTGAATACGATGTTGAATACCCTCAGAGCATTTTCATAAGCAAGCGAGGCCCCATAGAACTAGAGTAGGAAGGAGGGAGGGGGGTGGTGTCAGTGGATGGCAGGGACGGAGGAGGTGGCTTTGTGGCTATCCTATTCCGGAGCAGGCAGGACTCACACTTGGTGTCCCTTTTGACTCCTAGGGAGCTGACCCGCGCTCCCGGCAAGCTCTTTACATCAAAACAAGAACTCCTTTCTTGAATCCTGTCTGAGCGTCTCAGATCCTGGACAGCATGGCGGATGGGGCTCGTGGGGCAGGCCACCGCATCCTCTCTGCAGTCCTTCCTTTGGGTTTCCAGACCTCTTTCTTTTCATTCCTACTTGTATACTTCCAGGAGGCCACTCCCCAGACCAAGATTTATATTTCCAGCAATTCAAAGACTTTCCTTCCACCTCTTCCCAGTTCATCACCTGCCGCAGGGGTAACCACTATTCTCACTCATTATAAAATATTCTTGCCAAACTATTTTACCAGACTCAAACCTTTAACCTCACTACCAGGTTATAGGAAATAGGGCAGATGGAGGAAGAAGTTACAGGACCCCAAGGAAACCAATGTACCCCGAGCTGAAACTGTTTTCATTCAGCTCGTCTGGTTTCCTCCAAAAGTCAAGAGTGTGAAAAAAGAAAAAAACGGTATGGATGGGCAGGACAGAGATTTAAAAGGCAAAAACTGGAGGCCACGTGTAGCCATCTAGATCTTGGCTCAGAAAACAACGTTCTGTAAAAGATATTTTGGAGACAATTCAATATGGATCTTAGAGAATTATTACTCATCTTGACAAGCATAAAAATATGTAGGAAAATGTTCTTCTTTTTAAGAAATGCATATGGAAAAATTTAAGGGCGAACTAGTGTGGTGTCTATCATTTAAAATACTTTAAAAAACATAGATGAAGTGTCCACAATAGGCAAATCCATAGAGACAGGAAGCAGATTGGTGGTTTCCAGGGGCTGGGGGAAGAGGGACGGGGAGCGACTGCTCATGGAGGCAGAACTTCCTTTTGGGGTGATGGAAATGTTTTGGAAATAGACAGAGGTGATGGATGTACAACATGGTGAATGTACTAAATGCCACTGAATTGAACACTTGGAAATGGTATATTTTATGTTATGTGAATTTCACCTCGATAAAAAATATGAGAAAAAAGACAGACGAAGGTAACGTAGCAAAGTGTTTCAGATGGGTAATGCTGGGTGATGGCGATCGGGTGTTCATGAGAGCCTGAATACTCAGGGTGTGGTCCAGGGATGCCGGTTGGAAGTGCAGAGTCCCAGTCCCGCCCTGGAACTGCTGAACCAGCACCTGAATTTAACAAGATGCCCAAGTAGTTCGTGAGCATCTTACAGTATGAGAAGCACAGCACTCTACTATCTGTCTTTCTTCTGTTTGTTTGAAACTGTTCGGCACCATAAGGAAAAGATAAAAGAATTTGCTTATGAGAAGAGTTTTTGAGCAAAAATAGGCACTGCTTTTTTGCCAATTCAAAAATTTGCAGCTAAATTTATTGAGTGCTTTTGAAGTGTCGAGAAACGTGCTAACGTCTGCATGAACTTTCTCATTCAATCCTCTTCGTCCACCAGGGCGGTGGAAGGTGCTATTATTAACATTCCCACTTTATTGACAGGGAAACTGAGGCCCTGAAAAGTCATGGGTCACTGTGCAAGGGGAAACAATGAGTTAAATGGCAAAGCTGGACTTGCCTCCGGGCTTTTGGTCTCCAAAGCACAGGGTGAAAGAAAGGTTGTGACTTTTCACTCTCAAGAGGTTCTATCACCCTGAGGGTGTCAAGGTCCTTACCTGCCCCTTCTTCCTCATGTCACTCATCAAACATTTATCAAGGGCTTCGTTTCCTCTGAGCCAGGTCCTTGCTGAACCCCAGGAATTCAGGGGTGACTAAGACTTGTCTGGCTCAGAGCTCACAGGCTGGTGGGGGAGGCTGTCGGGCAACTCACACTGTTACTAGGGCATGGGAGGTAACTGTAGGATGCTTGCAAAGATGGGCACCTGGTACAGTCCTGGGAGATCAGGGAAGGCTTCCTGGAGGAAGAGCTGTGCAGGTGCTGTTGGAAGAAGCTGGCCAGGCAGACTGGTGGGAATTGTGTCAGGCAGGGGGAATAGCTGGAGCAAAGGCTGGGTAGTGACATAGTGTGGTCTGTCCGGGAAGACCCCCAGCAGATGGTTCCATTTTGCGGGGGGAGGGCAGTTGTGAAGGGCAGGGACGCGGCAGGGTGCAGCAGGGCTGGGGGCTCACCTTCATCATGAGCACGATGGTATTGAGGGCGATCATGGCCATGATGGTGTACTCGAAAGGCGGCGACACCACGAACTGCCACATGCGGTACTGGAAGCTCTGCTTGTTCTGGGGCATGTGTCGGGTCAGAGGTTTGGCGCTGATGGCGAAGTCGATGCAGGCCCTCTGCGGGAGACAGGCCAGTGGCGTGAGGCCCAGAGGAGGACGGCGCTGGATAGTGAGTACCCTCCCTCTAGGTCAGCACATCTGTTTGCATTTCTGCTTCTCCTTCCCCCAGCCAGGATTCCTGGACTTTCCTCACCAGAATGGAGTTCTCCCAACAGCTATGGCTCCTTGAGAAGTCATCGTCTGCCAGAACTTGCGCTGACATGTCTCCCATTATCTCATGGAATCCCCTTAGCAAACATGGGAAGTGGGTACAATCAACGGCCCCACTTTGCAGATGAGAAAAAGAGGCTCAGAGAAGTTAAGCCACTTATCTGAGGTGGCCAAGTGGGCCAAACCTGAATTTAAACCAAAGTTTGACTTTGAAGCCTAACCATTCTTGCCTACTGATCACTTTGCTTCTCCTTCTCTTTCTCTTGGAGGGAGGGAAAGAGGGAGGAATCATGATTATGATGTCTCAGGGGCCAACAGAGTAGAGGAAGGATACATGCTAGGTTCTCCACCTAGCTTGGATGAAGCTAGAAGGACAAAGGATCATTCTATATGCTCTGGCGCACTGGATTTTCATTCATAAATATTCACTACCCCTCCTTGAGGGGTATTCTACTTCCCCACCCCATTGATATCACACATGGATGTGTGACTTGCTCTGGTTAGTGATATGTGAGCAGTTGTGACCTGTGTCACTTCTGGGCACAAGCCTCAAGAGTTGAACCATGCTTTGACATATGTACTCTCTTTTTTAACTTTAGTGTCAGAGAGGGAACCAGGATAATGATGACGTAGGGCAGAACCACTTAGACATGCCAGGAGAGCAAGAAATCATCCTCTTTGTGGTTATCTAGCATTGAGATTCTGGGGCTGTTTGTCACTGCAGCATAATCTAGAACCTAGTCTAAACTGACTGATACATACACCTTCTGTCTGATGCATTTTCCTCTGGAAACCAGCCCTGTAGACTGGATTCTGCTTGGACAATGCTGCTGTTCCTTCCCCATATCTCCAGAAGCTGGTTTCTTTGAGTGTGTGTGTGGGGGAAGTTGAGCTGGAGGGTGTCTGTTTTTAAATAGGGATGCAACCAGGAAATGGCACCTCATTTTTCTCCAGGCTGTATTCCTCCATCATCTTGTCCCCCTGCTCCTGGAAGGTGATGATGATCAAGGCCACAAAAATATTGACGAAGAAGAAGGGGAACACGACAAAGTAGACGACATAGAAGATGGACATCTCCATGCGGTACCCAGGGCTGGGACCCTGATTCTCGAAGGTGGCATCCACTGAGTGCTTTAGGACCCTGTGAGGACAGAGGTGGAGAGAGGGGGCAAGTGGGACAAGGGAATAGGAATAGAGGGAAATAGTAAGAGGAAATGGACAAGAAATGAAAGTAATCACAGTTTTCTGACTTCAGATACCGTGGTTACTTTATGAAGTCTTAAAACTTCCCACCTCCTTGTCTGTGGGGAATATTGACAACAATGTCAGTTACTGTTACCGCCTGTATTGAGACACTGTTATGTGCTAGAAATGATGTTCAATGTTTTATTTATTTTCTCAGCAACTCTCTCAGCGAGGTTCTTACTGGCTCCATTTTGCACACAAGGAAACTGAGATTCAGCAATCTAAAGTGACTTGCTGAAGATCACCCACTCAGATGTGGCTGAGTTGGGATTTGAAACCATGTTTGTGTTAGTGGATGGGCGCGAGTAGGGGGTCATGGAAGCAGGTGTGTGTGTGTGTGTGGTGGGGGTTATTTAAGCACCGCTGTTGGTGGGAGCTGAGGAAGTGCAATGGAGATGCACATAAGAGTGTATATGTGCATAGCTGCTCTGTATAATTGCACAGGTTGTGCACTGCTCAAGGGCTCTGTGTCAAAGGGGTGCCATTCATACTGTAGAGATGATAGATTTATGTATTCGTGGTGACAAGTTTTTGGCAGGTGGCCAGAAAGTGCCTTATTTGAGCAAAATCATTAAGTATATTGTAATGATTTTCTGACAGATGGAAGTGAAGTCTGTTGAGGAAGGGTTATCTTTTTTGTTTGTTTTTTAACTTATTTCTTTTTTTAAAGTCATAGTTGACATTCAGTAATATTTTATATTAGTTTCAGGTATACTAGGAAAGGGTATCTTTAACAAATTCACTCAAAGGTGACTTCTGGTTTAGCATGGGCTCCGTGTGTAGGTACTGAGTGTATGCGTGGGAGAGTAGAAAAGTGTGGGTTGGTGTGTTTGCTGAGAGGAGGAAGGGCTGAGGATGCTGAGGGTACATGCTAGGATCTACTCAGCCTTCAACTTGGCATTTCCAAGACCTCTGGGGGAAGAACCTGGACTAAGGAAAGGAGAATGAGGCACTTGCCATGGGCAAAATTTAAGGGGGCGCCAACATCCTCCATAACCAAGATAAATAGTATTTTCCTTCAATGTTTTAATAAATCAAAATAAGTGCCCCCAAAGCCTATGATGAACAAAATATCAAAATTTTAAATAAAGACAGGGTCCGCCTCTGCAATTGCACGGTTCAGCCTCGCCTGTCTCACCCCAGCCCTGGCCCTCTCCGGGAGAGAAACGAACCCATAGTCAAATGGACTTGGACAATGCCACGTCCACACGCGTGTCTTGGAGATTTGTGTTCTCCAGCAAAGAAAGAGTTAAGAGGATGTGACTGTCTGTATACACAGAGCCTTTCTGTATACTAGGAACAGTGTCCCTTCTGGGTGGTTCTGGGGGACACAGGCCTGTACACTCAGGGCTCGGCGAACCGAGTGACCGCTGGATTTCTGCCCCTACAAACCCGACTACACATGGAGGTTGCTGTCCTGGTGACAGCCCCTTGGGCATTTAGCAGGATCCCCAACTTGGGCAGCCAGGAGCAAACTGTCCCTTTGCAGACCTTTCTCAACACTAGGCTCTCAGACCCTTTCCTCTCCTGCTCCCTGAGGCCCCTGAGCTCCTCCTACGGGGCCTTCTCGTTAGGCCACTTACTGTGGCCAGCCTTCTCCCGTGGACACAGTGAAGAGGGTCAGCAGAGCCCACAGAACGTTGTCGTAATGGAATTCATACTTCTTCCACTCTCGGTCTCGTGCCTTCACCTCATTCTTCTCATAGAGGAGGTACTTGCCACTGCCACAGAAAATGGGGACCATTAGTAAGAGGAGGAAGGGGGCTCTGGACATTTGTCTTTGGCCACTGGAGACAGGAGGAGGAAGAGGGGCCCATCAGCCCACGCTGCCTCTCCCTCAGCCCGGGAAGCAGTGACACCCCTATTTCTCCCTGGAGGATGTGTGCATGCACTTGGAGACAAACCCACAGATGACGCCATGACCCTGCCACCAGTGGAAGAGCCGACTCAGTTTAGACCTCTCTTCCAACTTGAAAGCTTCTAGACTTGAGGGGGCAGTTTCAGACTCGGGGGGTTAAGAACAGGGATAGATACAGACACATTTCTGGGTACATCAGGCCACTGGGGGCAGCGGCTGCTCCTTTTCAGGGCAAGAAACAAGGCTGAGCTCCAGATTCCTAGCCAAATGCTTGGGATCCTTCCAATTCTAGGGAACAGCCACCAAAATAACAACGGTGGCTGTTTGCCATAACAGGACCAATAACATTTACTGAGTGCTTGGTTAAGTTAAAGGCTCAGCACTTTCCTGAGCTGAGCTCTGAGCTTTCCATTGTGAAGATGACCCAAAGATGGGGGGATTTCAGGTCCATAATCCCTTATCCACAATTTGAAAATCCAGAAAGTTCTGAAAACCAAACACTTTTTCCCTAACTCAGGGATGGGCAAATCATGGCCTGTAGACCAAATCTGGACTGGTTTTTGTATGGCTCACAAACTGAGAATGTTTTCTTTTCTTTAAAAATAAATTTGTTTTAATGCTTTTTGAAAACAAATCATTCATGACAAGTAAAAATTATACAAAATTCAAATTTTAGTTTCCAGAAATAAAGTTTTATCAGCATACGGCCATGCTCATTTGTTTACCTGTTGTCTCTGGCTGCTTTTGAACTATGAAGGCAGCACTGAGTAGTCAAAACAGGTACTATATGACCTATACAGCCAATACTATTTACTATCTGGCCCTTGGCAAGGTTTGCCCATCTCTGATCTAATTTGTCTGGTAACAAAACTTGACCCAATTGGATGTGAGGCTTTTTTTTTTTTTGATGATGTGAGGCTTTTGATACTTGTTATTTATCCCATTTGGTGCAAATGTAATAGTTATATATGTTTCCTGGCAGAAATATTGTGTTTGATGGCACGGCTGCCTTGGCTCCAGCTGAAGGTGTTATGTCCTATATGAAACATGCACTATACTACCTTTCTGAAATCTCAAACTATTCTGATTTTGAAACACATCTGCCTATAAAGGTTTCAAATCAGGGAACGTGGAAGTGTACTAATATCCCCCACTTGACAAAGCTGGTGACTGAAAAGTTAAGCAACTAGTTTATGGCTCATCCCAAAGTGGTGGGCAGCGACTGAAGGTACAAAACTGTTTTTCCTTCTACTCCAGATCCAAGCTGGTTGCATCTGTGTCACTCCCCATGCTCAGCACGGCGATGTCCAAGCCCCAGAGCCTGGTGCTTCTGCCATGCCCCACCCACCTGCCCCAGTGGGGACGCCTAGGGGAGTGGAGACCTACCGACAGTCTTTTTCAAACTCCTTGGACTCATCGGTGCAGTGGAAGAACTTCCCCTTGAAGAGCTGCACGGCCACCACGGCGAAGATGAACATGAAGAGCATGTACACAATAAGGATGTTGAAAACGTTCTTGAGCGAGTTCACCACACAGTCAAACACGGCCTAGTGGGTGGGTGGAGAGAGGGCGTGAGGGGCCGGGAGCCGGCTGGCCTTCGCCTCTAGCAGCCCCGAGTACCGAAGTGTGGCCACTATCGCACAATTCTGAGACGTACGTGCCGGGGCTGGGCCTGATCCTGAGCTCCTATGCACCTAAAACGTCCAATCTCACCCCCTGGGAAGTAGAACCACTTCTTTGAGCCTGTCCAAGTTCAGTGCAAGGGGAAAGGTCCTCAATAGAGGTCATTTCCTGTTAATTTTGTGTCCCTGCCTCACACCACACGGTTTGCCATCATCTGCAGTTCTGGTCTCCTCCCTTTTGTCCACTGAGCAGTAGGGGGCGCTCTAGATTTGAAAGATGACCACGTGCCGAGGAGATTGTGCCCTGGGCAGGAAGGAATCCTTCTGTCCACCACCAGAGAAGGGGATCCTGGTCCAGAATGTCCCCTACCCGTTCTCCTTCTAGTGGATCCTAACCATAAGTGGGCATCAAGGATCATCGAACTGGCCGGAATTATGGGCTAGCTTTGCCAACCTTCCCCAGGAGGACAGAGTGCACAGCTTTCATGGGGCTTTCGAAGGGGGCTGTGACCCAGAAAATGGTGAAGAACTGTTGAACCTAATACTGCTGGAATTCCATGTATTTCAATGCAAGCCAGCTTTCACATTCAAAGGACAGCCACATCTCGACTCTTTACACATTCATCAACATATTGGTATTCATATCAATATTTCCAAAATCATGGAGGGGAGGGCACACCGGGGTGATATCTTACGTCTTATAGAAGACTAACACTAAGCAGCATTGAATCTCATGGTAACAAAGTTATTCCTGCTCCAATTTTCTTTGGATCCTTTTGAGTGAAGGCCAGAGTCTTCCTTAGTTGATACTATGTTAACACCGAACATTGATACTTTTCCTTTTAACCAAGAAAGCGCAGCATCCACTGCTCAAAGCCTTTGTCAGGCAACTGTATTTGGCTAGATTTCAATCTTTTTTTTTTTTTTTTTTTTAAAGAACAGATATTTAGTTCCATCTTCTGTTAACAGTGGGTGCTGGTTTTCCAACTTGAGAAACTGGATATAGCATTTCCTTTTAAAATACAGCCATTTAAGTAAAAAAAAAAAACACCACAAAGTGACTTGATTTAAAGAAACATTAAGAGATAATGCAGGTGGCCCTCAGGTGGAGTGTGAATTGAAAAGATGTACTTGAATGACTAGGTTTCATTTTGTTTCTTTCTTCCTTTTTTGGGGGGTGGGGGATGATAAGCTTTTGAGAAATGTTAGTTTGTATCTTTGAACAGGAAATATTGGAGCCTAGAACAGGTAGATGACAAGTTAAAGGTTATATGGGAAGAAACCTAGTGTCCCGCTTTCCAGATTAGGGTTATGTCCAGTTTCATCCACATGATGACTTCATGTGAATTAGGAAAAGGGATTCCAATCTTGGAGGAGACATTTCATCTAACAGAAAATTGTCATCTATAGATTTTGTTAGATCCACTTTACTGCCATCTGCTGGAAAATTGTAAAAATATATCCATACGCAATAGCTGCAATGTTATCAGCACCCCTTTCAATGTAGTATCCTTGAGCAGTGTGCAACCTGCTCAACTGTACATGGCAACCCCAACTGGCCCCCCACATGCCCCAATCTCACCTTGAGCTTTGGCAACCGCTTGATGGTTTTAAGAGGTCGTAGCACCCGGAGGACCCGGAGGGATTTGATCGTGTTGATGTCCTTTCCTTTGCTATTGCCACTGTTGAGGGATGTTAGGGTGGGGACAAGGGAAGAGAGGGAGCAGAGGTCAGGCTGGGTGGTGGGTGGCGCACGGCTCCACATGACCCCACTCTCCCAGGCCTAGGTATCTGGGGTGAGCCTGGCACAGTCCTGCCCTTGCTGGGGAAGAGCGGCCCAGTTCACCGCTATGTCTGAGCTTGGGAGCCAGTGAGCAGATGACTTTTGTGGTTCTGGTGTGAGGGCTTGAGGTCCCTCCACCATCTCACTGGGCCTGAATAGCTGCCTGTGGTAGCCCTCAGACTCAGCACAGGGGAGCTTGGCTGCCCTCTGTGCTCTTTCCTTGGAGGTGTTCTTGGCGGACTCTTAGAAAACAAGATTTTTTTCACCCTTCCAACAGGATTCAAGAAATGCTTAAGGCAGCCCTTAAACCAAGACCTCACCCCCGTATTCCCTGAGCCCCCAGGAGTGGGAAGAACCAGAACATTAGGTGATAATGTTGAACCACTGCCTTCTCCTTCCAGAGGCTCTTTGCTCATCTTTGACAGACAGCTGCATAGAGGCTCAGCCCAGAGTCCACTGGGTGTGAGATTTTAGCAATGCAGACCCTGGGGATGCCATGACACCCTCAGCCAACCATGATTTAGGTCCTCTAAGAGGAGGGCATTGGGTGTGGCCACCAAAGGCTTGTGAATGGTACTCACCACCCAGCTAGTTGCCCAAGGCAGAAACCCGAGTCATGTTCACTTGCTTGAGCCCCCCCCCCCAGCGGGTTTCTCTCCTAAACATCCCCACCATCTGTCCCTGGCCGCCATCTTAGGTTCCCCATTTCCCAACTTTTCCGCCACCCGTCTCTCCTTCCAACTTTTCTGCACTCAGTGGTCAAAGTCAACCACTGGGGGACCACGTCTCTCTCCTGCTCAGAATCCTCTGACACACGGGAATTCCTAGACATATAAACTTCTTACACCTCATTCAAAGCTCTTTGAAATCTAGCTCAACTTACCTTAATATTTGCATTCCCATCTATTGCTACACACCCCAAACCTCAGCCACACTCTTGCCTCTGTGTTTGCACATATTGTTTGTGCCGCTAGTAACACCCTCCCTGCTCTTCTCCATTCACAGGACTATGCAGTCCTGAAAGTCAAGTTAAATGCTCCTTCATCCAACAGCCTCCCCTGCCTGCCTCTGAGTTCTGCTGGACCCTAATGCTATTTCAGAATCATCTTTCTTTGTCTTTGCTTCTGAACTTAGACAGAAAACTCCTCAAAGGCTTAAACTGTGGTTTATTCCTTTATGTGTTCATTCTCCCTTTAATCTTGGTTCTTGGACCAGCACCCAGCATATACCTGGCATGTGGTCACATGTGAATGGATCCAGATTAGAGTTCTTTGGGGGTGGGGGGGTGTCTCCTAGCAATCATCTTTATATTATAATTACCTCCTGGATCATGGATAGAGCTTTCCCAGAGACTCCTCCCACCACAGTCTGGATGTCTAGGTGCAAAAACATCCTTTTTCATACCATTTGCTCTTTTAGGGTTCCCTTCTCTCATTTTTTCAGGGAATAAAGAGGAGAACTGGACGTTAGCCAGCCAGGCACAGCTATGCTTCGGACTCAGTAGCCTGAACGTGTGTTTTCCCTTTTAAACCAAAGTCATCATTATTATCTCAAGGCTGTGCCCCCAAAGTGTGAGACACACCTCAAGGGACTCATTGAGATCATCTGGGGCAGAAAAGGGACACAATTAAATAATTGGATCATGTAGGGAGACAATTATTTCTTCTACAAGTATCTTTTAGGCCTTCCACTTTGGTCAGAAAGAAAGTCTCCGGTTTGTGCTACTAAGTCCCAAACACTAATTCTTCTTTTAATAGAGAATGCAGCTTGAACGCAACAACCAGCAGGGCAACTGTTTCATTCCCCTTTGCAATCGTGGTTCTGTCTGAGGTTAACAATACTGGTTGTAAACGGAAGATACAATTTCTTAGCAAAATTAAAATGAAATTTAGATTATGTGCTGGAGGGGAAAATGTCAAGCAAATAGACTTCCAGGTTGCATGTGAGACTGGCTAAAATCTTGATGTGCTGAACAGCTGACATTTGGGAACATGCTTCCCGGGGACATCCACTCATCTGAAAATGACTCCATGGCCGATGTGGGGGTCTCTCTTCCAGGAGGCACTCTGTCCCCTGGAGACGCTGAGAAACAGTCCTGTTTCCTGAGGCACTGAGGAGAGTGCTCCTGGCAGTTTGGCCCCTGAGCATGCAGGAGTAACTTGATCAATGTGCTCTCAGAAAACAAGCAGATTTTGGAACCACTTTGCCAAGAGTGTAGACACTGCTGGGAGGGGAGTGGTTGATTTCTCCTCTCAGAGCCCAAGTCTCAGCTGCTTGGACGGTTCACCCTTCTCCCATCTGGGAGGTGGACACTTTGATTCCTCTGGTAACTAGTTAACCATCCACGTCAACCGCCATATTCAAATCAGGCCCTGGGGAGGCCCCCCACCCACTTTCTGTTCTCCACCAAGAAGTGGGCTAGCAGTGGTCATGGTGGGAGGCAGTGGCCAAGAACCTTCAGGGTCCCTCCTCCCTTGGGGGCAGGCTGAGGGGGGCTCTGGTCACTGCAAGCGACAGGACGTCAGCAAGGACACAAGGTCACGGAAACAGGCCCAGAATCAACACGGCTGCACCAGGGCACGGAGAACGAGAGACAAACGAGCGAGAGAGAGAGAGAGAGAGAGAGAGAGACAGAGAGAGAGAGACAGAGAGAGAGAGAGAGAGAGACAGAGAGAGAGAGACAGAGAGAGAGAGAGAGAGAGAGAGAGAGAGAGAGAGAGAGAGAGAGACTTTACCGTGTGCTGCTCCTGGTGAGGTGGCGTCGGAGGGAGAGACAGATCGTAAGCGGCCTCAGAAGAAAGAACACAGAACACGCACATACACACACGCACACTTGAGCACCCCCCTGCCTTGCCCAGGCACCAGGAGGGGCAGCCTCAAGCTTGTGGCTCTGGCTTATGTCCATCCTTTCATCTGGAAGTCCCCCGCTCAGTCCCCTGCCCTTGGTAGGCCCCTGGCACTGCCCGACAGCACCAAGAAAGCTAAATTTCCAAGTAGCAGGACAGCCAGAAGGTTATCAATGACCAAAGGCGAAATTGCAACTGAAAGTCACTGCCAAGAGCTGGAGAAACCCCTTTTCTCCAGGGGTTCTGGTGCTGGAAGGTTTTAGGAATGCTTTGAACGTTGTGAGCTTTGGAGCTGGGGACCTGGGTTTGAATCTCAGCTCTGCCCCTAATTCTTATCCTCATCTGTAAAAAAGGCCTTTGGGACTCGGATGTTCAATGAACAGTAGCAATAGCCTTGGCTTTATGCCCTAAGTTATGAAGGAGGGGTCAGCAAAGAGTTCCCACCTGGGATAAAATTAAGGGGCAACTCTCAAGAGTCCTCTGAGAAAATGTGGGCCTGGAGAAATCTCTTGGCATCATGACAACCCTCCAATCATGAATGGAAATCAAGGTGAGAAAAATTTGACTGCCGGGAGAATGGTGGGAGCACCACCGCCATGTAGGTCCCGACAGAATTTTCCATCCATCATTCCTTTTGAAGTTAGTGCTATTTTCAAAAATACAGAATGATTTAAAAGTCTACAATTGCTCCCATGGGTTTTCCCTCCCTACTACCTTTTTTGCTTTAGTTTAGTGGTTCTCAAAGCTCTAAGTATCTAGGAATCACAGCATACACAGAATTGTGTAGATTTCCCTTTATAGACTAAGAGATTGTTCAACAATTTTTGCCTAACTTGCTGACTTTAGGTGTAATATGTGACTCTTCTGAATGTCTGTGTGTCTATCTATGGGAAGATGACACCATTATGTCATCTTGCCCATTTTCCCATTATGCCCATTTTCCAGATGAGGAAGCTGAGGCCCAGAGAGGGACAGTGACGTGCCCCAGGTCATGTAGGCGGGAAGCAGCAGACTGAGATTTAAACCCAGGTATGTGAATCTTGCACTCTAATCTTCTTTTTGTTACATGCAAGAAAAAGAATGCCTTCAGGGGGCAGGGGCTGTTTTGAGGATGGGGATAAAAGAAGTGATAGCCTGAGGGCTCCTTCTTTGGCTTCCTGGCAATTCAGCTCCTGAACGTGCAGGAGAGGCTTGATCAAGGCGCTTGGCCACCTGTGCTGGCCTGCCTTGAGGGAGGAGTGGCAGTGCCAGATGGACTCTTGGCAGTGAGGGCAGGGTCACGAGCTGCTAGCTGCTGAGACGTGTCAGTTGGCTGCCCCGATGCAGGGGCGCAGAGCGTGATATCATGTGAGAAGGCTCATGAGATGGCGTGTTAGCGGTGGTCATGTGGACATGGCACTCGGTCAGTGGATGGAGCAGGACACACACACACAGACATTTGGGCGAGATGCAGGAGGGGTGGAAGCTGTCGGGAGAGCTTCGACACATCCCTTGGAGGACCACAGGGAACGTCTTCTCATATCTGAGACAGGGCCGCAATCACATCCCTGTAGCAGAATCCTTGCCTCCGGCCCAAAAGGCTGGAACAGCAAGATTCCTTGCAACAAGTAAGGGAAGAGCCTCATGCCCTCTTCCCCTGGATTTCCAGGCCTTGCTGGGGCCTCCAGGAATCCAGGCTGGCTGGGCTGCCAAGTCTCATTGTGCCAACTCCTGAAAACCTTCAGGATCGGGCCTGGGAGATGGGCAGCAACCCTGAATCTGACAGCAGAACTTGACTCAGTGATCTTGCTAGACTCGTTTCCCTCTGGGCCTCAGTTTGGGCATCTACAAAATGGGAACACTAGGAACTTCCCACATGGGGTTGTTGTGAAGATCACATAGATGGCTGTTAGTATCACTATTACCAAGTCAAGTTTCTTGATTTTATGGGGGAACTGAGGCACAGAGAAGCTAAGGGACTCACACATCTATAGAGAAACCAGACAGAATCACAGGAACCTTGTTTCAAAACAATAAGGTTAATCTAACACTTGTGGTTCTCAGCCCTGTCTATGAGAAGCTGGGCACACGGAACAGATTAAGCAAGTTAAAAGACCAAAAAGGAAAGAAAGGAAGGACCTTAGGGCTAGGTACTTAGCACTCTTCTCCTGCCAAAGTGACATCCATGTGGTAACAAGGAAAGACAGTAAGTGAAGTCCTAGTAGGGTGAGAGAACTTCTCAGGCAGAGGAGGCCACAACCTTGCAGCCAGGGGGAGGATTCTGAAGCTTTTACTGGGTAAACAGTTGCAGGTTGAGGGGTCCTTCTCTAGCTTTCTGGCAGCTTGACCCCATGGGCATGCAGGAGTGGCTTGATCAAGGTGCTTAGCCAGTTGTGCCAGGCCTGCAGCCCTGACCTGGAGGAGTAGTGGCAATACCAGATGGATTCTTGGCAGTGAGGTGGGAAGGGTGTCAGGAGTGGGGTCTCTGGGTCTACCTCTCCCATCCCTATGCCCAACGTAAAAAGGTGCTTCCATTATTGTCAGCTTTTCCAAAACCCCATGAGAAGCCCTGGCACTTGTCAGGATTCCACTGGCAAAATCTCCGACCTCACAGTTCCTGTGAGAAATACGAGCACACTGAGGCTCACAGGATGGCCTGAAATCGTTGTCTGGATCCTTCCCTTGCATGGGAATGAAAAAAAAAATTAGAAATAGGGATTTTCAAGGTCACGGGCTGGCTGGCTTTATGCCTGGAGCAACTTCATGAAACCAGTTTAAAAGGTTGACTCTACAAGTATGTTGCTAAATTTCTGTGAGGGGTAGGGTCCTTTTGAATGCCTTTGTATAACTTTATATTTAAAAAGGAAACTCAAAATTAAAAAAAAAATAAAAATCTGCTTCCTGTGGCAGATTCTTTTGCAACACAAAGAATCATTCTGTTGATTGATTTTTGGTGGAAAAATTATTTTGTTTTTGCAGATTAGGTTTGCTTCAAGTAGAGCCTAATGATGGGTCCAGGGAGTCCAGAAGCAGCATATTGCAAACTACAGCCCATCATGGCAAAAACCGTATGGTTGAAAGACTTGTTCTCAGGTCTTTAGAAGGCCATTCCTTCCTCAAATCGTGAGGTCAAATTGGGGGATGGAGGTGGGATGAGGCATCAGTGGGGGCCCCACCCCAGAGCTGAAGCATGTCAGCTTCCATCGAGGTCTGGGAGGAAGTACCAAGGGTGAGCTGATCAGACCACTTCTACGGTGCCACATCCAGTGGTGGCCACAGAGGGCAAAACCCACCACCCAGGGCACAGCTGGCAATGCAGGGTTGTGTGTGGACAAGTGGATGTGATTGACAGGGTCCTCCCCACCTATGACCAACTTGGGAGCTGCTGTGCAGATGTCATCCTGGAGGGGTTGAGGAAGTATGGGAGCGGTGCCTGCCTGAGCTGGTCCCCCCTTGTCATGGAGACCACCCCTGCTCAGAACAAGAAGGGGTTTGGGTCTCCTGATGCCAGAGTGTGTGGCAAAGTGCCTGCTTTCTGCAGGTCACACTCATGTTAGGCAGATGGTCAGGCTCACACCACCAGCATGGGGGAGAAGGGAGGGAGGGAGGGAGGATGGGAGGGAGGGAGGATGGGAGAGACGAAAGAGCAGGACAGGAAGCCAGAGAGGGAATGACAGAAAAAAGGGGAAAGAGAGGAGGAGGAAGAGAGAAACAGAAGCAAGGGAGGAAAGGGGATGTGAGATTCACTCCAGGCTGAGGGCAGTAAAATGCTTTGACTCTTCAGAATTTAAACGTTCTCAGGGTTTTGCAAGGCGCCTGCGTGACACCTTGTAGGAGCCGCTCAAATAGCTGATGGCGGGAGGGAGGAGTGTATTTCATTACATTCTCACATATACTGGGCATTATCTTTAAAAATCTTTTTTTTTGAAGGAACTGGTGTAAACTTGATGGCAAACAACTTGTATGTGGTTTGTATTTTACATTTCTCCAAATTCCAATGAGGTTGGATATTCCCCCCCCCCTCCCATTTTTATTAGTTGCCAGCATTCTGTGATGTTTCTGTTTAAATCCTTTGCCCATTTATCTATTGAGGGACAGTGTTTCTTATTGATTTGTAATTGCTTTTTATATATGAAGGCCATTGAGTCTTTATTTGTGACAATTCCCCCCATTTGCTGTGCATTTTACTTTATTATCATCATTGTACCTACAGAACATCTTAATGATAATGTAGCCATTTAGATTTTTTAGCCATTTAGATTTAAAAAAAATAATCTCTCCCATTGCTCTAATACTCAACTAAGTACTCAACTACTTTAAAAAGAGGGAGGGAGACAAGCAGGGAGGGCAAGAGGGAGAGAGGAAGAAAGAGAAAGAAAAAGAGTAGAGAAAGAAACAGAGCAGATAAGAAAGAGGAGGAGAAAGGAGCAGATAAAGAAAAAAGGGGGCGGGGAATCTGACCAGAGTCAGAAATATGACCAACCCCCTACCCCTCATGCATATCTCTACCAGCTCACAGTCAGCCAGACTGGAGATTTCTTACTCTTGGAATACAACTTGATCTGATGGAGTCCCCAGGGAAGAATCTGAGACTGTAGTCCTTAGATTGGAAATGAGCCATCACTCTGACCCTCACGACACAATCGATCCCTCATTGTTTCTTCAGGGGACCATTCAAGCCCCCCCTGCAGATCTGCTGAGAAGGGAGCCAGGAGGCAGGCGCACAGAGCAAGTCCCTATTTCTCACTATGGGGGTGAGGTGGTCAGAATGCCTCTGAGACTTTCCTTTCTGGGAATGAGCCAGTATGATGGATACAGACAGCATCCTCAAGGAGATTTGTTTCTAGATTAAGGGCTGATTAGGTCTTTTCAGCTTGATCGAAATGCCTACAACGTGAGCAAGGCCCTGTTAAGTTTGCTACCAGGGCCCTAAGAGCTAATGGCTGCTCAGCCCTTGGGTGCCATCTCCGAGTGGCCTGATGATACATGGCCTTTCAGCTAGGCCGTGTGTCCTAGGATTACAGGAGAAGCGAAAGACACACAAGGGGAGTCATCAATTCTACAACTACGGGGTCTTTAGGCACAGGATGCGGGTCTGAATTCTCATGCACATTCATTTCCTGATTGTCTTTTTAGGGACTCCCCAAAGAGACAGTGGCTTGGGCGGAGTTTATAGAGCAGAAGGAAGATGAGATGTCCTGGTGGGACTAGTCTACAGAAAGCGTGGAGCGAGGAGTTATGACGTGGCTGTGTGGGGAGGCAGAAGGGGGGGTCCTTTCTCCTTCTTCCTCCATGGTGGCTGTCATGCAAAAGCCAATCGAAGCTCTTCCTGGTGGCATGCGATGCCCCCCACTGCCCCAGAGCTCACGCTCCCCACCTTTACACCCTGAGAACACATCCCCTAATCCAGTGGGCAGCCCCAGGTTGGGGAAGGGGACTGAAGAGGCAAGTGAAAGCCTCGAGAAGAGACTTACGTGAAGGCAAAGGCCACCAGGGCCCCACTGACCACTATGAAGTCGAGAATGTTCCAGAGGTCTCGGAAGTAGGCACCCTGGTGCAGGACGAGCCCCAGGTCAATCATCTATGGGGCAGAAGAGACGGGGCTCAGATCCCTCATGCCTTGGGGAGCAGCCCCCACCCTTCTAGCCTCTAGGGGAAAGGCAACCGGAGGCGGCATGGTCACTAACGGGACCCCCCTCATCCTGCAGGGATGGGACAGTGGCCAGAGGACCCTAGGGGAGGAGTGAGGAGCCCCCATACAATGAGAGGTGGCCCCTCTCTACTTCATGACTTGCTGGTTCTTTGGCCCAAACCTTGGGGTTCCCCCTGACTCCTCTTCGTTCTATACCTCACATTGGATCCACTAGCGATCCTTCTTGGTTCTGCCTTCCAAACATTCCAAGAATCTGCCCACTTCTTGCCAACTTCTTGGCTACCACCCTGGTGTCACCCCCACCATCACCTGCCTGGACCAACACAATCACCTCCCTCCTTTGCTCTGAACCCTCCATGGCTCCCATCCACCCTGCCCTCTCCGCCCCCCCCATGTCGGTCCTCCCCGCAGAGACCAGAGGGCACCTGTCAGCACCTGAGTCCAGTCGTGACCCCCCTCTTCTTAGAACCCTCCATGGCTCCTACCTCACCTGGAGTAAAAGCCAAGGTCCTCCCTGTGGTCGCCAAACCCCTGCATGACCTGCCCCCCACCCTCGCCGTCACTTCCTCGCTCTTAGCTCCCTGCCCTGGTTTTCCCCACTATCCTTGCTCAGTTCTTCCAGTCACACTGGCTGTCTCACTGCTCTTCAAACCAAACACACCAAGCGTTTCTAATCCCTGGGGCAAGCCTCCTGCACCAGGGTGCCATTCTGGAGGGTGCAGAATCCCATGGAGCCCTGGCATTCACCTTGATCACCATCTCAAAGGTAAAGACGCCTGTAAAAACGTAGTCAAAATATCGCAGCACCTGCAGGGGATAAAAGCAAGGGGGCAGCAGGTCACTGGCTTGCTCCAGGAGAGCCCCTGTGAACCTAGCGATGGCCCACTGGGGTGTGCGGTTATTACCGGCAAAATCCCCAAGGAGGGAACACCGATGCCATGGATAGATGGGCAGGGCGAGTACTGCACAAGGGCCCCTCCCACCCTTAGTAGAGATTTCTATGTTGTGAACGACACTGTCCAGCAGATGGCAGCAAAGTCCTAACAAAATCACTATCAGGCCGGTTTGCTTACCAACGGGATGGGAGCCGTTTTTATTTGTCAAGGCTGGGTGGTTTCTGCCTGGACGAACAATGTCCTGCAGCTGGCTCCTCTCCAGGACAGACCATAACACGTCTGTGATGTGACACTGGTGTGAAGATGTGATCGTGCTGGCACACTGCTCAGTACGTGGTAATAGCAGGGGGCAACTCCATCAGATTTGTGTTCAAGGCCTGACAATTACGGAGCACTGCCACCAGAGGGCGACTACGAGCACCTGAGTCACATCAGGGCCCTTTTCCGCTCAGGACCCACTGTGGCTCCCACCTCACTTCAGGTAGAAACCAAAGTTGATTGTCTCCTCCTTTGTGGCTTGGTTCAAATATCACTTCCTCAGTGAAGCCTTCCCTGACCACCTGTTTAAAATGCCACTTCCTGGCACTTGCGATCTTCCTTACCTAGTCTCCTCCCTGCCCCTCCTCCCCCTTCCTGACAAACCTCTTGTTATAGTTATTAACAATTTCAAATGTCACCCAAATGTCAGCACTTAGAGGACAGGGATGTTTGCCTGTCCCTGTGGCATCTCCAGTTAATAACACAGGGCGTGACATACAGTAGGTGCTCAAGAAGAGCTTGCTGAATGAATAGCTGGAGCTGTACTGGGTCCTGCAGGAGTTGGCCTCTGTGATTTCTTGTGGTCACAAATCACATTCCCGTTATGTGTGGTATCTGAAAGGCCATCAGGGACCAGTGTGGCCAGAGACTGACTTCCTGGAGTGGGGTGGCAGAAGCAAGGGGCTGGAAGGATCTGGATAGGCAGAGGAGCTGGTGGAGAGACAACATTTCATGTGTATTGAGCAGAGGACAGACACAGTGTGGCCAAAGGCCTGGCGTTCTGTAAGCTCTAGGAAGGCAGGGACCATCTCATACCGTGTCAATCCTTGATGTTTAGCTCTATGCCTGGCACATAGTAGTTGCTCATTAAATTACTAAATAAAGCAATGAATGGAAGGAAGGAAAGAAGGACGAAAAGGAGTGGGGGAAGGGCAGGCCAGGTGGCCAGGTGAATCAAATTCTGGAGAGCTGAAGTTGAGCAAGAGGAAATAAAAAGTCCAATAAATCAGATTAAACCAAATCTAATATTTAGATCCTGTATTTGACCTGTATACATGACAATTTTCTGAAGCTCAGTCTAATCCAAAAAGGTTCTCAGTCTCGTTTATCCCAGGGAAATGCAAATCAAAGTCCCCATGACATTCTACTCCACACCCACCAGCTCAGCCAAATACAAGAGCCGCCAGCACCAAGTGTTGACAGGACTGTGGATTGGGGGGAGCCCCAGACACTGCCAACGCGGCTGCCACTGCATGATCCAGTAAACATCTGGCTTCATCTAGTGAGTCCAACCTATGCAAATTCTATGCTAAGAAAACTCCATTTCTGGTTTTACATCCTGGAAAAAGTCATGCCCAGGTGCCTCCGAGCCATGTTGGGGGTGGGAGCGTGTGGTAAAGTGGAGTCACTCCAAATGCCTGTCAACAGGGAGATGGATAAACGAATCGTGCCACCTGGTGGAATATTAAACAGCCACAAAAAAGCCTGGCGGCCACTATCCACAACCATACGTGCTCATCTCACAGTGGACACAATGCCGGGTGTCAGAAGTGAGGCACAGAATGAGTCCATCTGTTTACTGTTAGAAACGGGCAAATATCAATTCTAGTGTTGAAGGATGCATTTGCCGGTGGGGGATATCAGAGAAGCTAAGACACGCTCCTTCCAGAAGCAGGGTTGCGGGTACCTCGAGGGTAGGGTTTTTCAGCACTGTTGACGTTGAGACATTTACTATGGCAGGGGGCTGTCCTGGGCACAGGAGGGCAATGAGCAGTGATCCAGGCCACCACCTTCTAGCTGCCAGGAGCATCCCCCACCCACCTCAAGCCATGACAATCAAACGTGACTCCAGATGTTGTCCCTGATTTTGAACCTCCCTCCAGAGGGAAGAAGAGGAGGGATCGAGGAAGCCCCAATGGTTAGGGGCAGTTCTGTTCCACTTCCTGCCCCGGGTGGTAGTTACATGGGTGTATATACTTTAAAATCCTTGATAAATGGACCATATATGTCCTAGGCACTTTTCTGAGGCCTGTTCTCGTTCAGCTAGTAGGAAGAACTCAGGGGAGGGTACCTGGGCATCAGCTGGCAGTACAGGGACACCGTGTTCTTGACGAGGGGAAGAGGGCTTTGAGGTGAGAAGTTTCGACTGCGAGATGGAGCAGAGAGCTGATGCTTTGCAGAACGCCCCATGGGGGATGGCTGAAGCTCTCCCTAGATTCCTACAGCCTTGGGAGCTGCACAGCACCCCCTGAGCTCTCCAAGCTTATCCCCTCCTTGCCGGACACAGGGCCTTCTCTGGTCTCCTAGAGTAGGCAGGGGCTTTGCTGAGCCCTCTTGAAAGGTGCCCTCCCAGGGCCTGGGTCGCTGAGGTCCCTGGGGGAACTGGGCAGCAGGAGATAACTGAGTGCAGCCTGCGCCCGGCCCTGGAGCTAGTTTCCTCCAGCAGTCCTGTTCTAATTATTTCCTGCTATTTTTCTCCCCTGCACCATGCCCCTGTAGTCAGGTCCCCAGGGGGCCTGCCAGGCCTGCTAAGGAAGGGCAAGTGCAAGGTAAGCTGCCGACAGGCAGCCTTGATTTATGGGGCACTCCAGCCTTGCCAGACTCCTAACCTACTTAGCGAGGGTGGCAAGGCTTCATCCCCAGTGGAAAATGTACTTTTGGTGATGGGCAGGAGAGAGGGACAGGAGCTAGGAAAGGAGGTACCGCTGCCAGTCCAGTCTCTGCCATGCCCCCACCTGGCAGTGCCTCAGTTTCTCCTCTCAGCCACTGGCAGGCACTCATTCCTACTTGACAGGCTTCAAGGGGGGGCCAGGCACACAGCAGGTGCTTAATAAACAGAGAGGGTTGAGGGAAGCAGCAGGAGCTTTATGGGAGGCCAAATTGGAATTCTGCTGCATGACCCTGGACCAGTCACTTAACCTTCCTGTGCCTCAGTTTCCCCATATGTCCAATGGGGATACTTGGGAAGGCTTGCATCCCAAATGCCCCAGGATGGTACCTGGAACACAGCAAATGCTCAATTAACAGGGGCCATTTGCAGACCCTGGACCCGCAAAGGGAGAGCCTTTCAGCTCTCCAAAAACCTAAAAGTTTAAGCTGTATTTCTAAGTCAAAATAATCCTTTCTTTCAAAGCTTCATGTCAAAATGGAAGAGTCTGTTTGGTGAGATGCGGTTGCCTAGGGGATGGCCTATGGAGCAGCCCCCTGCCTGAGTATCTCCCACATTCCACACAGAGAAAATGCACCTCGACATCCCATCAGCCTCACTCCCCGACCAGGGACTCCAGCAATGTTCCACCCCGGCCACTCTGGGCCACTGCTTCCCTGCCAGGCACACAGAGCCACCGCGTCCTTAAGGAACGTCCTGCGCTCCAGAACATCCCCGAAGAATCGGAGCTTCCCCTCCTGACCAGCAGCCCTTCCACTCTAGTTAGGAGCTTTTGGATGGAGGGGAAAGTGGCCTGAGACAGAGGAGCTGGGCTGGGAAGGGGACACCGGGTAGGACTCACGTTGTTCCGTGGTGCGTTGGGCTGCACAGGGTCCTCGGCTGCCAGGGCAATGCTGCTCATGGCAATGACCATGAGGATACACATCTCAAAGTAGCGCAGGTTCAGGATGTAATGGCACAGGCGGCGAAGGCTGTCGGCAATAGGCGGGTGTGCAGAGGTCCATTCAGACCGTGGGCTCATAAGCCCTTTCCTTCTACCATCTCCTGACAGCACCTACCACTACCTTAGACCTCTCACTCCCAAAGTCCCACACCCAACAAACTATCAAGCTCCTACATCTGGGGGTTCTCTCAGGCTTCCGGGATCCCAAGAAAGGAGAGGGGCCCTCAGTTAGGGAAGATATTCACATGCCCTGTTTGTAAGTTCTTATCACTCCCAAACAACCCTCTTGGAACATCTGATTCCCAGGTGGATTGAAGAAATACTGTCCTTGATTCTGGAGGCGATGAAAACGTTTTTCATGCACAAAATGTCCTATGGTCAGAGAAAACTGGGAAAGTCTGGGTTAAGTAAATTTATTTTTTTTAAAAATTAGTTGAGTGACGTTACACAAGTTACTTAACCCCTCTGTGCCTCTGTGCTCCGATCTGTGAAATGGCCATAATAATAGGGTCTAACTCACAAGAATGTGGGGATCAAAGAGTTACTATGCCTGGTACATGGTAGAGGCTCCAAAAAGTTAGTTACTTAAATTATGAATTGTAGGCCTTATCAGAGCCTTGATATGCTAATGAACAATACTTACGAACATAACCTTTTAAGTGGAGCTAATAATAATGATAAATATATCACAGGGGTATCTGAATGGCAGCAGGAATGAATGGGTAAGAACAGGGATGCTGGATCACTGTCTCTGGGCTCCCCCACTTGCTTGCTGTATGATTTTGGGCAGGTGACTTCACATCTTTGGGCCTCAGTTTCTTCATTTGTCAAATGGGGATAAGCATAGTACCAATCGCATAAGATTATTATGAGAATAAAAAAAAATTGTAAAGCATTCAGAACCACGATTGACACAGAGTAAGGGCCACGCAAGCATCTCTCCAATAAAACAGATAATGTCAACTAAATAAAAAAGTCCCCAAGAGGCAGCTTATGAAAAGCAGTTACCCCCCCAGCTTATTGGACATGATCCTTCTTTGTCAAGAAGCATTTTGAGGGAGCAGAATTTCAAGGAATACCCTTTGGAAAAGTATCAAATAACACTGAACCACAATGACATATATGTGATAAATTTTTCTCCTAAATAATCTATCCTCTTCAAGGATGCCCAAGACAGAGGGCCGTGGAAATCAGAGACTATCTGCCTAGAATCCAGACCCTCGTGGAACAGAGGTTAGGAGCAAAGCTTAGGGATCAGGGCTGCCATGCCTGTATGGTTGTACAGGTTGTGCACTTCACAAGGCAGCCATTTCTCAGGGGTGCCTCTCACATCATAGACTGTGTGGATTAGGATATTTATGACAATGATTTTCTAGCTGATGGCAGGAGGGGGTGTTTCCCAACAAAATCAGTACTTTACAACAAATTTTTACCTCATATGACTTAAGACAAGGGCTTCAATTTTAGATTTGCTCAAAGGTCCCCTACGGACTAAGATTGGTCTTGGAGGCCACTCTTCCCCATTACCCGCTCTCTGGCCTGACTTTCACTGCCCCAGCTATGGGTCATACTCACGGGTTGGTCGTGGAGAGGATAAACATGGAACTGTAGGGGGGCATGGGCTTGGGGCCGTCTTCCCCAGGGTCGTCTTCCTCCTCCTCCTTCTTCTCTTCCTCCTTTTTTGGCAGTGGGTCTGGGTTGGCGTTTTTGTTCACTGTTGGGACAAGAACCAACACAGGGCTCCTGCCACAATTTCCCACAAGCCTTTGGGCTCCTGTCTACGCCCCAGAGCAGGCAATAAGCAGCGGACACTGATAAAGTGTGTACTACTGTGTTTCCCCGAAAATAAGACCTAGCCGGACCATCAGCTCTAACGCGTCTTTTGGAGCAAATATTAAAATAATACCCGATCTTATTTTACTATAAGACCGGGTCTTATATAATGTAATGTAATGTAATGTAATGTAATGCAATGCAATATTATAATATAATATAATATAATAATATAATATAATATAATATAATATCGGGTCTTACATTAATTTTTGCTCCAAAAGGCACATTAGAGCTGATTGTCTGGCTAGGTTGTATTTTTAGGGAAATAGGGTATGTGCCAGGTACCATATTATGCAGTTTAATCCTCACATGATCCGTGAGGTTGGTATTTTATGATCCCCATTTTACATATGAAAAAACTGAAGCACAGAGAGGTGAAGTAACTTGCCCAAGGTCACACAGCTGGGATGTGGCAGAGCTGGGATTTGAATCCAGGCAGCCTGGCCCCAGAGTGCCTGCTCTCAACCACTCTATAGTCTTGAGTTTGGAGGGACCCTCACAGGATTTTAACAGACTTTCTCCCATCTCATGATGATCTTCATACTGTCATTTGGAGGCAGGCAGGGTGAGTCCCAATAGCCCCACTTTATAGATGGGGATACTGAGCTCACCTACCGTCAAACTCAGGGTTTCCCCTGTTAACACCCCTCTCCTGACTAGGGTGAGGAGCCATCACCCTCCTGAGTACTGATTCTGCAGCCTCGGCTGGCTAGGAGTTCATGGGTAGGCTGAGACTCTGAGCCTCAGTTTTTCCATCTTTAAAATGGGCACAATGACAAGATCCATCTCGTAGGACTGTGGTGAGCATTTATGGAACAACCTCATGGAAATCTCTTGCATATAACTGACACTAGAGGAACTGGGCTACTGTTATCATCTTAGGAAATAAAAGTTCACTGGGTCATTTCCAAATTCCTAGTTTTTCTCTGATCCTAATCTTAAATGGGGGGGGGTGGAGTCGAGGGGATGAGAACTGCCAGTGCTTTACGTGCTTAGACCTTCACTGCCCAACATGGAAACATGGCTAGTCCTTACAGGTGATGAGCTGTAAGTGCCAAACACACAGGTCAGACAGAGCGCGAGGAAAGGAATGTCAAATAGGTTTTAAGATATTGTTAAAAATCAGCATTAATAATTTTTAAGATATTGATTATATGTTGCAATGGTAACATTTTGGATATAAATAACATTTTGGGTTAAATATAATTTATTATTAAAGTTCATTTCACCTATTTCTTTTTTATTTTCCCTCCCTCTCTTTCCCTCCTTTCTCCCTCCCTCCCTCTCTCTCCTTTCTGCCTTTTAATTTAGCTACTAGAAAGTTGAAAATTACATATGTGGTCTGTGTCATGTTTCTTTTTGGACAGCGCTGGCTGAAAAAAAATAATCTGATTCCCCCAAATTTCCATCAGAAGAATCTACTGCTCTTCAGATATAGTGGCTTGCTGGCTCCCCCGTGGGAATTTGGGATACAGGCAGTATCACTCACCCTCTTGAGCATATATGGACCAGCCACTGTATGCACATTATCTCATCTAATGTTTCCAGCAGCCCTATGGGGCAGGAACTATCTCAATACCCATTTTCCAGAGGAAGAAACTGAGGCCAGAGAGGTGGGGTCACTGTCCAGGGTCACTTAGCCAAGCCTCCAGGGACTGAGCCCAAGGGATGCAGGGTCCCAACTCACTCACATGCAAGGGTGAGGACTCACCTTGGACGACGGTGTGGTTGAGGGGGGGTGGGCAGGCTGGGGGGATGTCCACTGTGGTGTGGTCGGGTTTCCTGGCAGTCTTAGCTGAGTTGGTCTGGGTGCTGCTGGGGTTGGTGACGATAAGGCTGTTCTCGGGAGTCTTGGGGGGGCCGGGGTTGGACGGGTTCCCCGGGTTGTTGGGCATCCGGCGGCCGGCGGTGTTCTGGGGATTGGTGGCCGTGGCGGGTGGGGCCGGCATGGGGCCGGGATTGGTGCTGTTCCCCATCTTGGCGGGGCTCTGGGGCAGGCCGGCGTGGCTGAGGCTGTCATGGGGACTCGCTGACTCTGCGGTGGCCAGTTTGTTGTTCTTCATGTTGTCGATGTCCTCGGCCAGCGGCGGGTCTTGGCGGCCCAGGTCTTGCTGGATCGGCCGAGTGGTCGACAGGTTGGGGCCCGACACCGGGATCCCGGAGCCCTGGTTGTCCCTGTGGAAGGTAAACCAATATTAAAGAACCTGTAACTGAGAATAACAGAGAACACTTCTGAAGCTTGCCTAAGATGCTGTCACGCAGGGGTACAGCTTGGACATCGAGAGGCCATGTCCCAAAGCACTCCAGCACTGGGCACTGAGAGGGCGCTGGTGGATTCTTGGTCCCCATGTGCGTGTAACTGCCCACCCTCCCAGGTTTCAGCGTGGTGCTTCTCTTGCCAGGAGGGCTGCTTCTTGGAGGGAGAGAAATCAGGGGGAAGAGAGCGTTCTGCCAGAGCCTGCATCCACCCAATCCGAAACTTCCAGACCCGTCTACCTGTCCCCCGTTGGCTCCCAGGCAGGACCGGGCACACAACATTTCCAGGAATGGCTAAAGTGGACAAGGGGACACCATCTGATTCGTGGCCTACAATGCCTCTAGTATGTATGTGAGGGGAAGCAGGCAATCTATGCACATAAATATATTACAGAATAACAATAGAAATACTAACAGCAGACACTTCAGTAACACAAACTTCCAGGTCCTGTTCCAAGCTGTTGACTTGTAATAACTCCTTCATCCTCAGTCCTACGAGGGGCAATTACTAGCACCATTTTACAGATGAGAAAATGGAAGCTCAGAGAGGTTAAGTCTCTTGCTCAAGGCAATACAGTTGGTAAAGGGATGAGATAATTTCTCACAGGTATACAAGTGTGGTGGGCAAAGCATCTGAGGTAGAGGGAACAGCCAGTGCAAAGGCTCTGAGGTGGGGACAAGCTTGCTGAGTTTCAAGAGGCCAAAGAGACTGGAGGTGTAGAATGGGGGACATGAGGAGGGCGCCTCAATGACTGTTAATTAACACCATGCAGTCAGACAGGAGGAGAAGAGTCAAAAAGGAGTGCTTAGTGTATTTGGAGGGGGAGAGAAAAACTTTAAGGGTCCTCACTGAGCTTTTCCTACCTTAGTGCCCACTGGGTCATCAGCACCATGAGGCAAGCGGTTTATTTTTGTCTCTCTTGTTCATAGCTGTGATTGCAGTGCCCAGAACAAGGCACTACTTGTCAAATGATAAATGAATGTCCCCATTTCGCAAATGAGGACACTGAGGCCCAGAAGTCCCACAGGCCCAGACCTCCCTGCAGGGAGTGTGCCTCCTCCCACCTGCACACTCAGCCCAGCTTGGTAGAGACCCTCAGAAGCAGTGGCCCCAGGGAGGGTGGCTGGGTCTAGAGACCGTCAAGGGCCTCCCAGGCCAGAGCCCACTCATTGCACGTCTGTCCTCGCTGGCCCCTGCTCTGCCCGCTTACTCAGGGATTTGGATAGACCTGGCTTCCCAGCCACCTCCCTGAGGGCTCAGCCCCCGCGTGTCATCTGCTTGCCTTCACACACCCCTTCTGAACACTTGATCCTCGTATAAGGGGCCCCCTTCATCCCCCAATCCCTGGGCATGGGTCCCTGGCAAAGTCTGTTTCCCGGAAACAAAGGACCTCTGTTGTTTATAGTCTTAACGATGCCTCTTTCCAGAGGGCTTTGCAGTTCAAGACTTCTCTCTGGCTCTTCTTAAAGGCAGCCCTTGATTCTACAGCCTGTGCCCTCCATACGTCCTCATAACAGCTCACACTTATTGAGACCTTGCTGTGTCCTGGATGTGACACACATCAGCTCATCTAATCCTCAGAATAGCTATGAGAAGTGAGTAGTACTGTTATTCTCATATTTTTTTAATTATTAGTTTAAGGTACTGTTATTCCCATCTTACAGATAAGGAAACTGAGGCCCAGAGGCAGGAAGGGCCTTGCCCAAGGCCACACAGCCAGTTGGTGACAGAGCTAGCCTGGAGTCCAAACAACATGGCTCCAGCATCCATACTGCTAACCCCTACCTGACACTGCACCTCTCTCATGAAGCAGTTTGAGATCTCCCAGAAGGCTTAGCCCACAGCTGATGGGTCTGGGAATCCTTGGCACACCCTGTAATGGCCAAGCCAAATTCTGTTCTATTTCAACTCATTAACTTCTTGAAAGATCTTATCAGGCTGGCATCATGACTTTTCCCATTATACAGATGAGGAAACTGAGGTCCGGAGAAGCTGAATCATACTTTTAAATGGTTTCGTCAGGCTATTGCCATCATACACACTCACTCAAGAGACCAAAAGTGAGTAAAAGACAGCTCTCAGATTGTACCCGTTCATTGAATGCCCAGGAACTGAAGCCCCTGGCCAGCACAGGTCTGGTTCCCCAGGCCCAACCCGGAAGCCTAAATCTACCTAATGCTTACAAATCAAAAAAGCGGGCCTCCCCTGAAAGGTCTCTCACTTGCTAAGCCACTGGCACCATTTTGTTTTTTGCATTTTAACTTGCAAAGTCCATGGTATTAGTAAGCAAAGGAGGGACAAGGTAATTTATTTTCAGACTTGTCTTTCTGAGGCCACACAGAGAGTAGGGCAGGCCCAGGAGAATTTCTCTCTATTCAGTCACGTGAGTAGGTCATGGATCGACACGCTGGAAGGCAGACTGACCTGGTTTGAGTCTCAGCAATGCCACTTACTAGCTGTGACTCTCTGTAGTTTGATTAACATCCGGAGTCTCAGGTCCCTCATCTTTAAATTGGGAATAAGAATAGTAGAACCTTCCCTAGAACTTGGAGATGAAAGTGGAGACCCTGGTGCTGATTTGTTCTGTAACCACTAGTGAGTTAGACTGTTTCGCATCCAAATCATGGACACGGGAACCACACTGAGTCACCGTGAGGAATATAAGTAAATGTGTGAATGAGGTGAGGCTAGAGAACTCCTTCCAGGCCTTGAAATCCTGTGGAATTTTCCCTCATGGATTTAGAGTTTGCTTGGAACCAGTGACCCTTTATTCCTTCCAATTTCTTCCTTTTGGAATAAGAATGTTTATCCTGTGCCTGTCCCAACACTGTATTTTGGAAGCAGACAACTTGTTTTCTAGTTTCCAGATTCATAATGGAGGGGAATTTTGTCACCAAATGGGTCATACCCAGAGCCTCACCCATTCCTGGCTTAAATGATGAGATTTGGGATTTTCGAGTTGATGCTGTAAACAGGTTAAGACTTTTGGGGCTATTGGGATGGGGTGAATGTATCTTGCACATGGATGGATGTGGATTTTGGGATGGGGTCAGAAGGTGGACTGTAGTGGGTTGAATGGTGGTCCTTCAAAAGATATGTCTACCTGGAACCTGTGAATGTGGCCTTATTTGGAGAAAGGGTCTTTGCAGATGTCATTAAGTTAAGGATCATGAGATGAGAGAGTCCTGGATTAGGGTGAGTCCTAAATCCAATGACAAGTGTCCTTAGAAGAGAAGAAAAGGGGAGAAGACACATACACACACCTATGATGTCAGAGACAGAGGTTGGAGCGATGTGTCTACGAGCCCAGGACTACTGACCACAAGGGATCACCAGCAACCCTAGAAATGAATGCTGTGCCTGGACAGTGAGCGTCAGCTGTAATGGTGTGGATGGAATGAAATGAACTTGAAATCATTATTTCCCCAACGTCTTGCACAGCCTGCAAATGGGTTCCTAATTCTAACTTTTTTTAGAAGTTGTCCTTCAGATGAAAATCTGGCTGGGAGAATTCCCTCATATGTGTGTGCGTGTATATATATGTATTTATATATATATACACATACATACATATATATATATACATACATATATATATATATAATTTTTAAAAACATTTTTTATTGGGGAACACTGTGTTTCTCCAGGGCCCATCAGCTCCAAGTTGCTGTCCTTCACTAATTGTGGAGAGCGCAGCTCAGCTCCAAGTCCAGTTGCCGTTTTCAATCTTTAGTTGCAGGGGGCACAGCCTACCCTCCCATGCGGGAATTGAACCGGCAACCTTGTTGTTGAGAGCTCACGCTCTAAACAACTGAGCCATCCGGCCACCTCTCTATATTTTTTTTAAATAGAGAGACAGCCCTATTGCAAAGCAGGCTGAGTAAATCATCCTTTCAAAGAGCATCTGAATCCTTTGGCCACCCTCTAGAAAGGTTGGACTAAATAACACAGCAGTTGAGACCACGGTGAATGTTTCAATAGAGGAACAGTGGCTCGCCTGGGACCAAGTGCCCCCTATTCAGATGGAAAGGGGATCTGCAGGCCTTTGTTTTGTCTTGTTTTTGCTTCCTTCGTTGGCTCTGTGTGTCACAGAGTTTTAAGAAGCTCAGCTGGAAGAGGCCTAATATCAATCTCTAGGAGGTTTCATTTGCAATGTCTCCAAGGAGAACCTAAAAGGGGCAGAAAACTCTGAAGTCAGGCTCCTTCCCCCTTCCCTCTTGGGGATTTGCCATCATCTGTCCTGAATAGGCAGCTGGTTGCATAATGCCTATCCTGCAATGCATCCCTATGCCAGCTAATCACTTCAGCATCCCTCTGCCAAGGGCTGCAGACAACTTGCCTAGGGCATGCTCAGGCCCCGAGACCCAGAGGATGGTCCTGCCTCCTTCTGCCCCATTGTCCTAAGGATCTACATGCATTAACCCATTTAATCCCCACAACCACCACCACTGGAGGTGGTATTAGGATCAGGCCCATTTTAAAGATGAGGAAACTGAGGCCCACAGAGACAAAGTCATTTTTCTAGTGTTACCCAGCTGGGAAAGGGCTGGACTCTGGTCCTAGAGATTTTAAACCACAACACCACTCAGTAAATAAAATGGGGCGATAGACAACTTGGGGTGTATGGAATGGGGGTGCTGGAGACTAAGGCCCAGTGGGTGCTGTAAAAATCAAGGTGTTAAAGGATAAAGCACCCTCTTTTCCCCATGCAGGATAAATTGTGAGGCTCAGAAGTCTAGCATCTCTCTTTTTGCTCCTTTTGGTGAGTAGGTTGTCACGGTGATAGGAGCAGGTGGAATGAAGATGCAAAGAGTTGAGATGTTAATTCTGGGGTGGTGGGGCACAGGTCTTGGCAGAGTCCCCCTTGCTAAGTCAGGTCTAGCAGAGTCCCCCCACTGCCTGGCTGCTGGGGGGAGTGGTGGACACTCTGCATTCCAGATTTTTACTGGGAGTCAGGGAAAACTCCATCCTCACTTTGGTGGCCTTGGGGTGCCACTGAGCTCAGCTCCCTGGTGTGGGGGATCCGAGGCCAGCAATTATTGAGTGAGAGGAAATAGAATGTGCTTCTGCTCACTTTTCACTGGGGTGAGCCAGTGAAATCTTTAGGGGAGGAGGACATTTAAAGCTGGGGAAACTGAAGAGGAAGTGATGAAGGAGAAATGGGGGGAGACAGAGGGAACAGAAAGAAAACAATCATATATATTACCAGTGCTCTGGAGAATGAAAAACAGAGTGTCTGGGAAAAGGCCTAAGGAATGACAAGAGGAAAAATGCAGGAGGCAGTCCTCTTAGATAGGGCCACCAGCTTTGCTGTTTTCAACTATATTATATTCTTGAGTAAAGTTTTATCTTTGCCATTCTTATTTTTTCTTAAAGCACATGAATGGCTCATCTTGGTTTTTTTTCCCTAAAAGTGCCTGACTCTTCATGACGTTTTATTTCCAGTGAGCATTAGAACCTTTTCATCAGCCAAATGAATAACACCTGTCCTGGCCAGGGGTTTGACATGTCTATTAATAAGGGAGTTAGCTGTACCCTCCTGGTGTAGAATAGGAGCCGACAAGCTGAGCATTTGCGGGTGGAAGTGGGGAGGTACTTTCTTTGTCTGTAGAGGAGAGGGGCCAGGGGCCAACAGTGGGACTCAAGAAAGCTGACTTATCATATTACTGCTTGTAGCTGGCTGTTTAGGAAACCCCTTTACCTCTCTGGGCCTCAGTTTCCCCATTTGTAAAAAGGAGTGTGAATGAACAATCTGAAGGCTACGGACCTAAAATTGTTTTTGAATGTCTGTCAATAGTCTTAATAGAAATAGTAAGCACTTATTGAGTGCTTACTACTATTAAAATAGTTAATTTATTGAGTGATTAATATTAATAATATTCATACTGATAATAGCTAACATTTACTGAACACCTATTATAAGCCAGGCTCTACTTAAAGCATTTTACATATATTAACTCATTTGAACCTTATGCTACTCTAGGAGGTAGGTACTGTACTTAGCCCCACTTTACAGATGAGGAAACAGATACCCAGAGGGGGACATACTGCAAGTCACAAAGCCAGGAAACGATGGGGCAGGAGTGTGACCTCTGGCTCGAGTCCGGGCCCTTCACCAGTAGGCTGTGCTGTCATTCTGTCCCTGCCATTCTGCCTCCTTCAATAATGTGAGTAGAGATAATGCTAAGGATGATAATACTGTGTTTCCCCGCAAATAAGACCTAGCCAGACCATCAGCATCTTTTGGAGCAAAAATTAATTATTTTGTATTATATTATAACATAACATAACATAACATAACATAACATAACATAACATAACATAACAACACAATACAATATGACCGGGTCTTATAGTAAAATATAAGACCGGGTCTTGTATTAATTTTTGCTCCAAAAGACGCATTAGAGCTGATGGTCCGGCTAGGTCTTATTTGCGGGGAAACATGGTAATATTATCACTATATTAACAGCAATAGGGTGATTGATCCTTAATTATGGAGTTCTGTGCTAAACACTTTATTCCCCCTAAAATCCTTTCAGAGGCCTCTCATTGTCCTGAGGGGACTCAAGGCCCTGCTGACCGAGCCATCACTGTCCCTTCAATTGTTTTGTCTGCCACTCTTTTCCTCATCCTTCAAACTGCAAACTGGCCTCCTTCTGCTCCACCTCTGGGCCTTTGCACATGTTCTTAGTCTAGAATACTCTCTTTCTTTCTTTGTTCCTGTTGGAAGCCTGTTACCTGCATGCCCATCACCTGCAATTACTTGATTGAACCCATAGCGCTGGCTTAGACTGCAGTAGGCATTTAGTAAACACTGATGGAATGAATGAATAAACCCATAAGAAAAAACCCTAGAGTAGGAATGACCCGGAACAATGATTTTCAGGAGGTTATGGTGGAGATATGCAGAGATCCAATGATATAATAATTGGGGGGCACTGTGGGCATTTAGGAAGTGGGAAGCAAGTACACTAATCTCTTACCATGTGCAGGGCAGTCCCACCTGGGAATGAATTACCTTCCAACTTTCTTATATCCCTCACACAGATGAAAAAAAACCTGCTTGTAATGATCTGTGCTTTTAATTTTAACCTAACTCTGTTTTCCCTATGAGCATCAAGTATTTTCGCATGTTTTAAATACACATCACATTTTCCCAGAATACAACTATTGGACAAATTAAGGAAGACTAAACTCTATTTCACAAGGAACTTCACCTAGAGATGTTCACCATTTTGGAACATCTGGACACTGATGGCAACGCCCTCGTGTCATGTGAGTTGTTAGTACACCCCGGAATCAGCCAGCATTTGTACCTTTGCGCACAGGTGTCTGCTTCAGAATTATGTCGCTCTGTCCTCTAGAGTCTCATTGCTCCCAGGGTGGTCCCTGGCCTCACTGGGGAGCGCCTTAGAAATGCAGACTCCCAGGTTGCACTTGAGATCTACTGAATTAGGATCTGTGTCTTAGCAAGGTCCCTGGGGATTCATGCGCACACCCGATTTTGAGAAGTGCTGGCCTGTGGTGTATGTCATGTAACAACCACTGAAACACATCTTTAAAAAATCAATAAGACGCCGTAATGGTGACATAAAAGGAGACGAAAAGGACATTAATTAATAAAAGAACAATGTCTGTTTCAACATGTAAGTTGTCGGGCTCCTAGGTGTAGAATCACTATAGAACCTTCTAAGGACTGTTAAAAAACATTATTATGAAAAAGAGGTGGCTGTTTCTGACTGGATAAGGGTCTGGCCTGGAAGATGCCTCCAAAAACCTTGAACCCCGTTCTCCCCTTCAATTCTGAGGGCCCAGAGTGGCCTTTCAAATCCCCTGAGGAATAGCATCAGGTAAAAAGATGGTTCACTCAATAACAGCTAAAAATGGTCTCTACTGACCAAGCACTTATTACGTGTCAGCTGTTTGTTCAGGCCCTTTGCACGTACTTCCTCATTTAATTTCAGTAAGTCCCCACTATGCCATTTTAGATCCCACGATACCATTTTACAGATTGAGAAAACTGAGGCCCAGAGTCGTGAAGTCGCTTGCTCAGCGTCACACATGGAAGAGCCATAAACTCTGGGGGAGAGTTCTCATGGAGTTTCTGAGACACATGAGGGTGTGGTGATCTGCCTGCAGCCTCTGGCATCAGACAGCCTGGGTTCATGGTCACTTATCAGATGTATGACCCTGGGCAAGGCAGTTCCACCTCTCAGTTTCCCCGTCTGTAAATTGGGGCGATGACAATGGGATCTATCTCAGGGGGTTGTTGAGAAGACTGAGTTGCTCAGGAGAGTGCCCGGTACACGGCAGGCGCCCCTTGGGCTGTTACTATTGTTACTACGCTGGTCATAGATTTGAGATGACCTCCACTTACTTCCTCCTGCGGTGCCTGCGCTCCTTGTCCTCCCTCCGTGTGTCCATGTCATATGTGACTGGAGCGCCGTGGCGGTGTCGCCGCCTCCGCTCGCCGCCATCTGGACCCTCGCCCTCGCCCTCAGCGCCCCGGGCCGGCCGGCTGCCCTCACGGTGCCGGGCTCTCCTCTCGGTCTTGTCGTCCGGGCCCTCCTCACCTGGCCTGCGATGGGCCCGGTGCCTGCGGGGCTCCCCATCAGCTCCAGTGCGCGGGGACCCGCTGCGGCTCTCCCGGCTGCCCCCGGGCCGGTGTGTGTGCCGCCGGTGGGGGTCTCCGGCCTTGGCCCGCTCCGCCTCCCCCTCCCAGAACCCTGGCGGCTCCAGGCCGCCCTCCCGGGAGTGGTGGTCCGACTCCCGGCCGTAAGGCCCCTCGCGGCTCAGCTCGGCCTCCTGGCTGCCGGCCCAGGGCCGTCGGGCATCCAGGCCCACATTGCTGCTGGGGTCCCGGGCCCGGTCGTGGTAGCGCGCCTGTTTCCGGAGAAAGTCCTCGGCCCGCTGCTGGCCCAGGCGCTGGTCCACCGTGGGCTCGGCCGCCCGGCTCTTGTTGGTGTTGTTGTTGCGGTTCTCCTGGGGGTCGACCACCAACGGCCGGTCCAGGTGAGTCTTCATGTCGGGCCGCAGGTGCCGGGCGTAGGTGGCCTTCCAGCGTTCGTCGGGGTCCATTTCGTTGTACAGGGCCTCCCGGCTGGCCAGCAGGTTTTGCTTGCGCATCTCACTCGTCCGCTGCTCCCACACGGACTTGGCTGGCTTCTGGTTCTTCTGTTGCTCCTTCCTGCAAGGGAAGGGCCCAGGGGTTAGAGCAGTGCTGGGCACTGCACCTGCATGGACCACACGGGCTTATGGGAGCCTCCACCCAGGTGAGCGTCTCAGCTCAGTGGGCATCTCCACCAGGATGGGTGTCCTTCCAGGTGGGCATTTTGGCCCAGGTGAGCATCTCCACCCAGGTGGGATCTCAGCTCTAGTAGGTGTTGCAACCTGTGTGGAAAACTCAACCTTGCTGGACATCTCGGCCTTGCAGGTATCTTGGCCCAGGTGGGAGTCTTGGTCCAGATACACAATGTGTATCTCCACCTAGCTGGGCATTTTGGTGTAATGGGGGGCAAAAGAGGGGTACTTTTCAACCCAGGTGGGTATTCCCATCATCCTCTCCACTCCTCTTTATTTTATAGCACCTGAACCCCTGGGGGCGGTCCTGATGTCCAAAATATTTTAACAGCCAATCATAATGGATACTGGCCTGGAACAGAGCAGGTTCCGGAGGAGCCCCCCGCGCTCCACCCTGCTGCTGCCTACAAGATCCTTTAGTTCTGGGTCTTAGGAGGTCTGGGGGTCCCAGGGAGAACCAGAATGGGTGCTGGGGAGTCTGGGGCCAATGCCTATTTACCCACTGGTGCAAAGCAGCCAGTGGGACTGCTGCTGGGAATGCTGGCGAGGCTGAGGCCCGACTGGGGCATACAGATTTTTCCAAGGGTTTTATATACAGTGGTACCTCGGTTTTTGAACATAATCCATTCCGGAAGACTGTTTGAGTTCTGAAATGTTGGAAAACCGAGGCATGGTTTCCCCATAGAAAGTAAAGCAAAATTAATTAATCCATTTCAGACCTTTAAAATCAACCCCTCAAACTGCAAATTTATTATGAATTTTACTATCTAATGATACCATAGATCCATAAAATTTACGGCATCTGTAAACCAAAATGTTCACCAACATAGATGTATATTTGGGGCCAGTGGCTCAGGTGGTTGGAGCGCTGTGCCCCTAACACCGAGGTCGCCGGTTCGATTCCCACATGGGCCAGCGAGCAGCGCCCTCTACAGCTAAGATTGTGAACAACAGCTCCAGGGGCTGCAATGAGCAGCCAGAGGTTGGAGAGAGCTGCCGTGAGCTGCTGTGAGCGTCCAACTGACAACTGGAGACCAACTGCCTCAGCCGGGGGGAACGCAAGGCTCATAATACCAGCATAGGCCAGGGAGCTGTGTCCTACACAACTAGACTGAGAAACAATGGCTTGAACCAGAGTAGGGAAGGGAGGAGGCGGAAAAAAAGGGGGAAAAAAAGAAAAAAAGACTATTGGTGTCAACAAACCTCCTTCTATGAAGACACCTTAAATCTCACCAATTCACCACCTCTGATCCACCAGCAAACTCTGTCCCCTCTACCTTTATGATCTGTCTAGAATTCAGCGGCAGAATAACACCTCCTTGGCCACAATGCTGGTCCAGCCCCCACTATCTCTTTTGCACAAACCAGCGCAGTTATCTCCAACCTGGTCTCCTGGCTCCAGCCCTCACCCCCAACACTCTGTTCCTCTGACAGCAATGAGAGGGCCCCTGTGATCACCTGAGCCAGGGAGGTCCTGTCCCTCTGCTCAAGAACCCTCTATGGCTCCCACCTGACTAAGAGCGAAAGTTTAAGTCTTCCCCACAGTTCACAGGGTCGTGCATGATCTGCCCCTGTCACCTTGCCCTCATCTCCTACCATTCCCCGTTTGCTCACTCTACTCCAATTATACTGACCTCCTTTATGTTCCTTAAACACACCAGGCATGTTCCTGCCTCAGGGCCTTTGTATATGCTATTCCCACTGTCTGGATACTCTTCCTTCAGATTCACCCCATGGTTCCTCCCTCACTTCCTTCATTCCTTGTCACTTCTCTGACAATTTATTTAAAATCACAACTCTCTCCACTACTGGCACTCCCTACACCCACTTGCCCCTTGTCAATGCTATATCCCCAGCAGCTAGAACAGTGCCTGGCACATAGTAGGCGATTACTAATTATTTATTGTGTAAAAATGGGTGGGAGGGCAGAAATACCTTTTCCTAAAGCTCAACCCTGTCAGGGACTGCTCCTTGCCCCAAATCCTTGACTGGGAAGGTGCAGAGGCTGAGGAGCCTAGAGAGTATGCCAGAGCTGGGGGCACTTACACAGCTATAGACATGTTGGCTGCGGACAGAGGACTCACTTCTGCTACCTCCTTGGCTTTCTGGAGGGCGAGTTTCTGGTTGGCTGCCTCTTCTTCTTCTTGTTCATCCTAAAAGGCACACAGGATCCCTGTTTACAAAACATGAACTGGGCCTTGGGGCCTCACCTCTGACCCTATTGCTAAGCAGGGGCGACAATGGAAATTTTTACAAACAGATTTGGCTTGGGCATCAACCAGAGCTAAGCCTGCCAATTGGAACGGATGCCCTGTGTCCCTTAAGTGTACTGCTATCCCCTTTATGCACAGGCTAGATATCCAGCTCATTATTAACCCTATGTTAGCACACAGCCAGAAGAAAAAAGGAAAAACTCCCTTCCCTTTCCACAGTGGAGATTTTTCTGCACCCTATCTCAAGGAGCTGGAAATTAATGCAAAGATTTTCCTCTCACTCTACTTTCCAGGCTGCTTAAACTCTCTGAATCAAGACTGAAAAAAAAACCAAGCCACTGACTAGCCCCCACGTGCAGAAAAATTTGGCATCCCATGGACCATCCCAGGCATTGCCAACAGCTTCCAGAAGGGAAGCAGGAGAGTAACTCATATTCTCAGTTAGGTTCAGAGAGGAGGAGGATGGGGGAAGATGTTTTAAAAATACATACAGAAAAAGATGATTTGGGGCTTTAAATCCTTCTTCAGCCTTCATGCAGGGCCTCATTCGTAAAACAGAAAAGCCAACCAAGAAAAAGCAAAGAGAAAGAAAAGGCCAGAGACAAACCCGCCAGTAAGAAAAGTCATGTGGCTGTAGGGCCCCTCTCCCCCTGCACTGGGATCTCTGGAGCAAGAAGCAACCTTACCACCTTGGAAATGGTCAGATCAGTGACAACACAGAGGTGGGACTCAGCCAGCTCCCCTGCTCATGAGGCCTCCCTTCCTCCTGGCACTACATCCAGCATTTCTTAAAGCCAGGTCCCTGGACCACCTGCCTCAGAAACACTCCAAATACAGATTCCCAGGCCTCCCAGAGAATGTAGGCTGGGCTCTGGAACCTGCATTCTCAACAAGCTCCCAAATGAGTATGAAATGTGCTCAAGTTTAAACACCAGTGCATGTGGTTAAGAGCACAAATTCTAGACCCACTTGGATTCAAATCCCAGCTCCACCACTTACTGCTGTGTGACCTTGGGTAAACCACATAATCTCTCCGTGCCTCATAATCCTCATCTAAAATTTCAGCTCTCTCCAACTTGCTCTATTTCACTTTTTCCCTTAGTACTCTTCACCAGCTGACAAATTTACTTTTTGTCTGTCTCTCCCACTCAAATAACAGCCTCATGAGGACAGGAATTTCTGCCTGTTCTGTTCATGGCTGTGTCCCTGGTTCCTAGGCCTGGCCTTGCTCACAGTAGGTGCTCAATAAATGATTTTAAATTAATGAATGACAAAATCTGTAAAATGGGGCTCAGAGAACATGCCTCCTGGGGTTTCTGTGAGGATTAAATGAGATAAAAACATATCAGGGGCTTAGCAGTGTGTCTGCCACATGTTAAATGCCTAAGAAATGCTTGTGGAATAAATGAAGAATGTGGTCTACAGGAGAATGTCCATCCCTCACAGGTGATGAGAGTGCCTTTCTCCCTCCCCTTCTCCTACCCTCCTGGAACCCCCTCTCCCCAATGACTTGGATGAGCTCATGGCTGGATCAACTCCCAGAGCAGCCAAGTCAGCTGGCTCCATGGTGGCCAGGCCCGTGGCCATGTGTTTGGGGTGGCAGAGACTTCCGTAGCCCCCCCCTCTACCCCTAATAAGAGCTGGGCCTGGGAAACTCTCTCTCCCTCCTGCCAGGGTCAGCAGATGGAGGGCTGGCAACGTCTGCTCAGTTTGGTTCAGTTCCATGAACATGTCCTGAATACCTTGAGTCACTGGGCTGTGAAGCTGTGGGAGGCCCCAGGCCTCCTGGGGTAGGAGGAAGACTGCACATGTCTCTTTATATGATGGGGATGCTGGGGAAAAGTTTAGGGTGATAGCTCCTAACATGACTTTGTTCCCGACATAGCCATCTCAAATTGCAAAAAAGGTGTCCACCTTCTTTGTGCAGTGCACATCCTGAACAACGATTCCCAGTGGCCCTGCTTGTAGGCTATCCTAGAAATGTGAGCTATGTCACTGAAAGCAATGTTACCTCCTCTGTGCCTATGTGAGGTGGACCTGACTCCCAGGGAGTCCATGACTGCCCAAAGGGGGCATCTGGCACCAGGTTTTGCCCGTAATTCAGCATCACTGACCATGAATAAAAACATGACTTGTTCCCACTCCCCACCCCCCAAATTCTTTTCTGACCTCCTTTCCTCTGCTCTTTTCTCTTTTCTACTCTCTTTTCTGCTTTTTCAGTTCCTAACTATGTGGCAAGGTCACTCAATCTCTCTGGGCCTCAGTTTCCCCATCTGTGAAATGGGGACAACAGCAACTCCCTATCTGTTATGCTTGCTAATGTCTGGCATAAAATTACTTTTTGTGGTTATTATCATTTTTATTTTTATCATTATCTGCTCAGCTGGGGCTCAAATTAAAGTGGCAGAATGTATGAGTCAAGAACTTGGTTTCTGGAACTTGCCAGGTCTGGATGAGAATTCCTACTTCTATAAAACGAGAGCTCTAGGTCCAGGGCCTGGCTCATGCCGAGTGACTGACAAAAGCTCCCTTTATTGAGCACTTACTGTGTACCAAGAACTGTGCTGAGCCCTTGTCATGCATAACGTGATGCTATAAATAGCAGCTGCTATTATCATGCCAGCTCGGGCCAGTGATGTTGCCTTCCTGAGCCTCACTTTCCTTTTCTGCAAAAGGGTGGTAACAGCAATGCCTGGCACCAGGCGTATAACAGAATTCTTTAGTGTTACCACTCGGTGGTGAGGTCCGGCCAGCTTCCAAGCTCACAGAGACGTATGTCAAGCCTCAGGACCCCGTGTAGGTTATTCTCCATCTGTCCTGTCCTTTCAGCTCGAGAGTAGTGACAGCGCCCGCATGCCTGAGGTCTGCACCAGTCCTTAGAGGTCCCTTGAGGCCACCCCACTGCTTATCCACAGGTACTGGGTGGAGTCCGCAATCTGTTTCCTGCTACCCTGTTACCTCACCCCCTCCCACCTCCTCTGCTGTAGATTCCACTTGATTAAGGACAGTGTGTTTTGAGTGGGGAGGAGGTGCCTTCTTTCTGGCATGGTGCAACCAGGGCAAAAGCTCTGACCGTCCCTGTCCCTGCATGCCTGGCACAGTCCTGATCTGCCGTGAGTAGGTGGTAACTTTGCCAGAGAAACATTCTCCCACCAACTGCACCTTGGTGAGCTCCTGGGCGTTGGCCAAATTATCCACCGCGATGGCCAAGAACACGTTCAAGAGGGTGTCTAAAGACGCCAGAGTCAGGGAAAACATTGCCACTTGGTCCCTGGGTAGCTGGGTCTCCTGATCCCCTCCCTTGCACCCTCCATCCACTCTGCCCTGGGCCCAGGTGCGTCCCCACGTCCGCCCATGGAGGATACAGTTCCCAAAGAGTGTCAGCACGATGAAGTAAATGGAGAACACCATGCCGCCTTGCACGCCGCCCTGAGATTTGATGCCGTCGTACATGACCTCGTTCCAGTCCTCGCCTGTCAGGATCTGAAAGGGAGAGAGAAACACACAGCCAACCCCCCTCTCAGCCACGCGCCCCTCGGAGATGCAGCTGTAGGGCCCAAGCCTGCTTGTCCCTGCAGTGAGGGGCTCTCAGCCCACCTTCGAGGGAAAGGCGACCCTGGGGGAGTCACGAACCTCTCTGTAATTGTCTTCCCTCATGGGATAAGGTGATCTGCGAAGGACTGAGTTGTGACCCCTAAATTCTTATGTTGGAGCTCTTAGCCCTCGTGATGGTGTTCGGAGATGGGAGGTAATTGGGGTTAAATGAAGTCATGAGGGTGGGGCCCTCATGATGGGATTAGTGCCTTTCTAAGAAGAGACACCAAAGAGTTTGGGGCCCTCTCTCTTTCTGTCTCTGTCTCTCTCTTTCTCCCATGTGAGGACACAGGGGGAAGGTGGCTGCCTGCAAGTGAGGATGAGAGTCCTCAACAGGAACCACCCCTATGGGCACCCTGACCATGACTTTAAGCCTCCAGAACCATCAGAAATACATTTCTATTGTTTAAGTAACATCTTCATTGGTCCTTCTGGGCAGCTGTGCCTGGGGCAAGGTGAGTGCTGGTGACCAGAGAGGGCTGTAGGCAGAAGGACACAGGTGTTGACAAACAGAAATTGGGCGGATGCTTATGGGAAAGTCTGAGGGGACATGCGTGTGGTGTCCACATGCTCATTAAAAAAAAAAAAAAAAAAGTCCCACTTCCCTCCTTTGTAATATTTCCACGAGGATCAAGTACATGGGAAAAAACTCCAGAAATGCTAATCTGTTAATGCAGGGTTTCTCTGCCTGAGCACTGCTGACATTTGGGGCCAGAGCATTCTTAGGGTGGGCTGTCCTGTGCACTCTGGGGTGTTGGGCAGCAGCCCTGGCCTCCACCCACTAGATGCCAGTAGCATCCAGCCTTGTAGTTGTGACAACCCAAAATGTCCTCCAACACTTCCAGGTGGTTTTGGGGCACGGAATTGCTGTTGGGCCAGAACCCCTGTGCTGAGGATCTGTGGGTGGTGAGTACAACTATAATCAATCAATGTGAGGGCTCAGAACTTTGCTTCATGGACGATCTCTTTCCAACTCCTATCTCAGGCTCTCATTTAGAAACTATCCCCCTGGAGGAAAGGGGTGGGGAGTGAAGTCCCATTTTCCATACATTCTCTGTACCCCAAAGAGACAGAACCCATTGGAAAGGCTGCGGAGGTCCCAGCTAGGTCAGTCCTAATCCTTAGCTCGTATTCACATGGGTGCAGAAGTTGGCTTGGGGAGACTACCCAGAGTCAATCTCTTTGTTCTGGAATATGGGATTGCAGGTGTCTTCCAATCTGGGGGAGGATGGGTATAGGGGCCATGTCTTTTATTTTCTGTGTTCTGATGCTTTGATATGGAGTCAGGGCTACCTAATTCCCAGAGATAGTGAACAACTTGCCCAAGAACACGCTTTTCAAATGCAAACCAATCAATCCAGGGCCCACACCTCAACCATTTCCTTTCTCAGGCTCTTCCACTCAAGGCCAACACTGTCTGCCCGAATCGCCCCAGGGCCAGGCAGGTACCGGATCACTGAGGACAGCTCCCACGCCCCAGTGCCCACTGAAATGATTCAAACCAGCCAATCCTAAACCTGCTCACCCTGCTTCCCCCATTCCTTCCTGTGCACCCCCAACAAAGGCTGCAGCTCATGATTCCCATCCCTCTGCCTCCTGACTCTGGGGCTTTCCCGTGTGGTCCTGCGTGGCATGGGGCTGGGTGAAGGTCGTACCTGAAACACTGTCATTATTGCTGCTGGAAAGGTGTCAAAGTTGGTAGGAGGAGTCCCTTCATCGAAATTAAACCTGTGGGAGAACACAGACATTTCTCATTGGCCCCGCCCCAAGTGTCCTGAGGGCGTGGCTCAGCATCTTGTCTCCAGGGCAACATCTCCAGCATCTCTCTGTCCCCCAGAAGGACACCTGAGTGGTACCCAGAGTCCTCTCTGACTGGGCGAGAGAACGGGGCGTCCAGGCCACGAGGAGGGCAGTGTGCACAAGGGAGTATCTGCCTCCAGGAGTACTAAGTGTGGCACGTGGGGGCTGATGTGTGCATGGGGGCGTCCCTGGGCCAGACCCCAGGGAAGCAGCGATTGGACATGCTGCTGAGTACTTACTGGCCGCCGAAGAGCTGCATTCCCAAAAGTGCGAAGACGACGATAAACAGGAAAAGGAGGAACAACAGGCTGATGATGGATTTCATGGAGTTGAGGAGAGAGACGACCAGGTTCCTGAGAGACGCCCAGTACCTGCCAACAGAGGCCGGAGGTGGGGTGAGGGGTCAGGCGGGCCCGGGCGGCAGTCGCTGAGCCCGCATGCCCTCCTCCTAGGTGCCCCTCCCCTCATCTCCAAAGACTTACTTTGTGACTTTGAAAATACGCAATAACCTGAGGGCTCGTAACACGCTGATTCCAAAGGATGTGCCGGGTTTTATGACAGCCCAGATGACCTCAAAGATGCTCCCAATGATAACCTAGAACAGAGGATCTGCTCTTGTGTCCAAGGTCCTGGCAAACATGCTCTCAAGCTGAGCCTTGCAGGAACCCAACCCAACTCCCACCCTCAAATGCGAGCAGGGTGACAGTCTCAGACCCCTCTCATCCCTTCTCTGTTTCTATTTATTAAGAGCTCAGGAGAGTCAAGAATTCCTGAAACATATAAAGACAATGTGGGTGCCCATGCAGCTACCCCCTACATCAAGAAATAGGACATGTTAGCAGCCCAGAAGCCTCTGGCCATCCCCTAGACACAAGCACCATCCTGAATTTTCTAAGAACCATTTCCTTGATTTGAAAAAAAAAAAGAGGTGAAATTCACATAACATAAAATTAACCATTTTAAGTGCACAATTCAGTGGCATTTAATACCTTTGCAATGTTGTGCAACCACCACCTCTATCTAGTTCCAGAACACTTCCATCATCCCAAAAGGAAGTTCCATCCCCATGAATAGTCACTCTCCGCGCCCCCCCCACCCCCCAACTCCCAGTCTCTTTCAACCAGTGATCTGTTCTCTGTCTCTATGGATTTGCCTGTTCCGGATATTTCATATAAATGAAATTATGCAATACGTGACCTTTCGTGTCTGGCTTCTTCTGCTTATCATAAGGTTTTTGAGTTCTGCCTTTTTAAAGTATTGCAGTATCATCCTTAGACAATACAGATTAGTTTAGTTCACCTGAACTTTGATGAGCGAGCAGAATCACGCGCATGATACGGACTGCTTTTGCAGTGTCTGCTTCCTTTAGTGTAATATTGTGTGGCCTACGGGTGTAGCTGCGGTGTCTGCCTTTCATGGCTGCAGAGAATTCCATTATGGGGCTACACCACCACTTACTTACCCATTCTACTGCAAAGGGATATTTGGGTCATTTGGTTTGGAACTATTATAAGCAAGGCTACTCAAGACATTCTTGTATGTGTCTCCTGGGCAGCTGTATGAATTTCTCTAGGGTGAAACCCTAGCAGTGGCATTGCCAGGTCACCCCCACTTTCCAAAGAGGGTCCACACATTTGCTTTCCCACCGGCAGTGGCTGACAGTTCTGAGAGACTGTATACAATGTTTGCTATGGTCCTCTCATTCCTATTTGCATTCAGCTGAGTCTCTCATACCCAGGGATGACCCTACCTCTCCCTTTTCTATGTCCCCAGGTATCATGCTTGGCAAGAAGTGGAGAAATCAATTCCTTAGAAACCAGGGCACTTACCCCACAGTCAAAGCAGTTGAAGGAAGAGTGGAAGTAAGGCCGTGTCCCAAGCCCGTACATTTTTATAAACATTTCGGACATAAAGAGTCCTAAGAAAATGAATTCTGCATAGTCTAGAAAGTGGGGGGAAAAACAGAGAGAAAGTTAGTTTTGTTGGGAGGCGGGCTACCGGGTGGCTCTGAGTTTTCTGTTAATACCAATCCTGTCCCTTGCCTGGCCTAGCAAAAAGGGAGAGAGAGGTTGGTCTTTGGTAGCTTTGGCCAAGGATTATGCAAGGCTTCCTTTCCATGGGCCTCAGTTTCCCCTCTGTTAACGGGGAGGAGCGACAATTGTCCACTACCCTCCAATCAACCAAAGCCAGGCCAATCTTAAAAAGAGTGAGAAAAAGTTCAGCGGATATCCATCTTTCAGGGGTTGCCCTGGTTTGATGAAAAGGGTTGGATGTTGCAAGGACCTAGGTTTTGTGCTGCATGGTAGGTTCCTGAAAACTGACTCCATTTTAAAAACTAACGAATGAATAAACATGGGAATGAGCGAACTGGCTAACTAACCACTGACTACCTGGCTAAATAACAATAACAATGACCCTCTGATGTCAGTGTGTCATAATCTAAGAATTATGATGAATCCACTTTTATATGCCTGAGAGCCAAAGAGAAAATAGAAATAGAAATCGTAATGGTGTCCTGTTTGTAAGCCCTGGGTATCAGCACCACAAGGAACTGATATAAGGCACAGCTTTTCTCTCAACTTGGAAAACCTATCTGATGTCCCCTGAAACTCTTCCTGTCTTTCTGATGTCTGTCTATAAGTCCAGAGCAAGACAAAGCCTCTTGTTCTTTGGGGAGAAGGCACGTGCAAATGCCTCTGGGAGAGATAACACATGAGCGTTTATTTGCACAGGCAAAGAAATGGCTAACATCAGGTCTTTTTCTGAGAGGGCTTCTTGGTGGGGCAGGAAGATGAAGAGTCAGGAAGGACACGGGTACTCATCTAATGGATGGAAAGAAGAGGTAACGAGGGCTTCCGAAGAAAAGAAAGTATACAGAAAGGGGAGAGAGGACTCATACTTCCAAGAATTTTACTTTGGGTCACATAAATGATTCTGTTTGCAGGTCAAGGGCATGTGTTATATCATTCTTTTAAGAGGTGGTTTGAACCATCAAGGTCTTTCCTGCTCATTCCTATTAAAACATTCCCTTAGTTTTAGGACTTTAGGGAGCTCCTAGTGTCTGAGGGGAAACTCTAGGGTCTCCAGGACCTCCAGAACCAAAATGTCAGGGAGGGAAATCTGTCCATAACATCTGGTGCATTCAAAGAACCACCAGCAGCAACTCTGGGAGGATTTAAAGAGTTTCCAAGATGCATGTTCTCCAGTTACCATGGAAACATGATAGCTGGAGATGCACAAGACCTGAGAGAATTGTTTGTGGCATTGGTGGGCCTGAAATTTCAGAGCCATGGAATTCAATTTCCACCAAGTACAGAAGAAGCATTTGAAACTCAGAGAAACTACTATACTTCACTGATTCTAAGACATGTCTTTTTGTTCACATGCTGACATCTCTGAAATTGGGGTGTATTTTAAAACCATGTCCTAGTTTAGACAGCAGCATTGTTTAATTTGTTAGTGGTGCATAAAATAAGAGTGCTTTATAATTGAAGATGCCTTCAATCAATATGGTAATGGCTGTGCAAGGTCACAGGGCAAGTTAAAGGCAGGCATTGAGAACCCAGGTCACCCGGAATGGCCGGGGCAGGGATCTGCCATGAGACACAGCGTGGAGTCTGGGTTTAAATCTCAATTTCATCACGTACTACCTGTGCGATCCTGGGCAAGTTACTTAACCTCTCTGTGTCTCAGTTTTCTCAACTGGAGATAATTAAAGCACCTTTACAGACACAGAGGTCCAGGGCAGAAAGTCCCAACCCTCTGTTCCTGAACCAGGACAGACAGAGTAAGGTGATTAGTGGGGAGAATATGGGAGATTAAAAATAGACTATCAGAGGAGGTTAAGATGAGACGAGTCCTCATTTGTAAGAGACTCCAGGGGGACCAAATGCAATTACTAAGGTTGGAACTAGGTCAGGGCTCTCGGAAGGAGAGCTGGTCCCTGGGGGGTGTCCGGGAGAGATCAGCCAATGTGACCGGGAACAATGAGGGTTACAAGGAGACCTGGACCAGGTAACCTGGACCAGGCTCTCAGGCCTTTCTAGGCTGAAGACTCAACTGTCTCTAGTGGCTGTCTGGGTCAATTCTGAACCACATCAGAAGGGCACAGAATCCATACACCTAAGTCAGACAAGCCAGTAGATTCAGGAGGAGGGTAGCCAGCAGGCAAAATGGTGTGGAAAAATGGTCCACAACCAGTGCCAGGGCATCCACTTGCCCTCCTCCCTGCCCAGCCACTACTCTTGATGATTCCTCAGAGCTCTTTACTTTTTAAGTCCTGGTCAAATGTCTCCCTACAGTTCACTGCTTCTCCTCACCCCCACCTGGTCATCAATTTTGATACCATCTCATGCTAATTCCTGGAAAATGGGAATAAGCCCAGAAGGGCAAAGCCATGGGGGTCCTGGTACCCACGGAGGAAGTAGGACGCTTTTACAGTTGTTGGAGGAGATCCACTAGGAATGGACCCCAGACACAGGAAGTCAAACAGAGCGGGAGAGGAAAGGGGAAAGAAGCAGAAGGTTTGAAAGAAAAGGTGAGAAGCAGAGAGTCAGAAATGAACAGAGAAAATGGGGCCACTTTTTGTCCCTAAGGCACCCCCATCTCTCAACCACATTAATATTTAACATTCCCAGACACTCACCTAGAAATGACACGTATGTTTCTGTCTCTATCTGTCTTACAGTCTCTGCTTCTCTCTGTCTCTTCCAGTATCTCCTTCACCAGCACCCCTATATCTCTCTTAGAGAGAGACCACAGATGTGGCCTAAATTCTAGCTTCCAGATCTCAGGCCCAAATAAGTTGGGCCCCAGCATTGTGGCAGCAGCAACATCAGCCCCGATCCCAGGTGTAGACACGGCCAAAGGAAAGGGCAGATTCAACAGGGACCAAAGAAGGAACACATATTGCCAGAGAGAGAGAACTGGCAAAAGGGTGTGAGGAAGGGGCGAGGGCGCTGGTGGGGCAGGCTGGTGGTACTCACAGAGGAAGTCGGAGAGCCACTCGGGCTGGTTGTAGTGAACAATAGCAACACACAGCGTGTTGAGAGCTACCAGACTGAGCACAGTCCAGTAGAAGGCCTGAGTTTTGACCATACGGCGGATGTAGAAACGCACCCTCCTCTCCTTTTTGTGGAAAAAAGTCGAGTTCTCCAGCTTGGCACTTTTAATGCTGGCTCGGGCAAAGGGAGACCCTGCCAGGGAAAAGATGGAGAATGTCAGGGTATTCCTGTGAAGGAAATTAACCAACGCGTGGCCCAGGCACGGATTGTGGCCAGGGGATCCATTAGCCTCTCCAGCAAGCCTTCTGGCCCAAGGGAACTGCCATGACCCAAGGGCTTAGCTTTCCAGAGATGGAACTTATGAGAAAGAAATGTCCCTGAAAATAATGGTATTGGAAATAACCAATTAGACCTCAGGGTGTCAGTAGGGAGGCTGACGGCTCTGGTTGCCAGAACCATTTTTTGTGTCTTCCCCTCCTCACCCCGTCTGATGACTGTGGGGGTCATGCCATGGGGCAGGATGAAGCAGGAATCTCTGCTCAGGACCCCAGGTGCGGGGGTAGAAAGCAGAGCTGCATGGAGCAAACTTGGAAAGCTTCCAGGAGGAGGTGTGGATAGGACCCTAGTTTTCCATGGATACTTTACTTTAGAAATGATCACTGAGGAATGAACCAGCTGTGCCGTCTGCCTGCACATGCTTTTACTCTTAAGCATTTATGAAGCACCTACTGTATGTCCAACTCCGTTCCAGGTGCTCAGGATACTCTAGTTAACAGAGTATCCTGGGACTGATGCTCTAGTTGGGGAGATAGACAGCAAACATATCCCAGTAAGTAAGTTATTAGTGTGATGGAAGGTGAAAAGTACTTTGGAAAAAATGAAAAGTAGAGCAGAATCAGAGGGAGGAGCCCTAGGAGGGGCTACGGGGTAGGCTGCAGTATTAAATCCAGTGGTCAAGGTGAAGGCACTGACTTAAGTCACCTTAGAATCTTAGAGTGAACAGTAAGTGCAAAGGTCCCGAGGCAGGAATACACTTGACATATTTGGGAAATAGCATAAGGAGACCAGTATGGCTGCAGTGGAGTGGTTGAGGAGGAGAGAGGGAGGAGGTGAGGACAGGTAGGTGACAAGGCAGGTCGTGAAGGGCCTTGTGGGCTGAGGGAGGACTTCGGCTTTTGCTCTGAGTGAGGTGGGAGCCATGGAGAGTTCTGAGTGGAGGAGCGATGTGCCATGATTCAGGTGCTCACAGGCGCCCTCTGGCTGCTGTGGGAGGAACAGGCCACAGAGGGCCTGGGGCAGGAGCTGTGGGACCAGGGAAAAAGCTACAGCACTGGTTCAGGCAAATGTGGATGGGGGCTAGACTCTGGTAGCTGAGAAGCGTGAAGAGTAGGCAGATTTGGGATGTATTACTTAAGGTAGATTTCAACATTTGCTGATGGATTGAGGGTGGGTGTGAGAAGGAAGAGCCCAGGTTTTTGGGTTGAGCATTGGAGGGATAGGCAAAAACGGTGCGGGGTCCACAACCAGTGTCAGGGCATCCACTTGCCCTCTCACCCCTTTGAGAGGTTGGGGGAGCCAGGGAGGTGCCACTGTGGAAGCAGGACAAGGTCTCTGCATGATCCCAGCACCTGGCACAGTTTTCCACCCAGCCTCAGTGCATAAATACCAACACTGGGTCAGGTCTCTGAAGTGGCAGTTGCTGGTGAGCACCAATAAAATGTGCTTGAGGAGCTGCAGCTCCACCTTCATCTCAGACACCATCAGGCCTCCCCTCCCTGTTAAGCTCAGTCACCCCAGAGGTCCAGATCCTTGAGACTCATCATTACCCGGAGTCCTGCACCCACCTTCAGGCCTTTCCTTTGTACTGGCTGTTCAGTCTGCTTGGGCCTCTGTCCTCCAGTCACCTGTACAGCTAAACCCCTCACCTCTCCGAATCTCGCCTCTGAGTGAGGCTTATGCTGACCACTCTGTTTTAAATCGCACATGCATGCCTCTGCCTCCGCACTCCTCCTGCCCCCTCTTACCCTGCGCTACCTACCCACCTTGTTTTACTCTTTCTCCACAGCACTTAACATCTTCTAACATACGACGTCGTTCATTTGGGTATTACTTTTGAGATTTCTTGTCTCTTGTTTTGAGAGCTGCCATCCACTGAGAGGGGCAGGTTTGGGGAGAGGGTCAGAGCTCAGTTTTGGACATTGATTTTTATCTTCTAAAATACCTCTTGTTGAAAACCTTCAATTGCATTCATTTGTTTATAGTTCTTCATTGGTTCACTCATTCTTTCATTTGTTCACTAGTTGGTTCAGTCTTTAGTGTGCTCATTTGTTCATTCATTCACTCATTTATTTATTCATCCATCTATCCATCAACTCCTTTATTCGTACATTTGCTCTTTCACGTGTCCATCCATCCAGCACGGTCATCTACCCCACCTCATCAGCCAGGCATGGGACACAGCAAATACCTTGCAGGATGCCATGTCCTTTTAGCAAAATTCTAAACAGAAGTCACGAGTTGGAATCCCAGGGGCCATACTGGTTCATCCTGGCGTTGTAAAACTTACAATTATTGGTCCCCATTTAAAAAACGTGGAGATTTTCCATAAAAGTATGAATTTCAGCTTCTCATGAATGAAAGTAATAGCTTACCTTTATCGGACACTTAGTAGACACCAGGCAGAGTGAGGGGCAGATTTTACATGATAAACTGGTTGCTCCTCTTTGCAACTATGGGAAGTAGGAGCCAGTTAACCCCATTTTATAGTTAAGGAAACAAAGGCTGAGAGGGGTCCGGTGACTGTTAAGAAGCATCGAGTGTTCAGAGCAGGTGTTCTCAGCCGCCCCACTATACTCCTTCCTGGAACATATGGCCATAGGGAGAGGCCACATTCCCACCTGGCAGCAGTTGGCTAAGCCGGGTGGCTGGATCCTTCCCTCCTGTCCATCACCTGCCTGACCCCATAGGCCTGGAGAACCCCAGGGAAGCTCCACATGGCCCTCTGCAGTTGGGGTATTTCTGGTCCCTGCAGATCCCAAAGCTGTGCTCACACCTGCAGGCATCCACAGGGCATGGCAAAGAGGAATGAGATTCTTGAAGGTCTCAGGGGTCAGGGAGGGATGCTCCATGGGTGGGGGGGAGAGACAGACAGAGAGAGAGAGAGAGAGAGAGATCTCACAGTGGGCGGAAGTCCCCGGACCCCCACTCCTGCTGGAGCCACACTGAAAACCTGGCTCCATCACCAACCAGTTAGTGACCTTGGACAAGTCAACTTGCATCTCGGGACTCTAGTGCCTCTATCTGTAAATCAGGCACAACGGCACTTCCCATCTCACAGGGCTATTGGGAGGAATCAATGGGTTAATACACCTTAGCATGATGCTGGCATATTATTGGGCATAAAATCTCCTATTTAACCCCAAGAAATCAAGACCCAGTCCACATGCCAATGCGTTCCTGGTTACTGGGCCTGGAGACACATCCCACAATACGCATACTGCTCATCAGAAAGGGAGAGGGAAGTGAATATTAATTGAACACCTACTATGTGTCAGGCCCCTATTCTAGCTGCATACTGCTACCTGTTTATTGCATTTCATATTCACTTTCACCCATGCTCCCTTTCTCTGTACCTTCCTGTCTCTAATTTTTCTCTGTGGTCTGGAATTGCAATTTTAGGCAATTCTTAGATTTAAAAGAATAATTTTAATAAGATATTTTATGAAACCCAATATATCCAAAATATTATCATTTCAACATGGAATCAATATAAAAATACATTAAAGAGATTTTACACTCTTTTTTTGGGAGTGCTAAGTTTTCCAAATCTGGTATGTTATGAAGCACATCTAAGTTCAGACCAGCCACATTCAAGGAGTCAAGAGCTAGAAGAGACCAGTACCAGTCTGGAAGGTTCTGTGGTGAGGACAGCAGTATGTTACCAACAAGGATTAATCTGGGTATTTTGGGCTATTTAGATGCCCTTAAGATTTGCTGTACATTGAAATAGGTGCTGCCCAAGTTGTGGGTTGAACTGTGTCCCTCAAAGAGATGTACTGAAGTCCTAACCTGTGAACATGACCTTATTTGGAAATAGGGTCTTTGCAGACGTCATCAAGTTAAGCTGAGGTCTGACTTGATTAGAGTGGGCCCTAAGTCCAATGACTAGAGTCTTTGTAAGAGGAGAAGAGACACAGAGACACACAGGAGACCAGGGGACAGAGGCAGAGATAGGAGGGACACACGTACAAATCAGAGATTGCCAAGGATTGTTGATGCCAGAAGCTAAGAGAAAAGCATGGAACAGGTTCTCCCCTGTAGCCTTCAGAGCCAGCAGAACCCCACTGACACCTTGATTTCAGTTTGGATTTCCTGACTCCAGAACTGTGCAAAAAGAACTTTCTGTTGTTTTAAGCTGCCCAGTTTAGGGTACTTTGTGCCGGCAGCCCCCGGAAACAAATACAGCCCACATCGAACTTGTATCATTAAAATCATCTAAATGGAATCTGATTGTTCCTAAAGAAATGGTGTGATGGCAGCTTCCATTCATGGCTCAACTTTTCCTATAAATGACTCAAGTTCCATATTCCAGGGATAAGTTATGAGACCACTTTACAATGTATTTATCAACGGATTCGACATTGTGTTACAATCACTGATTATGTAAGGCTGTATTTACTATGGTACAAAGGAGGGCAAACACCACACAGTTCCTGCCTTACTTTGAAACACATCATTATCATCATCTTTTACAGAAATAAACAAAGGTGTTTCCCTCTCAGAACCCTGGAATTCTAGAAGTCTCTTTCTGGGTGCATTTTTGAACTACCAAAGGAATTGAATTTTGGTGGGTTTGCCTGTAGCAAACTTGGTCCCAGGATATCAAGCCATTAGCCTGTGTTTTGTATTTGTTTAGAAAGCTGTAAGTTACCTGCTTTCTTAACAGAGGTGCCATAGGACACCGTCAGCTCTTAACAGTCTGTTAGCTTCTTACTTCAGTTTCTCATCGTCCTTTTATCACACTTTTATCAAATGCCTGGAACCCGGGTTCTCCAAGTAGCAAGTCTTCTTATGTCAGCCACACATTTAAGAGCAGGGTCTCCCACAGACAAACCCTCTGTGAATCTCTCTCATGGCCCCTGGATCGCGCCCCCTGTTATGAGCTGAATTGTGTGCCACCAAATCCATATGTTAACTTTGCAACCCCCAGAACATCAGAATGTGATGTATTTGGAGACAAAGCCTTTAAGAGAGGTAATTCAATTAAAATGAGGTCATTAGGTTGGGCTCTAATTCAACATGACTGGTGTCCTTATAAGAGATTGGGAAATAGACACAGAGAGGGAAGACCATGTGAAGAAATGGGGAGAAGACGGATATCTGTAAGCTACGGAGGGAGGCCTCAGAAGAAACCACCTCTGCTGATACCTTGATCTCAAACTCCCAGCCTCCAAAATCGTGAGAAAATAAATATCTCGTGTTTAAACCACCCAGTGTGTGCTATTTTATTATGATAGCCCTAGAGAACTAATACACTCTCCCCATTCCATGTGAAGACCCGTTTGAAAATGCCTCCTTCATGAAGCGTTCTTTGCTTTTCCACCAAACTCTTCCCTGCCATGAAATATATTCAGCCATGAAATTCCTCATATTAATAATCAGTCTCTGTTGCTTTTAAGTACTGTAACTTTAAATTTATCAAATGACTTTTCTGATTTCAAAAATAACATATGTCACTAATTTGTACAATTCAGAAAAGAATCACATAAAACATGAAAATCCCTTACAATCCTCTAGTTCCCAAATCTTTAAGAACCGCTTACACATGTAGACAAAAAGAGGTGTCCTGTAATAAATCTAACCGAGGCAAAGCTCACAGGGTGATCTGATTGTAAATTCCTAACTGGGCAGGTCATGGAAGGTAGTCACGTCCTAGACCTATAACTGCTTTAGCGAAAGGATTATCTTTGCCTTAAACAAGCCCTGCCCATTGTTTTTGTGCTTCTAGGTTAACACACCTTTGAAATACCTGTTTTTCAGACCTCTCAAGGCATAACCACCCTGAAGGGAACACATAATCTTGTTAACATCCTGTAATCCAATCCCTGCCTTGCTTTCTTCTACCTTCAATAATCTTCCTCATGTTCCCTCCTTAATCTCAAAAGCAGAAAAGAAACTGCAGACTGCTAATCTCCGGAGCCATTTGAGATCTTGCTTTCTGGCAATGTCATCAGTTTGGCTCAAATAAACTTGTATCAAAATTCTCTACAGGTTTGGATGTTACTTATGCTGACACATTCCTTAATATTGTTTTAAAAATGGGATCATAATTTTACATAATGTTGAACAATTGGCTTTTTTCACTGGAAAATATATTTCAAACATCTTTCCATGCCAGCAGCAACCTCATTCTTTTTCCTGGCTGCAAAGTATTGCCCTGTATGTAAATACTATCATTTCTGTAACCATTTTCCCATATTTGGGCATGTGCGTTGTTTCTGGTTTTCACTTTTTTGAACCCCAGAAACAATGCTGTTGAGAAAAGGCTGCATGTAGATCTTTTATACATGTGAAGAAATGCTCGGAAGTGGACGTGCTAGGTCAAAGAATATAAACACCAAGAATTAAATAATGCCAAACCATACACGAGAAACACTGCCAATTAATACTCCTGCCAACAGTATATGACAATATCCATTTCCCACGTCTTTGCTGACATTGGGTAGTATCACTTTTTCATCTTTCCTCTAATGATTGATGAAAACTAATATCTCCCTGTTAATTAAGAGCAGCTATCCAATCTTATTCATGGTGGAGATCCTGACTTGGGTATCCCCATTTGTTTCAGTGTCTGGCATTTAATAAATGTGGTAAGAACAAAAGCTACCTGCCTGTCAAAATAGAACAAAAAACACTGTAAAAAGTGAAAGCCACCTAATTGGGAAAACATGTAGGGCAGACACAACTGCTCAAAAGCACTGAGCACTGATAATCCTTGAACTTGCTGGAAGGAGAGGAACAGATGTACCCACAAGTGGAAAGAGGACTAGTTTATCATTACAAGGAAAAGAGTGTTTTGGCTAGAAATTAAAAATGCAAATGAAAACAAGCTTGAAGGTATCATTACAAACCAACTTCACTAGGAAAGGAAAGGAAACGGGTAATACGCAAGGGCTGGGGTGAGGAATCTGTGAATTTACGCATGCTCGGCAGGTTTATAAATGGGTTCAGTGTTTTTCAAACTCAGAAGGGCTCTGTGAATAATGAGTTGAAAAGCTGTTAATATCTTTGATCCTGTAATTATCTCTAAGGAAACAGGCCCAAAGGGTGGGGGGAATAATTGTACATAAATGTTCACAGCAGTGTTCCTTGTAAGAGCAAACACAGGAAACAGCTCAAATACCACATAATAGAGCCACAGCTAAGCAAGACTAGAGTAGCCACCCTTATGGAGTACGGGATTGCAATGGAAATTATGTCAAAACACAACAGGAAGGCCATAAACTAGGGATGAATGAAAAAAGCTGAGTATGCAATAGTTGGTGCCTGTGGATTAGAAACACGTGCATATACATTAAATGTTCCTTCTTCCCTCGCCCCACCTCCTTTGCTCTTTCTTCTTCCCTCCCTCCTTCTCCTAGCCCTTCTTTCTGTCTTCTTCAGCCACACAGTTCCCCCATCAGCCTACATGCCTTCTCCCTTATGAGTCTCGTGTTATCTCCTCTGCCTGGATGCTGTCCCACCACTGCTTTCATCCTTGGAACTTAAAAAACCCATGTCAAAAAAATAAGATATTCTCCTTCGAGAAGGTCAAAAGCAACACAGCCTCAACCGGGATGAGCAAGAAAAGGGTAAGTGTCCCCTCCCACTTCAAACTCTGCCCTTTGCGATGACCAACAGCAATAGTCTGCCTACAGCCGTCTGCATGCTTTTCTCGGCTGGCACTGCCACGGTGAACTCTGACCAAGCCTTTCGTTCTCAGCTTCCATGTCATCTTCTCTGGGAAGCCGTCCCTGACCACACACACATTCCCAGAGCAGGCCAGGCCTGCTCTAGGCATCTCCTCTGCAGTGCCATTAGCACCACAGGGATATTTGTGTCATTATCTGGGTAGTATCTATTTCTTGTGCTGACTGGCAAGCTCCACGTGGGTAGGCATGTGATCTCTGCCTTGTTCACAACTGGACACCTAATAAGAGCAGCCCCTCAATGAGTCCTTAATGCCTTCAGGAATCATATTATTATTCAAGAATAATGAATGAATAACGTCAGGCAACACTCTTGGGAGTTTATTCTTTGCCACAGACTGTTCTAAGCTTACTGTGAATTACTGAATTTCATTCTTGCAACAATATTAGAAGACAGGCACTGTTGTTACTCCCATCATCATGTCACCTGCCCAGGACACACAGGTGCGAAGGGGCAGAGTTGAGACGTAAATCTAGGCAACCGGGTACCCAAGCCTTTAGCTCCCACCTGTCGGACATCTGGGCTAAACAGGGGGGCTCACCCACAGAGGCGATATCGGCCAGCTGATCCTCAGCTTCCTCGGGGTTTAGCAGGTCTGTCTTGCTCTTCTTTATGGTGGCTCTCCGCAGAGCTCCAACAATGGAAACATGGCAAGAGAAAAAGACGTGACCCTTTTTGTGACAGCAATGATACTGACCAGTGCATCCTCGGGGCCAGGTACTCTGTCAGGGACATTCTATGTGTCATTGGATTTAACCCTTGTGGCAATCCAGTCTGGTGGGAAGTAACAAACAGTATGCCCATTTTACTCATAGAGATGTGCAGATTGGGGCTCAGGGAGGTCACATGACTTTGCCCAAGGGATGAAGATGAGAATCGATTCCTGTGCAATTGAACTCTGGGATCTCAGCCACCGCTTCTCCTCTGGGAGCCCTGGGACTGGATATAGAGTGACTGCTATGAAGACAGTCCATAGCTTGATGAAGCTTGATGAGGTAGGTACTATCATTATCTTCAATTAACAGCTGAGGAAACTGAGGCACAGGAAGGTGAGGTACATTGTTAAGAGGTGGTGGAGCTGGGACGTGAATCAAAATCTGGTTTTAGAGCTTGTAACCATTATGCAATGTCCCATCCTGGGCACATGGGTAAGGCAGAAAGGGCAGGCCTGACTTTAGCAGACTTGCGAGGCAGGCTGGTACTGTGGACGTCCTCCCTCAGTATTTAGTTTCCACTCGCCCAACAGCTCTCCAGGGGACAATAAGTTGAGGCATCCACTTCTAATAAAGTGACTTAGACACCACCATGTATAATTTCTTCCCTTCCCCGCAGATAGTAAAATCCAGTTTGTAACCTATGGGGATGAAGTCCCAGCTCCTTTATTTCCTTCTCATCCCTGCTATTTTCAGTAAAAACTCATTGTTCCATCTAGACACATTTCTGACACATAAGACAACTGTCCTTTACTGTAACCTGGATTCTTGGTGAAATTATTAATTTTTTTAATTTAGCAAATACAAAGGGTGCCAACCCTGAACCAGGCACTGCTCTAGGTATTCTATTTACAAGAATTAATGTAACCCTCATAAACACCCCAGTGATGTCCATATTATTATGGTCATGCCCATTTTGCAGACGAGAAAAATGGAGGCACAAAGCAGAAGTCGGGCACATGGCTAAGGCAGAAAGGGCGGGCCAGAAGATGCAAACTCTGTGCTGAGGTCCTGAAATCCCTTGAGGAAGCAGACTCCTTCCATCCCCATGTCCTCCTGAGCCTGACGCGGTCTTGTGTTTGTTCTTCGCATCATCTGGGCCCTGAACATTCACCCCCTGAAAGCCCCTTCGGACCAAGGGGCCTAGGTCCCCGTCTCCCCTGGGACCCCCCCCAGAGCCAGGTTCAGAACAGTTACCATCAAAAGGATGCCTCTGCTCCCCGTCGGTTTCATCCTCGGCAAGGATGACCTCTTCTAAGGAGGAAGAAGACAGAGTTAAGCTCCAGGGTCTGGAGGACTCTGCTAGGGATGGGTTTCCTTGGGCCAGAAGGAGAAGCATCCAGCTGCCCACCTCCACTCTACCCTTGCTGATGGCGACAGCTCAATCAGCCAGAAATGTGCTGCTCAGTTATTTCTGACTCCCAGCCCCACTTCAGCAACAGTAACAATAGCCAAATTATCCCCCCTTCCCTCAAAACAAAAACCAACATCCTCACTATATAGCCTATAAGGTTGTGCCTGACCCAGGCCCCATCACCTAGCTGCCTTCCTCTTCTCCCACTCTCTCAGCTCCAGCCACACTGGATTCCTGCTGTGCCTGTACTCCTACCTCAGGGCCTTTATACTTGCTGTTCCCACTGCCTGGAATGCCCTTCCCCTAGACACCCACGTGCTTCTCTCACATCTCTGCTCAGATGTCACATCTTCAGAGACCTTCTCTGATGGATCAGTTGGTCTCCTCTGACCATTTTCTGACTCCTACCCTGGTTTATTTTTTAAATTTTTGTCTTGCTTTATTTTTCTTCTCAGCATTCGGAAGCACCCAACATTTTATGTTATTTGTTTATTTTCTGTTTCTCTCACTAGAATATCAGAGCCCTGTGGGAAGGGATTTGGTCTGTTTGTTCGCTGTTATATCCTCAGTGCCTAGAACAGTGACTGGCATACAGTGGGTGCCGCCTAAGCGTTTGTTGAATGACTGAACAAATAAATATGTGTGCACTGTGGGTCAGGCACTGCTCTTCCTAAGTGATTTAGCTTCGATTATCTCACTGAATTCCCAAATGGCCTGATGAGGTAGGTACTATCATTATCTTCAATTAACAGCGGAGGAAACTGAGGCACAGGAAGGTAAGGTACATTGTTAGGAGGTGGTGGAGCTGGGACGTGAATCAAAATCTGGTTTTACAGCTTGTAACCATTATGCAATGTCCCATCCTGAGCACATGGTTAAGGCAGAAAGGGCAGGCCTGAAGATGCAAATTCTGTGCTGAAGTCCTGAAATCCCTTGAGGAAGCCATTCCCCATGTCTTCCTGAGCCTGACCGGGTCTTGTGTTTGTATCTCGGCTTTATCCCAGAAGTTTTACTATCATACTCTGAATTCTTATTGCTAAAAATCGGGACTACAAATTCAACCTTCTTTCTCCTCCCATCATGACCCTGCCTTCCTTTGTTTCCAATCCGCATGCGTGACTCTGTGTGCTCTGTGGCCTGGGATGTCGATTTCTGGGCCCCAAAATGAAAGGTCCTCACCTGCTTTTGAGATCCACTCCATGTACCCATTGAGCTCTCGTTCAATCTGTTGCTGTCGCCTCAGCTTCAGAAAAGCCCGCCGGTTCTCCACCCGCTCCCTTTCTTTGGCAAACTCCCTGCAGAAGCACGAAAAAGTGAGGCCTGGCTGTTTAATAAATGGTAGGGAGTGTGTGTGTGTGCGCGCGCATGCATGTGTATTTGAGGGTTCAGAAGTTCTTGGAAGGCAGAGAATTTCAACAAGTGGAATCAGGTCTTCTGGGAGAAAATCAATATTCTAGGAGTGGGTATCTCTGCCAACTTCCACATTTCCCAATAATTGCAACCAACTAGAGAAAAAAGCAAAACTATAGACCATGCCATACCAAGCACTACTGGCTACATACTCCATTCTCATTCTTTGTGCTTCTGGCTACAGAATATTTCAGTCCTGTTTTAAGTTAACCTAATGAGACATAAGCTGAAGGTTTCTGCAACAGCCTCACTTCCCTCATATCGGCCCCACCCCTTCCTGCTTCCCTCTTTCCTCTTCCTGTTTGGAGTGTGGGATGACCATCTTGTGAGTGTAAGGCAACCATCTTGAAACAATGAGGCAACCATAAGATTGAAAATCTTGGGCCGGCCTGGTGGCTCAGGATGTTGGAGCTCCATGCTCCTAACTCTGAAGGCTGCTGGTTCGATTCCCACGTGGGCCAGTGGGCTCTCAACCACAAGGTTGCCAGTTCAAGTCCTCGAGTCCCACAAGGGATGGTGGGCAGCGCCCCCTGCAACTAAGATTGAACACGGCACCTTGAGCTGAGCTGCCGCTGAGCTCCTGGATGGCTCAGTTGGTTGGAGCGCGTCCTCTCAACCACAAGGTTGCCGGTTTGACTCCCGCAAGGGATGGTGGGCTAAGCCCCCTGAAACTAGCAACGGCAACTGGACCTGGAGCTGAGCTGCGCCCTCCACAACTAAGACTGAAAGGACAACAACTTGACTTGAAAAAAGTCTTGAAAGTACACACTGTTCCCCAATAAAGTCCTGTTCCCCTTCCCCAATAAAATCTTTAAAAAAAAAAAAAATCTCTGATAAAGACGTTAGGTTCGAAATTTAGAAGGAACTGGGGTCTCTGATGGCACCATGGAGCCACCATACCAATCCCCAGATTTCTTGTTGGTAATATTATGAAACTCGTTTATGTTAAGCCAAAAAAGATCAATCCTGGGGATTAGTTACAATGTGTGTCATGAAAATCCACGTTTGACTGTAGGCTATAATGGTATATTTGGAAAACAGGGGAGGGGGAAAACCCAACCTATTGTTTTTTTTAAAATATAAATTATAGAAAGCAAAGCTCTATAGCATTTTTCCCTGTGATGGGTTGTGGGTGTGAAAAATTTGAGAAAATCTTCTGAATGAGAGGTCTGAATTGGAAAGAAGCTCTTCTTTCCCTGGGTAGAGGTAGCTCAAAGCCAGGGGCACAGTGTGGTGAGTCTAGGCTAGGCTGGATTTCAGCCTCCACAAGTCCCTTCACTGGGTTCCCCCAGCAGTGCACAACCTACACCACTGCACATCACTTGCTAAAAAGCAAGGAAAGAGGCCTGTTTTCTGCCTGGAGAACCAAAACAAAGCTTCGATGGCTTCTTCCTGGGAAGAAAATGACAAGGGAGAGTGGGATGGGTGAGTAGCAAAGACTTACCCTGACAGCACACCCAGCACGAGGTTCAGCATAAAAAAGGAGCCGATGATGATGAGGGGGATGAAGTACAACCAGTTCCAAGTGTTCCCTGAGGCATCGTTGCTCTGTGGGAAGCAAGGAGGGAAGGCAGGTGAGCACTGAGTGGGGTCTCAGGTCTGACCCAAAAGGTGAGGGTAGGAGGAGTCCTGGTTCTCCTGGGGCTCTGTTTTTCAAATGTCCTTGACCTGTGAAGTCCTGGAGCTCTGGCAGCCCAGAGAGGGAAATGGAGCACAACATTGACCAGTGAGGGAAACCCAAAAGTACCATTAGAAGGACAATACCCTCTCCTAACCATGTAGTCCTCACAGGACCTAGGACCAGCATGACACTCAGGAGAACATCCCAGACCTTACACCAGGAGGAGAAGGAAAAAACAAAGCCTACTGAAATGAAGAAAAATGACCCTGGTTCCCCCCTTCTCCTCAAAACACTCACACTCTTCCCTTAGAACAGGTATATGATGGCAGGATCTGATGGCTAGTTTAAATCACCGAGCCAGATGGCAGGGCTGTAAGCCTTTCCCTCAAGTGATCCCTCCTTTATTTTCTGCTGCCTCAATGTCAACCGCCAAAAATTCCCAGAAGCGCCCAGATCAATTTTCAAAGGGAAAGAAGTCCACAAAATAGAACATTCTACTGTGATAAGGGGAAGAGAACACTGTGGCAAGAAGGAAATAAGAGGGGAAGAAAATCAAAGATAGATAGATAGCCCAGAACTTACAGAGTATTTACTGGATGCTAGCATATTATTTATATAAGCTCATTTAATCATTTAATGCTTTTGATACTACTATGTTATCATAATGCCCATTTTACAATTTGAGGAAACTGAGGCCCAGAAAGACAAAATTGTCAGCCAAAGGTTACGGAGCTAGACAGTGGGAAATGGGGGATTTGAACCAGGGGACCAGGCCCCAGAACCCATGGACTTAACCTCTGTCCCGGGGAAGCCTCAGCTTCAGCAGCCAGAGGAAGCGGAGCCTTTTCTAGTGGGTCTCCAGCTCTGCAGCGTCTGCAGAATGAGGGTCTCCCAGGCGGGGCTTTAAAAGCTCAACTTGAAAGGCACATTTAGTGCTTCTGTTGCCCAGCAGAAAGGCGAACATGAGAAAGACTGACATTGCTAGGTGTTGGTGAGTCTGTGGAGGAACCGGAACCCTCACGTGCTGCTGATGGGAGGGTAACATGGTGTGTGAGTTACCTGTGGCATCTAACAAAGAACCACAAACTGAGTGGCTTGAAACAACAGAAATTTATTTTCTCAGAGTTCTGGAAGCTCAAGGTGTTGGCAGGGTTGGTTCCTTCCGGGGTCTGTGAGGGAGAATTTGTGCAAAGCCTCTCCTCTGCGATCTGAGGGTTTGCTGACAATCTTTTGTGTCCCTTGGTTGGTAGATGCATCATTCTGCTCTCCGCCTTCATTTTCACATGATATTCTCCCTGTGTGTATGTCTATGTCAACATTTCCCCTTTTTATAAGGACACCACTCATATTAGATTAGGGCCCACCCTACCCTAACAACCGCTTCTTAATGCAACTAATTACTTGTGCAATCACCCCCATTTCCAAACAAGGTCACATTCTGATGTATTGGGGGTTAGGGCTTGAACACATGAATTTCTTTTGGGGGAACACAATTCAACCCATAATTCATGGTAGAACCACTCTGAAAAACAGGTTGGGAATTTCTTAATCCCGCACCTTCACTACCACCTGAAAATTCCACTCCTAGGAATGTGAACCTGCACATGCCAAAGGCATCAGCAAAATGTTCATAGAATGATCTTCAAGGTCACCCCCTGAATCCTTAGGATAAATAAATGGAACATAATGCAGTGAATGACTGCCACCCATCACATGAAACCTTCCAGAGTTGTCAAGTATAGGAAGCCAGACAGAAAAGAGTACATATGTAAGATTCCATTTATACAAAATATAAAAATAGGCAAATTCATTGACAATGCTTGAGGTCCAGATGGGGCACCCATTGGAGAGGGTAGCAACTGGGGTGCGGGTATGAGGGGGCTTCTGGGGCTGAGAAGGCCCTGTTTTCTTATCTGGATGCTGGTCACATCAGGTGTGTTCTGGTTGTGAAATATCCGCCAAGCTCCTCACTTATTATCTGTGGGGTTTTCTGTATGTTTACTTCGTTTCAATAAAACAGGTTTGTTTGTTTTATTTTAAGACAGTCAAACTTACCTTAAAAAGAAAGGAAATTCTGACACATGCTACAACATAGATGAACCTTGAGCACATTATGTTAAGTGAAATAAACCAGTCATAAAAGGATAAATGCCGTACAATTCCACTAATATGAGGTCCCTAGAGGAGTCAGATTCATAGAGACAGAGGGTAGAATGGTAGGTGCCAGGGGCTGGGGGAGGGGGAGGGGGAGTTAGTGTTTGATGGGGACAGAGTTTCAGTTTGAGCAGAAGAAAAAGTTCTAGAGATGGATGGTGGTGGTGATTGTACAATAATGTGAATGCACTTAATGCCAGTGAACTAGGTACCTGAAAATGGTTGAGATGATAAATGTATGTTATGTGTATTTTCCCACAGAAAAAATTGAAAAAACCCCAACCAAAGTCATCATCACAGACACAGATGGGTTCTGGGGACAATGAATGGCCAGCCCCCAGAACATGCCCTTGTTCTAACAAGCCCCAAAGTTCTATGCTTTGCTTTTGGAAGGTTCTGGAAGAAAGAATTTAGTCTGGAGAACGAGGCTGGACAGAAAGAAGGCAGGACAGAAGACTTGCCTGGACAGCAGAAGAAAAAGCCTGGGCCATCTGGAGAAGCAGGATTTGGATGGGAACAGAGTGGTGAGTCAGGGGTTGGGGGGTTGAGCAGGGAGCAGTAGCTGAGACGCCTTGTTGCTGAGGCAGCCCCCCATCTCAGACTGCCTATACCCCAGCTCTCCGACAGGCGTAGGACCCTCTGACCCCATGCCACTCTGCTCAGTGTAATAACAGACACCCACAGTGCCAGGTAGGCAGCCTATTTGAGCTTTTAATCCTTTCACGAACTCCAAAAGTTGGTACATACTCCTTCCCATCCTCCCAGGTGGAGAAACTGAGGCACAGAGAGGTCAAGTCTCATGCCCAAGATCCCTGTTGGAGGCTGCATTGTGTCCCACCCCCTCAAGATGTGTTGAAGTCCTAATCCCCAGTCCCCATGAATGTGCCCTGCTTGGACATAGGGTCTTTGCAGCTGCCATCAAGTGAAGATGAGGTCATGAGAGTGGGCCCCAATCCAACACAACTGGTGTCTTTTTAAGAAGACAAAAATGCCAGGTGGAGATAGAGACACACAGGAAAGGATGACCATGTGACAACGAAGGCAGAGGTTGGAAGGACACAGCCACAATCCAAAGAATGCCAACAGTCAACAGCCACCACCAGAAACCAGGAAGAGGCAAGGAAGGATTCCACCCAGAGTCTGAGAGAGCCTGGCCCTGCTGACACCTGGATTTCAGACTCCTGGCCTCCAGAACTGGGAGAGAGTATCTGTAGTTTTAAGCCACCCAGTTGTTCTTTGTTATGGCAGCCACAGAAAATGAATACAGTCACTGAGCCAGTACATGGCAGAGGTTCCCCCCACCTGCTTCACCTCCTTGCTCCTATCTTCTGAGATTCTTCCCCTCTCCCATCACTACTCCAGCTACACAGCCTCCTCATAGCTACGCAAATGCACCAAGCACAGTCCCACGTCAGGGCCTTTGCACGTACTGTTCCCTCGGCCTGAAATGCCCTCCTCCTAGATTCCTACATGGCTCCTCCCTCACCTCCTTCAGGTCTCTGCTCAAATGTCACCTTCTCTAAAGGGCCTTTAAACGCTCATCCTTCATTTCTAATTCCACTTTCTGCTCTATTTTTTCCCTTACTGCTTCTCCTCCTCTATACTTTACTTATTTCTCCTGTGCACTGTTCATCTCCCCAGCTGAAATGTCAGTTCCACAAGCAGCAGGGACATTGTGCTTTTTATTCCCTGTTGTATTCCCTGGCACAATACCAGGCATGCAGGCGGTGCTCAACAAATGTCTGCTGAATGACTGAACAAGAGGTGGGTCTAAGTTCCCTGCACAGCCCACAGCCTCAATCCTAAGTCGTGCTCCCTCTTCCTCTTCCCTCTTTCCTCATCTGCTTTTCTCTTCCTGGGGACTGGGGTTCTGCTGCCTGATTTTAGAGACACTTGTTCTCTTCCAAATCTAGCCCAATTATTCAGTTCCATGCTCTGGGTCCAATAACTGATTGAAAAGAAGTTGGCGGAGGGTTGGGTGCCGTTTTTAAGTAGGAGGTGGGCTTTCCCTGGGGTTTGCTTGAAAGCAAAATGGGAAATATATTTCCCAAGCAGAAAGACTGTAGCTGCCACTGCTGTTCTGTGATAGCGAGAATGGGGAGATGGAGGGGAGGCACAAGTCTCCCCTCCTGGGTCTCATCTCTTTGGGCAGTTCAGGGTGGAGTGTGCATGAGTCTATCTGGGTGCAGGGAGGAGGAAGGGGTTGGAAAACTTGCTCACTTGTCAAAATCATTAATCATATCGGGAATGATGTGCTCTCAAGATCGTCTTGTCTTTCTTCCAAAAGCTTAAAAGAATTCTGCTGCCTGGCATGCTATTCTCCATTAGTGCTGTCACTACATATTTCTGGTAATATGACTGGATGGCCCTTCCCTGTCCCCCTGTGGTTGGCGATGGCCACATGATAAGTGCTGGCCAATGAGGAGTGAGTAGAAATACCTGTATCACTTTTGGACCAGACCATTGAACTGTCAGTGTGGGACCCTCCAGGGCTCTCTTTCCTTCTGGGGCAGTCAGTGGCAATATTCTACATGGTAGCTGCTCCATTAGCTAGATCCCAGGTGACTACGTTGAGCAGAACTCCCTTCTTCCCCAATGCCAACCTGTGCTGGACAGGTAGCATGAGCAAGAAAAGACATTCGTTGTTAAAACCATAGAGACTCTGGGGAATGTTTGTTACTGCAGCACAATCTAGCTTTCCTGACTGATACACCTGGGTATCTCCTTAGTTCACTCCTCCACCTGTTTCTCAAATGTCACTTTCTCGTTGACCCTTATATAGATCTCATGAAGCAGGTGGGGAAAAAGAATGTCTCCTGCATCCAATGGAGAAATTGGTACCCAAAAAGGTGAAGTTCAAGATTATAATGAGCTAGTTGTTTCTGTTCCTTGAGCCTCTGCCTGGCGCCCAATTTCCCCTAGATCTTGGCTTGGTTGATTCCTCCTCTTTACTCAGCCTTAAGCTCCACTGAGTCCCCTATCAGAGAAACCTTCCCAGGCCTCCTGACTGAAAGGCCTTCAGCATAGCCAAGCATCTCATTCTCTTTTCAGTATGCTTCACATTTTGAATCATGTTGTCAATTTATGCATTTATTTATTTATAGACTCTTTGCTCCCTAAAGTGTCACCTCTCCAGTGCCCAGAACAAACCCAGTGCACAGTAGGTGCTAAGTGCTGTTTACATGGTGAATGCATACAATCCTGCGGTCCTCGTGGGTGGATTGTTTAAATAATACTAACCAAAGGGAAACATACCTACCCACGTCCCAATGATCAGGTGGTTTCTCTGGGAATGGAGAGCCAGGCAGAACACTCACTATCACTTTCATAGAACACCCCTTTTGAGCTAACGAAACATGCCTTGATTCCCACAATCGCCACACCTAGTGGATGGGGAAACTGAAGCTGAGAGAGGTGACATGATTTGCCTGGTTCACACAGGGTGTGGGTGGCAGGGCTAGGGCTAGACCTGTTATTCTGGCCTGCAACTGATTTTTTTCCTACTTCCTCCATGGCTGCACTTACATAGTATTTTGTGTTTATAACGCTTGGCCCGTGAGAGCCTTGGAGGAGAGGGGAGGTACTGATTCATTCCAGCACTGCCGGTGTCTCGTGTGGCGCCTTGGCGCTTAGCAAGCGCTCGATAAATACTCGTCAAACAAATTAATGGCCGAGTCCAAGTAACATCCTTAAGTGCCTTCTGTTTTATGGTTTATCTTCCTCTAATTTTTTGAGCATGGTTCATTCAGAAAAAATATAGAGGATGTAAAAAAAAAATACTCAGCTCAGGAGAACACCCAATTCCACAGCACATAGCATAAAAATGGGTTGGCTTTGACCGTAAAAGAGATAAAGTCCCATAGAGGCCACGAAAGAGGTCGTATGTCCCAGTTTATACCCCTTATTGATCATGCAATGCCTGTTAATTAATTCTGGAGTCTTCTTTTCCCTGTTTGCTCTCCAGATTGTCCTGGTTTGAATACATTATAGTATCTCTCTGCCTATGAGAGGTCCTGTCACTGCCCCTGGCCTCATTAAGTCCCTCTGGCCCTCACTCATTCCCCTCTAGCCACACGGGCCCTCTCGCTGCTTCTCACAAAAGCCACGCTCACTCCTGCCTCAGGGCCTTAGCACTGGCTGTCCTATCTGCCTGGGTCTCTCTTCACACACACCTTCAAGGCTCCCCCTCACCTCTTTCAGGTCTTATTAGAAGAACTGCATTTTCTCACCTTGACAAACCACAACGCTGCTACTGTTTTATTTTTCTTTTGAGCTTTCATCATTCTCTAACACAGCAGTTGGCAAACTACAGCCTCTGTTTTTGCAAATGAAGGTTTTATCATCACACAGCCATGCCCATTTATTATGTACTTTGTCTGTGGCTGATACTGTACTACGACAGAAGACTGAGTAGTTGCAACAGAGACTGCCTGATCCTCAAAGCCTGAAATATTTAAGATGCTGTCTTCCCTTTACATATATAAATATGGTATCTCTTAATTATCGTGTTGATTGCCTGCTTCCCCCCACTAAAATGTCAACTCCCCCAAACAGGGAGTTCTGTCTCCTCTGTTCACTGGGGTCCTCAGTGCCTAGAAAAGTACCTGCACACAGAGGGCATTTAATGAAGGTTTGTCGAATGAATGTGTGATCTACAGTCCCCGAAAATCTGATGTTTTGATAGTGACCAAAATGAACATCTATGAATGAAAAATGCTTAGGTCAAAGATCATTTTCAACCATTAGTGACCATTTGTCAAGGACCGTGTGTTTATAATCAACTAAACACAGTTTTGTTGCTTTCTTAATTGACATTAATGGAGGGAGAGAAACAGAGAGTGAGAAAGAGAAAATCAGAGAGGCAAGAACGAGGAGAGGAGGAGGAGAAGACAGAGACAGAGACAGAGAAAGATACACACTGAGTTCTCTGGTATCTCTTCTTATAAAGGCACTACTAGCATGAGGACCCCACCTACCACCTAAACTATCACCTCCTCTGAGGGTTTTTCTAGACACAGTGACTGGGGCAGTCACTTGTGAGATTCCCTTAGTCTCAGCTTTTGTGGGGGAATCCTTAAGGTTCCTGAGGATAGAATTCAAGGAGTCTGTGAATTTGAATGGAAAAAAAAAGTTAACCTTCACTTCCCCACATCTGCACTGGAAGTGGGCACTTTTTTCCATTATGAAGGGAGGCAGCAAACGGCAGCCACCTGGGCAGAATCCGTGATGTCCGTCCCTAGCAGAAATCACATACAGTTTACAGGTAACATGCAAAATTTTTTAAGCTTAACACGCTCATGAAATTACAGGAATTATCTGATCTCTCATCAGGTCCTGTCGGTAATGTGTTACAAATTCTAAAAGTACATCACAAATCTGTGTTTTAAAATATTTTGATAATTTCAATGCATTTGGCTTCCCTACCATCTCATGCCTTTACTTTCCCCCAATTTTTTAAAAAATAATTATTTTATTTTTCAATTACAGTTGATATACAATAGTATATTAGTTTCAGGTGTATAACAGTGATTAGACATTTGTATAACTTACGAAGTGATCACCCCAATAAATCTAGTCCCCATCTGATGCCATATATAGTTATTACAATATTACTGACTATATTCCTTATGCTATACCCTTCATCCCCATGACTATTTTGTAACTACCAATTTGTACTTCTTAATCCCTTCACCTTTTTCACCCTGCCCCTAGACCCTCTCCTATCTTTTACCCCAACAAATCTAGTATCCCTCTGACACCATACATATTTATTACAATATTATCGATCATGCCTTTTAATTTATGCCTTTAAAATCATCAGACTGACAAAGGGGTCTGTGGTTCAACAAGGTTAAGAATTTCTGAGGTGGAACTATCAGGTATCACATCATGCCTGTCAGAAAGGGCAGCCTGGCACTGTCACTTCCTGGCTGGACAACCTTAGGCATCTCTCCACCTCTGAGACTTATGTGTAAAATGGGGGACAGTAATCTCTCCCTCACAGGTTACTGAAAAGCCAAACTCCAGCCTTTGCTTGGATTGCCTCAGTTTTTTCGTTAACGTCCCCTTTCTGCCCCAGGACCCCATCCATGATCCCATGAGGCATTTAGTCCTCACGTCTCCTTCGGTGCCTCTGGTCTGTGACCGTTTCTCAGTCTTGTTTATCGTGACCTAGTAGTCTCAAAGAGGACTGGCCAGGTATCTTCCAAAACCCCCTCCAGCTTGGGTTTGTCTGATGTTTTGCTCATGATTAAACTGGGGTTATGAGTCTTGGGGAAGAAAACCACAGAGGTGAGATTCTCTCCCTATCACATCAAATCAAAGGTCGCAAGATCACACATTCACTGGGGATGTCAACCTGCATCGCTTGGTTAAGATAGTGTCCGCTAGGATCTCCACTGTAAAATGACTATATCTCTCCTCCCCTACTTGATTCTTGGAAGTTGAGTCATTACATCCGGGCCCCCTCCAGTGTATAGATATTAAGTTCCATTTCTGGAAGGGGAGTGTCTACATATATTAAATGGAATCCTTCTGCGAAGGTTTGTCTCTTCTTCATTTACTTTGTTTACTGAACAACAAAATTAAAATGATCATTTATTATTGCTACCCCAGGCAATCAATCAACCAATTACCTATTTATTTTGGTGTGGACTCTTTCTGGACAGATTATGTAAACTAAGAGAATCCAGAAAATTTTCCTTCTCCTGCCCCTCCTTCCCGGCTCCTGGACTAGGAGTGACCATATTTCCATTTACTTACTGTCCATCTCCCACTTCCTAAGTAGTTTATCATTTATCATGTGTATTGTTCATGTCTGTCCCCTACCAGGTGGGAATTGTTGCCTGTCATCTTCATTGTGGTATTCCCAATCACCTGTTTCCTGGCACAAAGTAGGTAGTCAATAAATAATTACAAAATACACAAATGGATTTCAACGATGTTGAGAAAAGAAATGAGTGATTGGGACCCTAAGGTGCTGCCCACCCAGGGAGGCAGCGTCCATTTGAGAGCTGAGCCTGTGGATCCAAGATGCTTGGGGCAGGTGTGTCTGGCTCTCCCTGTGGATGTCACCTGCCACGCTCATGGCTCTTGGCTCTATACATGATTCTAGACTCTGTGCCTGCCTATGGCTGCACAGAGCACGGGGTGCCCTAGAACAGGCCTGGCAGACGGCAGGGCATGAGGGCAGGGTCCTGGTGAGTCTAGAAAAGTGACACCTCTGCCATCACCAGAAACTCAAAGACCCGAACCCCTGCCCTTGGCAATGAGAGGCCCTAGTAGTTGTATGGGGGGTGGGCTGTCTTAATTTGGGGAGCCCCAGACAAAAGTTCAGGTGCCAGTTGTTTATTTGGGAGGTGTTATGAATTGTGTCCCCTCCCTAAAAATATGCTGAAGAATAGGACTTTATTTGGAAATAGCGTCACTGCAGATATAATTAGTGAAAACGAGGTTGTACTGGAGTAGGGTGGGTCCTAACCCAATATGACCGGTGTCCTTATAGGAAGATGGCCATGTGAAGATGGGGTATTGGAGTGGAAAGCAAAGAATTCACACGCCAAGGAACACCAAGTATCGTCAGCAGCCACCAGAAGCTGGAAGAGGCAAGGAAGGATCCTCCTCTAATGCCTTTGGAGGGAGCGCGGCCCTGCTGACACCTTGATATCAAACTTCTGGCTTCCAGACTGTGAGACAATAAATATTTGTTGTTTTAAGCCATCCAATTTGTGGTACTTTATTGCTGCTCAAGGCTCACATCAGTGTTCTTGAAATCACTGCTCGGGCTTCTACCCAAAGGACAACAGTGGGATGTAAGTGCATGGAAAGTTCTAGAAGGCTACTGTGAGTTAGCGGCAGTTACCAGAAGGGTGAGGGTGGGAAATAAAGAGGGACTTTATAGCTCACATCACTTCAAGTGCTGCTGGAGTTTCTATGACGAAAAATTCATACATGTTTCTTAAAATAAGAATTTGGCTTATACTGAGCTTGCCCAATACCAGGTGCTGTTCTAAATACTTCACATGTATCCATCTCACTCAGTCCTCTTGCCCTGTGAGGTAGGACTGTGCTTCTGCTTATTTTGCATAAGTGGAAATGGAGGCCCAGAGAGTTCAAGCAACTTTCCCAAGGTTACACAGAAAGGAAGTGAAGTTGGGATGGGAACCCAGGCAGCCTGGCACCTGACTCTGCTTTCAAATTACTCCCCCTGAGCTTGCTTCCCCTCGACGTGGCTCAGCTCTAAGCTCCTAGGACAAACATCCCCTCAGATAATGGTGCTTATGACTATAGAATCTTCTGGAAATTCATGGTCCTGTTCATACTTTCTCTCCTACCATTGAGCACAACCCCAGTGTCTTCCTTTGAACCCCAGACCCTTTCTCTGGACATCCAGCCCTTCTCCACATTCACAATTTTCTCAGCTCCTGCTCTCCACTCCCCACTTCTGCTCTCCCGAATTTTCTAATTGTCTTTCAGTTCTGTGTCACTCCCAGGAGGGTTCATTTCCCCTTGTAATCTCCTCTCATGCCAGCTTTACAAAATAAAAACCAAAACCTCATAAAAATCCCCCAGCAAGCTTTGGCAAGTTTTTGCCCAAGCTCTCCGCAGGTGAAGCTCAAGAGAGGGCCTGAGAATCTCTCAGATCTGCTGTCTGTTCCTGTCCATGCTATGCTTGGACAAGGTCTTCAGACAAATTAGGACACCATGTCCCTTTCGCACGTCCTTTATATTTGTCAATAAATTATCATAATAATGGTAGAAATCTATGTTGTCTATGATATGAATAGCACTCCTGAGATGTGGTGACTTGTGCAGTGCGTGACATGCACAGCTGTCCAACGGCAACTCCTTTTGCTGCCTACTCTCAAGCAGCAGTCTTATCCCTACCCTAAAAAGAGCCACTGATCAAAAGAGTTCTTGTAAATCTCCCTCCAACTCAATGGGGGAAAATCCTTAAGGAACACACATGGTGACCACAAAAGTTCCTCCTGCGTGCAGGAGGAAACCTGGTGTTGCTTCCCTAGTGGGTCAAACCCTGGCCCATATAGGAAGAACCTTAACTGGCAATTTCAGTACTTGTGTGGAGCAGCTCAGGATGGGGGATAGGAAACAGGCAAAAGGAGGGGTGGGTAGGGGTACGAGTATACATCTCTTCAGACCTGTCCCGAATATTTTCAAGACCTAGGACAAGAGTACCAACACAGAACCACATACCTACTATGTATAAATATTTAAAAGCTACTAAATAAAATATGCTGCATGCTTCTCCTTTACAAACATACCTTCATAAGCACTGGGAAGGTAGGGTAAAAATTAGAATCTGGACATCGGGACTAGACCGTGGTGTGAGGAGAGGCAGCCCTGCCTTCTGACCATGGCCTGCCCCCTTCTCTTCCCATTCACGGCTCTGTCCTGCCCGGGAGTGGACAATCCCACTTGCACGTCTAAGCTCCAGCCGCACTTGTGCCACCCCTAGGACACGCTTAGCCCTTGGAGGGTACAAACGAGTGGTCCAGTTGGAAATTCACCCACAGAAGAATCTCATGCAAGTACATGGAATCTGGGCTTGGACAGAGAATTCTAGGCTGCTGGATAATCCACAGTGTGGTCCAGAAAGCAGTGAGGGGCCGTTATGAATTGAATTGTGTCCTCTCTTTCAACATATGTTGAAGTCCTAACACTCAAAACCTCGGAATCTTACCTTATTTGGAAATTGGGTTATTGAAGATGTAATTAGTTAAAATGAGGTTACACTGGGGTAGGGTGGCCCTAATCCAACATAGTGGCACCGCCTTCTGGTAGACATGTCCCCTCCACCCTGTGGACTCCTCACACCATGGGGAGGGGCATGGCTGGAAGAGGGCCAGCGAGTCCCAGCACAGAGCCCCCTTGCATATGTTCAAGGACATTACTCTTTTATCCATGTTGGTTTTTGAATCACTCGACCTCGGAGATATTGTAGGTTTAGTTCCTGACCATCATAATAAAGTAAATATTGCAATAAGGTGAATCACACAAAGTTTTTGGTTTCCCAGAGCATAAAAAGTTTTGTTTATATGATACTGTGATCTCATAAATGTGCAATAGCATTATGTCTAAAAACCAACATACATACCTTAATTAAAATATACTTTATTGCTAAAAAAATGCTAACCATCACCTGAGCCTATTGGAAAAATGGTGCCAATAGACTTGTTCAACACAGGGTTGCCACAAACCTTTAATTTGTAAAAAAAAAAATGCAGTATCTGCGAAGCACAATAGGGCTAAGCATAATAAAGTGAGGTGTACCAGTATTCAAAAATCTATAATTATATTTAAACACTTGCAGCATCTGTGTGCCCTCTGGATTTCCATGTCCCGAGGGACCTTCCCTACTCAGAGTTCTGAGGATGAGTCCCCATCTGCTCACCCCTATATCTTTAAAGGTCTGAGTGTCAGGCCAGCTATTCTGGGGCAGTGTCAAGTTGTCCCTTAGGAGTTGGTTAGTCCTGGAGGGCTACCTCCCCATGAACCTGCATCACTTACGTTGTAGAGGAGGTCAGTCCACCCTTCCATAGTGATGCACTGGAAAACAGTCAGCACTGCAAACAGGATATTGTCGAACTGAGTGATCCCATTGTTGGGCCCTTCCCAGTAGGGCTGACATTTGGTCCCATTGGGGCAGGTGCGGGCGGGTTCCTCTGTCCCACACGGAGCCGGAGACTCACTCTGAATGTCATCTATGAAAGGGAAAGCGAGAAAAGTCAGGAGAAGGAGCCAGTAAAACAAGGTCTAAGAAATAGGGGCCCATGAAGGTTCGACCTATTGAAAACAAAAAACGGCTATTGGGATGAATTTATCAGTCTTTAAAAAAACACTAACATTTGCTTTGGTCGATCTATTCATTGTTTTCTATTTCATTAACCTCTTCTCTGAGTTTTATTACTTTTCCTAAGTTTTTGAGATGGATTAACTTTCTTTAAGACTATAAATTGCCCTTTAAGTGTGGCTTTAGCTGCATCTTACAAATTTTGTCATGCATTATCATTATTGTTCAAGTAAAATATATTCAGCAACTTCTGCTATTATTTCTTCTTTGACCCATGGGTAACCAAGAAGTATTTCTCTTAAAAAAAATACTTGTCAGATATATGTAAAAATACAATAGTATAATAAATTCCCATGTACCTATCACAAATTTCAACATTTATCAACTCAGGGTTACTCTTGTTTCATCTATATCCCCTTCCCGCACTTTGCTTTGCCAATAGAATATTTTTAAAGCAAATCTCAGACATCCTATCATTTCATCCACAAATAAGCATGTCTCATAATTTCCAAACACATTTAGAGTTGTCTTTTTGTTACCGATTTCCAGTTGAATTGCACTGTGGCCAGAGGATATGTTTTGTATTACTTAGTCTTTTGAAATTTGTCAAGATGCATTTTATGGTCCCTAATACAGTCACTTTTGATAAATGCGCTGTGTGCACTGTGAGATAGTTGGGTGCAGTGTTCTCCAGACTTCCATTAGGACAAATTTGTAAATTGCATCATGTTATTCTTCTGTAGCTTGATTTTGTTTTCCCTTGAGATGTGCTGGGCTTAGGGAGCTTTTCTGGGAGCGACGGAGGCCAGTACACACAGTACTTACCCTTAGGCACAGGAGCTAAGCTTTCTCCCAAAAAGCAGGAGGCAGATTGTGAAAATGCCATAAGAAAAGAGACATGTGCCAATGGACGCCCCCATCACTGAAACTAGACAGCTTCCTGGGCACTAATGGTCAGGTCTAAATTTCAAGGGGTTGATTAGGAGGGAGGAGGAGAGATGCCTCCATAAACTCATGGAGTCAGGGAGGCACAAATGGTCCCAGGTATGTCCCTAGTGGACCACAGCAGCAGATATAAGAGGACCCTATCCAGCAAGTGACACTTTTGAAGGTTTTCAGAGTGACATTGTCCACCAAGAAAATAGACAGCTGAGTGTGGAAATTCAAGTGCTGCACTAAACAAAAATATATCTCAAGTATGTGCTCCAAGCTATGTGCACCAATTCCGAACCTCCACTCAGCATGCAGTAAAGAGAAACAAACCAGTACGGAACCAGTGAATCTTATTGGCCTTTGAAGCTCTGGTTAAATAGAAACTCTAGGTCATGCAACATAACTCCCACTGCTCAAGAAGCAATGACCACGTCAGCCACTAGTTTAAACAGCTGGAAACGCCTTCCCCATTCATGTTGAACTTGGTGCAGGGGCTGTGATTTAATAAACACAGGTTGGAAGGCAAAATCTTTTAAACATAAGGCTCAGGGCAGGGGAAAAAAAATCCACGGGCTCCTACACTAAAATGAGAAGCACTGTCTGTTGGGAAGGTCGCCTCTGTTGGGAACCTTCTCTGTCTCCACCCTGTGCCCACGTCTGGCTCAATTTCTGCCTCCTTCATTACCCCACTGAGCACTGGTCCCTCCTTTTTCTCAGGGATACAACAGCTCCCCCACATTCAAAGCATGGGGATAATATCATGTATTAGTCTTTATTGCTATGAACTGGTTGCAGACAGTGAAAGCAGGTAGAATTTCACTTTATCTTTGCATCGCCATGAGAGTGTAGCATGGTGCTGGGCGCACAGGAACCGGGTTCCTGATGACAAACGAATGCAACTGAAAACGTGTCTATCTTTAGCAGCTTTGCCCAGTGGCGCTCTTAATTTCAATTCCCCCTCAACCCCCACCCTCCATCATGAAACACTCTGAGCGCTGCTTCAAGAAAAGCAACCGTCCAGAGTCTGAGGAACTTGGTTATAAATATATTTTAAAATTAACCTGCTGCCTGGGTGTCTGTATATATCTGTCTCTTACTCACGCGCCTTACAATGTTAATCGTGAGCTTTTCCGTCATCTTCCTAAATGGAGGCTTCCCACCCTCCAGTGGCCCCCACCCACGTCTGTCCCCTTCCAACCCCACCCAGACCCAAGCTCATCATGTGTCTTCTCGGCTGGAAAGGGAAAAAAAACCCAAAAAACCAAAAAAACCCAATAAAACTCTCAAATCTAGGATCCAGGAGTCCTGGTTTCTCCGTTCTTGGCTGATTTTTCCAAGGGGCCCTGACCTGTATCTCTCCTTCTCGAATTTCTGCCCGGGTGACAAGGCCAGGCGCAGAAATAGCTCTGCCTCAATTAACACCTTCTTCATTGGGGAAAGAAATAATTAGGACATCCCATATTGAGCAAACTTCACAAGCCCAGGAGAGGAGACAGGAGGAGCAAGAGGGAAAAAAAAGGGAAAAAAAGCAGCTCAAACAAACCTTCTCTACTGGGGTTTCCTTTCCTCTAGGGAAGTCTGCGGAGGGGGTTTGGCCACTTGGGAGTCACCGGGCAGAGAAGGGGGGTGGGAAACCACTCAACACAGAACCTTTCCCCAATAAGACAGGCCTGAGATCACTTTCCTTTCCTATTTGGGTCCCCTTTCAGCTTCACTGTCTCCTCCGTCCATTCCTTGAATTCACAGTGCCCCTGACCCATGACTAGCACTGCTCTTCAGCCTGTCTGCGCCAAGATGGCTGGCGGTCTAAATACTGAAACACAGGCTTCCCTCCTTATTTGATTCCACTTGGTTCTTGAGCTTCAGAGAGCAAAAGTTTGGATAGCTGGGGATTGAACTGAAAATGAAAATGTATCTGGAAGCTACTAGGTCTGAGAGCGTGGATGTGGGGGACTCAGGAGAAACTACCCTGCCACACTGCTGATTCAGAGCTGAGTCTGGGGAGGGGGTTGTCTCCTGCCTGCCCCCCACCCACACTTCTTGACCCAGCCACTAAGGGATTGACACTGACACAGTGTGTGGTGAAAAGGGACCAGGATCTTGCTTGCGCTAGGTTCTGATTGGTCGGTGCCAAGACTCCCAGTTGGGGTGTGCTTAGGTACACTCTGGGGGAGACCAGGAGAAACCATCCTCTACTCTCCTTTTCTTCAGGTAATGGGTCACCACCCACAAAGCAGACCCCTTCCTTTCCGGCCAGGCCACCCCCACTTCCTACTTTAGAACTCAGCATGGGCTGTGGTCACTGCAAGGGAACTAGGCAGAGGCTATCAGCACCCTGTCCATAACCTGTCATCATTTGCCCTGCCTGCTCCCACCTGAAAACAAAAGCGTTTGGATAGCAGGGGCATCCAGCTCTGCCAGGACATTCATGCCCACCCAGGAGCCGTCCTCACCAGTGATGGACAGAAGTCAGTGGATAAATACCCAGCTCCCTCGCCCCTCAGGGGGTATGGCACTGAGCTGTGTGTCCTACGCTGTCTCCCTGAGGTGCCCAATGGCACTGAGCCCTGGTTGCCTATAGCAGTAACTTAGCTTGATAACACCCTCTTACAAGATGGCCTCCCTTCCCTGTCCCACTTCACCATGCATGCCCCCGATGGAACTTCCTGGGACTCCTTCCTAAATCAACTACTTACACCTGAGATAACCTCTGGGGGACCCCAATGCAAGGTACTAGCAACAAGATCTCGGGGGCTGCTTCACCCCGTCTTGCCTACAGCACTTTTGGATGGGGGTTCTCCCAGCTTCCAGGAGAAAGAAGCAAAACCCTGCATAACCCTTCCAGGAGTTTGCCCCTAAGGGAGGAAAAGAAATGAGAGGAAGTTTGGGGAAAAACATCATGATGCTCAGACCTACCTGTCCCCTCTTCAAAGCAGGTGGTATGAAATTTTCCCATATAAAATTCTAACCCTATGATTGCAAAAATAAGGATTGCAAAAAATAGGAGAAGGCCGATCTGCAGCAGGGGAATCATCGCCTTCATGATGGACTTCAGGACGACTTGTAAACCTGGGGAGACACAGAGAGACGCCCCATGGCCCTGTGAACAGGCACTCCCAAACCCTGCCCCCAGGCTGCCTCCTGAGGGAACCCAGAGCACACAGGAAGCTGGGGAAGGGACATGGAGGAAGGGCACACAGAGGCTGCTCATTATTACAATAGGAACAATCCCTCTTCATTTTTAAAAGCACTTTTCATTTTTCAATGTTTTAAAGAAGTATTTGATATATGCTGTGTCACTTGACGACCTTTTGGACTACGAAAAGTGGAAATCCCGTTTTCCGAACCACGGTCTTGGGCGTTGGATAGCTTTCCCGCAGAGGGAACGCCTTTTCCTAATTTTTTTCCACCAGGAGGGGGCGTCTTTTCCTAATTTATGCAAAGGCACCATGTGGGCTACACCGGCAAGCAGTCAACATCCCAGTTCCAGTCCACAGAAACCAGACGTGATTTCATTGGCTTCTGGACAACCCCCCACCATGGGGGGGGGTGCGCATGTAAAAGGATCCTCATTTCGCAGAGGTGGGAAGCAAGGCTCAGAGAGGTGTCGTGATTCAGCCAAGGGCACGTGAAATAACAGTCAGGATTCCAGCCCAGGTCTGAGTGGTGTCAGATCCTATGCTTGTAACTACTGCTATCTATTAGGAAAGTCTATGGTTAAAATTAGGGTTCCAAGATGTAGTTTGGGGGCTTGCTTCTTGATTAGAAGAACTTCGCACCTCATGACGGGTGGAGACCCCAGCAAGGGAGATAAGCTGTCAAAGGGCTCCAAGGGGCTATGCTACTCCAAGGGGTCCAAAATGTGAGGTGCCACTAATGGAGGCAATGTGGCAAACTGGTTAGGCTCTGGACACTGGACGCTACTGGTGCCCAAGCGAGGACTCCTTCGCTGCAGGTGAATCCACCTGCCAGCTCAGGTGGGCGCTGGCTGCTAATGCTCCCAGCTCTCCTCTTCTCTAGAATTGCCCTTGGTTATCAAGAGCTGCCTCACCTGGGAGGCTGTTGCTGCCCCTCCTCCCACCCCCACTAATTGACCAGAGAAGTACAAAAGGCCAGCCTCCTTGCCTCAAGTTAGCGGACACCTCTGGTGCTATTCATACTCTAGAACTTCCCACAGGATAGGGCTGGCACTGCATCTTTGCCCAGCATCTACCCCTGGTCCATTCTGCTGTCCTCATTCCCTCTCTCCTGACAGCAACACCCTCCCGATAAAGAAAGTGCATCTGAACATGTATCTAAGTCTGCTTCTAGGGGACCAGATCTATTCATCTGCTTACTAGTGACATGACCTTGAGCAAGCCAGGTTACCATTCGGAACCTCGGTTTCCTCATCTGTAAATGTGGGTTAGAATAGTACCTCCCTCTCAGAGAGGGAGTTCATACCTAGCAAAGCACCTGACATGTCAGAAGTGGTCATCAAACAGAGTCTTGTTAGTATTACTTTTGGAATGGCCCTTAATTTAATACGATGCAGGTAACTGCTGGAATCTTGCAGATATCTAAGTACCGTAGAAGTGCCTTCTTTCTACAAAAAGACCCGGCTGGTGGTTTTCTGGGAAAGCTTACCCTTTAAATCGAGATGCCAATGAACTTGAAGAACAAAGCCAATGAAATATAAAATGGTGCTAATAATAGAGCCAACCTCACAGGATTTTTGAGAATAAATGAGTTTAAAAATGGCAAATACTTAGAACAGTGCCTGGCACATAGTAAATGCCTATAATTATTATTACTAACTGAGGCAGTAGGACAGAAAAAGGTCAGCCCTGTTTTATTTTGTTTTTCTTTTTTTTGCAGCTGAACCTAATCCTGACCCTGAATGTTGCAGCCACCCCCCAAAAGCTGGACTAGAAGCATCCTTGGAGAATGAGAAAGCAGCATGAAACGACTATGGACTTTGGAGCTCATCACTGAAAAGCTATAAGAACTCAGGTGAGTAATTTAACTTTTCTGAGCCTCAGCCTTTTTATCTGTAAAATGGGTTCATTGGGTCATTATAAGAATGAACATAAAGCTCTTTCTGCAAGGCCTGGTGCACAGTAGGCACTCAATAAGTGGTAACAGTTATTGCCACCAGTGTTACTGCCTCGGTTTGGGGTTGCACTTGCTAATTTCTAGTTCATGGACCCTGCTCAGATTATTCAGCCCCTTTGAGCCTTAGTTTCCCCACAGAGATTTCAGCACTATCAGCTTCATAGTGTAGTGAGTACTGAATGAGATAACGTGTGGTGCTTTGCACGGCTCCTGATAAGACAGTAGACGCTCCATAAATGGGTGTTGTGGTTATGGGTGAGGCTCCTGGCTTACTTTCAGGAGTGCACCCACACCTGAAACCAGGTTCCTGGGGGTCTTTTGGAGGGCTTCCCCAAAGTGGAGGCTGTCCTGGCACAGGATGGGGGACTCGGAGGCCCCTCCTGAGGCGCTGTGCAGAGGGGATACTGAGGAGTCCTGGGCCCTGAGCAGACCCCTTGCCAGGGTCGGAAACTCACGCACTTGGGATTCCAGACACCAGCTTGAGTGGCCGCAGCACTCGAACTGCCCTTAGCGTCCGTAGGTCAAACTCCGTCCCAACTGTCGCCAAGATGCTGGAAGAAAGAAGCCAGAACGGAAAATAGGGTAGGTTTCAGGGTCAGAATCAGATAGATGGGCAGGGGTGCCTGGGGTTTGATGTTGTCATTTACCAGCTGGGTGACCACAGGCAGGTGATGTTATATCGCTGGGCCTCAGTTTCGTCATCTGTGTTACGTAGTTACCTGCCTCATGGGATACCATGTGGTTTACAAAGACTCCAAACAGGTGTGTATGGTGGATGATAATAAATGTTGGACTAAAAAGAATGGAAACTCCTCCAGGGCATGTAGTCAGGGTGATACTCAATACATTTTACAACTATAATCAGAATGGATCATGGGGAAGCTGGGGGGCCACGGGGAAGGATTGTGGGAGTGGCAGACCCTTGGGACTTGGGGCTCTTTACCAACCGGCAGGAAAGTGGTTCAGTATTAATAGCCCAGACTGCATGGGTTCAAATTCCCAGCTCTGCCACTTCCCAGCTGGGTGACTTTGGGCAAGTCACTTCCCTGCTCCATTTCCCCTTTTATATAATAGGGACAACAACAGTGCCCTAGAATATAGCACACTTCAAACAACAGAAGCCCTCAAAGGATTGTGAAGATTAAATGGATTGATACTTGTGAAGTGGTCGACAGTGCCTGGCACACAGGAAGTGCATTGAGCTACTTGAAAATAAATGGAAAAACCATCCAACCAACCAACAATAGGTGTGGTCCCGATGGTGTGGACCAGCTGGCGTCAGCCCAAGGAGGGCACTACAGACCCCAAGCCTCCGGTCAAAAATAATCACTCTTGCAAATGCAGGTGAGTAAGAAGCACCCTAACGAGATGAGCCTTCTGCAGAAAACCCACCTGGAAAAGACCCCGTCCTAAGTCCTCACTTGTAAAAGTGTTACTGGTGAGACAGGCAGCCTGGGGAACTCCCTGATCTGTTTCCTGAACGAGTCAATTTCTGAGGCATTCTGATGTAGAATGAGCCTACCACGGAGCCACTCCACAGAAGAGGTTGTCATCAGAGCTTCAGACAATGGACGAGATGCTGAAAACCAGTGGATGGTGGCCATGCAAACAATCTGAAGGTGTCTTCAGTCTTGTCCAGGGGTTTGGACCTTACCACTGTGGCCTGTAACAATCAGTATCTGCATATCTTTGTGTGAGGGCTTTCTCCCAAACTGAAACAGCCCCAGGGAGTGAATACCCCCCTGGGAGCAGCCCTCAACCCAAGACTGCGGGGAGTAGGGGGATCAATTCCCCAGCATCCTGGCCTCTCCTTCCAGATTGCTGTAAGGTGTGAGTTCTGCATAGGCTCCCAGAGGGACTGCTCCCAGCTGCCCCACAAGCGTCACCTGCTCAACCACTCATCCTTCCTGGCCTGCCCTTCCCTCTCCCCATCAACATTTCCTGGGGTGTCAACTCCCAGATGAACTTGCACCTCAATCCTTGTTTTAGGATCTATTATTCTGGGGTACCCCAAACTAAGCCAGGGGATGTTCCCAACTCTATTTCAAGACTGCTCCTAGAGCAGCGATGGGCATTTTAGGTTGGACTGGCCCATGTTCCACCATCAACAAATGTGCGTCTGAGTATGTTCTATATGGTGGGCAGAGCAATGCATGAGCCCTCTCTGCCTCCTGGAGCTGACGCAGAAGAAAAATGTTTAATAGAAAAATGCATACAGTGAATGAGTCCATCACAGGAATGATGCATTCTTATTAGAGAGAGCGGGAAGATAACAGCTCTGAGGGCACACAGCAGGTTGTATTGACTAGTCTGGGACCCAGGGAGGACCCGTCTCAAGCTGAGGTCTCATGGATGAGGAGGGGCACACTGGCGGGGGAAGAACGTTCTAGGCTGAGGGAATGGGCAAGACAGAGAGTCCGGGGTGGGAAAAGGCTTGACAAATAAATTCAAGGAATGAGATGGTGCCATCATGGGGATTGGATGGTGCCAGGAAGCTGGAGAACAACAAGAGGGAGCCATACCATACAACCCCAAAGAATTTTTAATTCAATTTACTCTGTTTTTCTCTTCCTCTACCATCTTCTCCCATATTCATTTGGGTTCCTCAAACTCCATCTTATAAATCACCAATCTGTTTCTGCATTTTGCTTTCTTCCTTCTTGGCCGATAGAAGCTGTTGGCTATGGCATGATAGCAAATAGCAGGCATCAGTTAAGTCTTCCTTTACTCACTTCACAAACATTCACTGAGCACCTACAACATGCTGGGCCCTGTCCAGGTCCTGGGGACACGAGCCATAGGAATCCCTGTCCGTGTGAGGGGAGACTGAGAATAAATCCAATAAATATGGTGGATGCCAGCGTGAAGAACACGAGGGATAAAAGCAATGCAGGGGAGGGGGAAGGGAAACACCAGAGGCGCGCGGCAGAATGAGGGGAATAATGACATTCATATCAGTTGGTGAAGGCAATTGTTCTTTACCGTCTGGTAGGGACGTAGTTCAGTGTTAAGAATGCTCAGACCAACACTGCCCAATGGGACTTTAATGAGAGCGGGTTGTGAAATTTATAATTTTCTAGTAGCTACATTAAAAGAGTAAAAAGAAACGGGTGAAAGTAATTTTAATAACACAGTTTCTTTAACTCAATCTATCCAAAGTGTTATTTCAACAGGCAATTTATATGAAAGATTAATAAGACATGTTATATATTCTTTTCTTCAAAGACTAAGTCTTTGAAACCTGATTCATATTCTACGCTTACAGCACATCTGAATTCAGGTGCTTAATGGCCGTTACGTGGCCAGTGGTGAATGTACTGAACGGTGCAGGTCCAGACAACGAGACACTAGAGTAAAGATGTGAAGAAAGATAGGGGGTGAGCCACGTGAATATGTCAGGGGGAAACTCTAGGCAGAATGACAGCCAATGCAAAGGTCCTGAGGCAGGACTGTGCCTGGTGCATTTGGGGAATAGTGAGGAGGCCAGTGTGGCTGGACCTGAGTGAGCCAGGGTGACAATGGGAGGAGATGAGGGCAGGGAGGAAATGTGGTAGAGCGTGCAAGGCCTTATGGGCCATGGGGAAAACGTTGGCTTTTGCTCTGAGTGAGATGGGAGCCATGGACTTGTATTAAAATAAGACCCCTTGGGGTAATAAGGCCAGAAGCTGGGAGACTGGGGAGGAAGTAACTGCATTGTTCCAGGTGAACGATGATGGGTCTAGACCAGGTTGTCCTAGATGCAATGAAAATGCTGAGATGAACTCAACCCTTCCCTTAAATGACTACACCAGTAAGTGGGGAAGAGATTCAAGTCTAAGTCCTTCTGGCCCCAGAGCTGTAGGAGGTTGGAACGAGGAGGAAACAAATACAGATGGAAGAGTTTGGGGACGGCGCTATTGCGGAACCCAAGTCGGAAGAAATCTGAGGCCTGAGCTTAAACCTTCATCCTGTGTTTTCTCACTGGGTGGCCTTGGCTTAAATTTGAGCCTTAGAAAGGCAGAGAATCCTACTTCCCTCCTTCTCAGGGCCATCCTAGCCCGCACCCAAGATGTACTATCTCCCAATCTCCCATTGGAAGGGTGAGATGGAATTAGGAGGAGAACAGGAGGATGGGAAGGCTTCTCTAGCTGAGAATGCCCTCCGGCAGGAGCCTTCACTCAGGAGACCTGGTGGGGAGAAAACTGAGTGGTCTGTGAACTGGAGGCTGAGGAGGTGGGTCTGTCGTGTGGACAGTGGGAGTCATATAAGGTTTTGGATCAGGGGAGGGATGTTATTAGGGTTGGCGTTAGGAAGACAAGCCTGACAGCTGAAAGGACAGATGGGTGGTGATGGAGGCAGGAGCTAGGAGGGAGCTGCAGAGCAGGCCGGCATAATGAGGGCTGGAACTAGGACACAGGCAGTGGGAGTACAAAGGAGCCCCGATTTATATTTAGCTGCCATTGATTGCTGTGCACCAGGGAGCTTGCTTGGGCTCCTCAAATCCTCCCTGCCTCCCAGTATTTAGCAGGATGAGTCCCATTTTACAGAGGAGGACACTAAAGTCTAGAGAAGTTACTAATGCATGGAGGTCCACACCACTGAGTAAGAACTCAAACTCAGGACACCCAGTTCTCCACCTCACATGGCTCATTGAATGGGGCTAGGGCAATGGTGGGGAAGAAAAGAGAAGGAAAGAATGGCTTCCTGGTTCTGAATGAACCACCAAGTGATGGTCATTCATTTATTCAGCAAGGGATTTTGAGCACCGACTATGGGCTGGGTACTCAGGGAAGGCCTGAGGATGCCACCATGAAGAAAGTGACAGTGGGAAAATACATGGCATGTTAGACGATGCAAAGTGCTATGGAGAACAATATGGCCGCCACCAACGCTTCCAACAGAAAGATTGAGCATGGGTTGGGAGAGAAAGGAATCAAGGGCAACTGCAGAGTTTTGCCCTGGGCTATCTGAAAGATGGAGTTGCTGTCAGTTGAGATGGGGAAGATGAAGGAGTAGGTCTGAAGGAAGATCGTGGGTCGTGGACGTTGAGTTGGAGATGCTAGTTTTCTGTAATTCCCTCATTAAAACCTTCCAGTGGCTCCCATCAGGTTTACCGGTAGAGTAAAATCCAAACTCTACCATGACAACAAGACCTTGTGTGATTTGGCTCCTGCACACCACCCTGGCCACTTGGCCTTTCTGTTCTGCCACCAAGAAAAGCTCCTTCCCACCATGGGCAGGTTATATTGCCCAGCCCCTCAACTCTCTCCCACTTGGTGTAACTGACCTGCTTCAAATCCTTCAGGTTGTAGCTCAAATTTTGCCTTCTCAGAGAGAATTCCCCTGGCACCTCTGGCTAAAGAGACCCTACACTCTCTGGCAATACACTGTTTATTAAGTTGTGTTTATTATTCACCTCCTCTTCTAGAATGTCAGCTCAATGAGGACAGAGACTTTTTTTTTTTTGGTAGCACCTGAAGCACTTTTAATGGCCTAGCAGCTACCCAATAAGTATCTGGTGAATGAATAAGGAGTGGCATAGGACAGGGTTATGGTAGGCTAGATTTCCCAGGGTACATAGGCAAAATGAAAAAAGCCACGAGCCTCCAATGGAATGTTGGGGAAAAGCAACATTTTCAGAGATAAGAAGTAGAGGGAGATAACGACAAAGAAGAGATCACAGCGGTGGAAGGAGACGTGGCAGAGAGTGTCATCCCTGGAGATCAAGTTTAAAAGGGTTTTGAAAAAGGTGAGGTCATTGGTCTCCAGCACAGAGATGAGTAAGATGCAATGGACAAAGAGCGTCCATTACGCACAGCATCAGGTCACTGGGGAGTCACGCTGTGGCTGATGGCCGGAGAGAACAAGAGAAGAACAGGAAACAAGAGCCTGGGTATAAGAAGAGAGGATTTTCAGGGTGGGAGAGAAGTGAACATGTTTCTATGTCAAGAGAGAAAAGTCGATGATGTATTTCTCGGCATTTAGAGCTGCACTGCCCAATATGGTAACCACTAGCCACGTTCAGCTATAATATATATACTTAATTTAATCAGTTGCACTTATACATAGCTATTTAAATATAAATGAGACATTCAGTTCCTCAGTCACATTAGTTGCATTTCAAGTGCTCCACAGCCGCATGTGGACAGTTGCACACATACAACATTTCCATCAGTGTAGAAAGTTCCTTTGGATGCTGCTGCTCTAGCAGGTCCACGCTGCTAGGGCAGGGATTTTCATCTGCTTTGTTCACTGCTTTATACCCAGTACCTAAAACTCTGCCTGGCATACAGCAGGTGCTCAATAAATGTTTGTTGAATGAATGAAGGAATAATGAAGAAGTGAAATGTAAGAAAGCATAGGGATAATTAATAGAGTATATTCTAGAAGAGCTTAAAGGGTGGGTAGAAGGCAGGATTTGTCTTAAACTAGGAAAAGAATCATGGAAGACACTGATGGTTGTCTACCCAATAGCCATCCTTACTCCCTCCCTTACTAGATGGAGCCTGTCTTCCATCAAAGAGCAGAAAATGCCCAATAGTCTCTTTTTTCCAGGATTCCTTGCAATGGGAGCACTGGTCACATGACTGAGTCATGTGCCTAACAGGTCCTGAGTAAGTCTGCTGGGCGCTTCTGGGAAAGACACTTGAGGAGTCACGTGGCAGGAGATAGCCCCTCCTCTTCTTGTGTGTCTACATGGGATGGCTGAGTAGACATCTTGGAACAGAGGTGACCATCGTGGGACCCTGAGTGGTAAAGGTGACCAGGAAGTCTTCCCATTAAAGATGGCAGAGTGGAAAGATGAAAAAGATTCCTTGGAGACACTGCTGAACTGTGGAACCAACTGCCCAGCCTCCAGAATTCTTGTAACTTGAATAACAAACACCCTCCCTAGCCGTTACGTGCCAGACATCCCAGGTTCAAATTCCAGCTCCTCCAATCACTGAATGGCCTTGGGCAAGTCACTCAACCTCTCTGTACCTCAGTTTCCTGAGCTGTAAAGTGAAGATGATAATAGTAGTTCCCTTATATGTATGGGAATTTATGTGATATGCTTACACTTGTGGTTGGAATTTAGTTAAGTCTTATATAAATGTTTGCTTCCATCATCATCATCATCATTTGTATTTTGTTATTGCACCTAAGTTATAGCAGAACCGACTGATAAAGGCAACATTCATTGAGTTTGTGTTCTGTTTTAGGTTGTATGTTTAATGTTTCACATATTGAGATCCCATTTTATGCCCCAATATTTTTATCAGGTAAGTGTTCTACTCTCATTTCATTGATAGGAAAACTGAGACCCAGAAGGGTTAGCTAACTGCTCACAATCACACAGCTAAAATGTGGTCCCTGGATCCTGGCTTTGCGGCCTCCACCATGTTGCCCCTGGTTAATTCCATTAGCCCACGTATCCTCTCCTGGGATCTCAGCCAACCTCGTGCCTCCACTAACCTGAGTGGAGAGGGAGCTCGATTTCCTCTGCTGGGTGGAAGTCGGGATGTCAATAAATATTTGCAGAGGAACAACTACTATGTGCCAGGAGTGTGAGGAGGGGAACATGTGCAAAGGCCCTGGGGCTGGAGAAACCTCATGGTAAAGAGTGAAGTTACCAGCTGAAAAGGAGGGGCAGAGGACAGGAGAATGAGGAGGAGATGTTAGCATGGTTGGAGAGCAGGGGAGAAGATGAGGGCTACTGTGGATACCCTGACCTTAAGTTAGGAGAAGCACCTGCCTTTTTATAGGTCTGAGTCAGCTCTTCCTGCGATGGGTACTTAGGGGCATAACTGCTTCCCAGGCAGTCTGTATTCTTGCCATTCATAGATTGTGCCAATCCTCTTCAAGTTCATTTTGATATCACCTGGCTTATAGCGCTTCTTGGGAAAACAATTTCTAAAATTCCTTTTCTAAACCCTCAAATGGAGAGAGTCGAGTTCATCGCTTTCCTCAATCCATGGCATATTTTCACCTTTCGTCTGTGCAGTATGCCTCTCTCGATTGTTTATTCGTTCGTTCATTCATTCTCTTTCATTTCCAGACTACTTTAATTCTCCCCCTCCAAGAGACAACCGACATAATGTTTAATTTGGTCTTACTGGAATGTGTTCTTGCAAAACAGGTACTTCATTTTGAGTGTGTGTATTTTTAATATGCACAAATGACATGAAGGTAGGCATATTCTATTGTTTTCTGTTTTCACACAGAACCATGTTTTGAAGCCCCATCCAGGATGGTCTGTTGCATGTGCAGTCTGACACTGTCCCTGGGTCCGGGGCGCCCTAGGTCATCTGTTACGTCCCACGTCCTGCCCCCTAGGCATGGACACCAGGTAGGCTCCAGTGCCTCCTCGACAGATGGTGCTGGAGTGAATATCTCTGTGCCTGCCCCTGAGAGACCCAGTGAAAATCTCAAGATGGGTGCCTGGGAGCATAACTGCTGGTGGGTATGGACCTAACCAGACTCAGTGCTGATGAGTCCACAGTGGATCCCTGAGCCACACCCCGAGGAGTGAGGCAGGACCTTCCTCTGGCCTCCACATTTCCACCTAATTAAGATATCTTACCTACTTTTCTATTTTTTTCCTACTGTAAGAAGCATCCAGGGGTACTCACTATTTTAATTCTCATCTTTCTGATTATAAATGATTTTGAGTACCATGCCATACACTGATTAGCTTTTCAGACATCTCTTCCCGAATCTGCCCGATCACATCCCTTTTTGCCTGTTTTCGTATCGGGGTTGCTGCATTATTCTTGTTGACTTGCAGACATTCCGTTGATCAGTGCTGAGCAATATGTGGCTACATGTGGCTATAGAGTGCTCGAAATGTGGGTCGTGTGGGTGAGGAACTGAGTTTTAAATAGTATTTATTTTGAATTCATTTATATTTAAAATAGTCACATCTGGCTAGGGGCTACCAGAATGGACCGCAGTTAGTTATTAATCCCTGGTTAGTGTTTCTTCTACCATTCTACGCACGATTTACAAACCCCACTTTAGTTCTTAGCAGGTACCAGGTGCTATTCGAAATGATTTATAAACAAACTTGTTTAAAACTCCTAATAACCTTAAGTAGATGCTCTTCTGTCCATTTTATTGATGAAGGAAACTGAGGCACAGAGAGGTTGAGTAATACCCCAAGGATTTGTAGGGAATGGTAAGTCCAGGACCTGGATCCGGGCAATTTGGTCTCTCCCACCATTATGTCTTTGTTTGAAGAGAACATTCTAGTTATCATGTAATCAAGTTAAGTTGTTGTTTTTTTTTTTTAAGTTAGAAAGTTTATTTAAGAAGAGAAACACTGGCAGAGGGCTTGCAGGGGCAGAGTGTGGCACAGACAGCTGCCAAGTAAGTTTTTTTCTTTAGAGTTTGTGCTTTTCAAGTTCTATTTAAGAAGTCCTTGCCCTCCCTGAGTCACACAGATATTCTCCTGCATTTTCTTCCCTTAAGATGAAGTTTTTACCGCACACACGAGGTCTTCTCAAGTGTCTTAACCTTTGCACTGAGCAGTTCTTCCTCTGATTTGTGTTTTAAAGTAGGGGATTGCACAAAAGGACATGTTTCTATTTTGGGTGATTCCTAAAGTTCTCTTAAAGTGCAGTGTTTACTTAAATAAAAAGGAATGGGAGCAGATGCAAAAGCCAGGTAAGTGATTCTAGAAAAGATGGGGGAGGCTGTCAGGGACAAGAAGGGGATGGTGTTTGAGAGGGGACCTGCGGATTTAAAAGATTAGCAGGTCCAGGGCCTCCTGAGGGCATCCTTGCATTACCTTGCAAATCACAGGCTGAAGGAGGCAGCAGAAGAGAAACCTCCTTGAGAGAGTGGAATGAGAAGAGGGGGTAAGGTAATGTGGCGCTTTGAGTGGGGCAGGGCAGAATGTCTTCTAAGTAGGGGAGATTTGCCCAAATTTGCAAGCGAAGAGCGTAGTGTCAGTTGAGAAGGAGAGCCTGAAGGTCTGCTAGAGATGTTTGATGGAATAAAACTCTCAAGGAAATGGACAACTATGCTTTCAGCTAAATTCCCAGACACGGAATGGGTACCTCCTACGGGAGGAAGAAGCACTCCTGGACCAAAATAAAAACAAAAGCTAAACTCTTGCCTGCAGCTGGTGGGAGGTTAGACTGGTCCCACCACTCGGGAAAACGGTTAGGCAGTTTCCACCGAAGTGAATCACATTTCTCCCTTTGACCCAGCAATTCCACTCCTAGGAAACTTTCCAGAGAGATCTGAGCAGTGGTCACCAAAAGACAAGTGGAAGAGTGGTGACAGCAGCTTTCTGTGTAATAGCTCCCAAGTGGAAAATACCCAGATGCTTACTACCAGCGACGCGGATAACAGGTGGTGCAGTACACACAGCATGAGAATGAATGACCTACAGCTACAGCAACCACAATGACGGAGCTCACACACAACATTAAGGGAAAGAAGCCAGCCACAGCGTGCGGTACGATCCCACGTATTTACAATCCCAAAACAAGTGAGACTCATCTAGACTGTTCCATGTCAGGATGGGGGTTATTGATGACTGCCAGGGAATGAGAGGGTTTCTGGAGGTTGGAGATATTCTGTTTCTTAATTTGGGTGCTGGTGACATGAGTGTATTCAGTTTTTGAAAATTACTCAAGCTGTACCTCGTATGTGTGATTTTCTGTATGTATGTGACACATCAAGATGAAGTTAAAAGAACAGATTTAGAAAGAAGCTAATGTTGATCGAGTGCTTGCTGTGGGCCAGCCCGTGTGCATTACTTCATTCAATCCTCACGACAATTCTATGAGGTAAGTAAGGCTTGTCATTCCCTCTACGTTCCAGAGCAGAGGCGCTGAGTCACAGCTAACACAGCTAGTACATGGCCGAGCTGGGTTTTGATCTCATGTCCCATTCATTTCTAATTATCCTGCAACACTTCCCCAGGCTTGGAAAAGTGAAGGGACGTGGATTTCTGAGACAAAGGAGAAAAAGAAAAAAAAATGGAGATGATGATCGTTGAGGAAATTGAAAGGAAGGGAGTTCATAAAAGCAACCGCCAATGTCTTAAGAAAAAGTTGGCAAGTTCCCAAGGAATCAGGGTTGGAAGCAGATGTGGGGTCAATTTAATAAAGGCACTGGCTAAAGATGAATAAACGTGTTTTGTCCGGGTCGCAACCTATCAATAACCAATGTTGAGGCTGAACAAGCCCTTGTGGTTTTTATGATTGCAAGACCCCCTTCAGCAATAATTATGAGGGAACTTTGCAAAACTAAAGATTACTCACAGGACCTGGAAATTACATAGCACACCTGGGGCCACACAGCGAGGTAGTAGGGAAAGAAAGTGTGCAAGGGCTTCTGCTTTTATTGGGGTTGAAGGTGGGGGCTTAGGGTTTCACAGGCTCACTCTTTATTGGTGAATTTAAAACACAAGAGTGGAAATCAAAAGCACGGGAAAGAGGGGGAAAAAACAGGGGTTCCAAAGGTCAGTTATTGAAATCACCCACGATTTCTGAAACAAAAGAGCCTCTGTTAGAAGGAGGCCGGGCTCCTTATCTGGTCCAGTGGCTGGCAGTGTGTTTATTGAGATAGCTGTCTTTGAAGTGGACACCTCTTTGAAATGGATGCCTCGGCAATCAAAGCTTAAGTCAGACACTCGTGTTACAAAAAAGAAAAAAGAAACCAACTGTCAGGGCTTACACTACAAAAGTTGAGGGGTACTGAAGGTCCAGATAAGGGGACTGTGTGCAGGAAAGAAAGGAACCCTACCCACTGGTTCTCTTGGGCCATTTTGGTTTCAATGTTCATTTCCCAACACAGCAACAACTAACTTTATAGTCTTACTTTTTCCATAGCCTCTTGGATGGGCACCATCATCACAAGAGGTGGGCCGACACTCAATTTGCTGATGAGCAAATCGAGGTTCCAAGAGGCCAAGTGTCTCGACTGAGATCATACGCAGTACGTTTCAGAGCTGAACTTGAACGGAAGGCTTTTGCCTCTACTCTGCCCCTTGAAGTGAAGCTTCCATCCCAGCAGAGCTATTCACTCAACGTCCCTGCTTCTCCCTTTGCTCCTTTACCCAGAGAACCTCCTCCCCACGGATCCACAGCTCTGCCTGCCTTCAACACTGCTTCCCTGCTAGCCCAGATAACTTTCTGCCATGATGGAAATGTTAGGTGTCCAATATGGCAGCCAACAGCCATTGTGTAGCTAGTGAGCACTTAAATTGTGGCTGAGCAAGTGAATGTTTTATTTGATTTAATTTTAATGGATTTACATTTATACTTAAATAGCCAGGTGTGGCTAGTGATTACCGTGCTGAATTGTGCAGCTCTGAAGTTGCATGATAGAGCAGATTACATAATTGAGGTATGTAGTTGGTCACACTGGTGTATGCTAATGATGCCCTATTGGCCTACCAGGTCCGTTCTCCAGCTTGCTCTGTGCCTATGAGGTTGACCCCTGTGGACTACACCTCCAATGGGAAGGAGAAAGACTGCAGTCTCTCTTCTTCTGGGCTCCCTGGTTCTGAGCCCACTTGTTCCTGGATATTTCTGCCTCTACTGGGTTCCAGGAGTGGAAGGAGAACAATAGCTTCCCTCTGGGGATCTCAATATCCTTTACCTGTCTGTTTTTTTGACTTGCCCCTACCTCTTTAAGGAGTTTCTTCATGACCTGATCTTCTTTTGAAACCAGCTGGTGGGTGAATTCTGTTTCCTGTTGGGACCCTGACTAATAATAAAAGGTAGGAAGAACGGATGGCCCATGAAGGCTGCCCATCTGAGGGTTCCTAAACCCCTCAGTTTCTGAGACAAAGGTTTCTGAAAAAGCAGGATTTGATTCTAGGATTCCTCACCTCAAAAAGCAAGCAGGGATACTCTGCTGCCTTTTTCCAATAAGACTTCAAATTGAGGGAAAGACATTCTGCTAGGTTTTTGCCTCCCCCCATTGCAACACCAGAGCAATTCTTTAGAGTAGGAAGCCCAAGGAACAGAGGAGGTGGGTAGAAGATGATAGGGGTGTCTTTTGAAGCTGTCTTAAGATGGGACTTGTAAAGGGTGACACAGATCAAGATTTGGGGACCCATGGCAGACACTGCTTTCCGTCTCATCTTCCTGGGCACCCTGCTAGACTACATTTCCCAGCCTTACAGGTAGGTGTGGCCATATGACTCAGTTCTGGCCAGTGGAAGGTGAGCGGAAGTGATGTGGGCTGATTCCAGGCCAGGCCTAGGAAAGTTTCCTGGTGACTCTCCTCCATAGTCTTTTCCCTTATATGGGTTCATGTTGCGGAGCACAGAGACCTTGAAAGCCATGGACCGAAGACAAGGAGCCACAACATGGAAGAAGCCTGGGCCTCTGCGTCCCTGTTTGGAGGAGAGCTGCCCACTGTTTAATAATACCCAATTGGGACTTGATGTATGCAAGAAGTAAACCTCTATTGTGTTTGAGGCTTCTATATATTGGTGGTTCCTTGTTACAGCAGCAAGCAGTATCTAATATACTTACTCGTAACAGTTTATGTAATACACAGTGAATAATACACCAGTGTAGCTAAAATTTCAGCTCCATGAGGCCATGGATCTGTCTCTGATTCACTGATGGACCCTCAGTGCTTAGGACAGGGCCTGGTACGTGGTAGGCCTCAATAAGTATTTGGTGAATGAGCTGTCAGCTTCAATTTTTCTCTCCAGCTGAGGGAAATGCAGGAAAGTGTAGCAGATGTACACTCTGGCTCTCAGGAGGAAAGGGGCCGGGTTTATATCCCAATTACTCACTAATTGTCTACGTTGGGCAAACTCCCAACCTCAGTTTCTTCACAGGGAGGAGGAGAATTATAGAAAAGCTTTTTCTTTTAGTGGACAGTAGGAGGATTAAATGTGACCATTCATGAAAAGTGCTGAGCACGCCGCCTGACACATAGTAAGCCCTCCGGAAGTAGCAGTCATGATGATCTGGACTTTTCTTATTCTCTGAGCAAACCAAAAGCTCAGAAATGGCCCCTGCAATTGGCTCTGACAAATCTCAAGCCCCAAGGTAAGGGGGAGGGTGGAGGGAAGGGGAGAAGACTTGAGTCTGGGATTACAGCCAAAGACCAATTCAGAAAATGCTATTACATTCCCATGACCCTTCTGCTGTCCCTGGAGGTCTCCAGACTGTTTCTCGTCCTGACCTCAGACTAACTCTGCAGAAATTAGCCCCCTGCTTCAGGGCTCAGACCAGATGCCTCTGGATCAGGGTCCCACTGGAGGCCCAGAACTCGGAGGGCCTGGTGGAGTCCTCAGGACTAATGGAGGAAATGAGCCATAGTTTAATTTGGGGCATCCCACATTTTGGGGGGGTTTATTATTATCACCAGCCTGGAGGTATGGGTGATTGGACACATGCCTGAGGACTGCTCGGGTCTTTCTCCTCCATTAATTAAAATGTGAATCACAGCTGAGTCACTGAAGAAAGAAAACGGTCAATGAACAACTCTGACTTCCTCCCTCCTTTTTTGCTTGGAGAGATGAGTCAGCAGAAGTCCGGATCCAAAAATGAGAAAGGAAAAAAAAAAAGCAGAAAAGTCGCAGAGCTTGGGAGAGCAGCAGCAAGGTGAACCTGAGTCACTTTATCCTTTGTCTTAGCAGAAAAAGTCCCCAAAGTCCCAACCCAAGGCCAATGAACCAAACCCTTTAGTAAGCACACCTCTATTTCTCATTTTTTACACAGACTCACAGGCACCTCAAGTTCTACACAAGCTCCAACAGTCTCCTTTCTTCAGGCAATGGCAGGTTCTTCACAGAGCCAAAAATAGCCTCAAATCTCCATCCTCCTGTCTCACTCTCCCCACAAAGACCCAAGCTTTGAATTTATACATCATGTTTCATAGCTAATGGAAGAGTCGGCCGCCATGTTGCCTCTGGTCAATGGGAGAGAGCGAAGGGTAATGAGTAGAAGATTCCAGAAGTGAGGGCCCCTCAGAATCACAGTGGCCATTGAGCCTGCTGGCTAAGATCATGGCACCTGGAGCCCGGCTGGTCTGAATCCCTGCTCTGTGTAGCTGTGGGATGCTTAGTCTGTCTTTCTGAGTCTCAGTTTCCTCATCTGTGAAATGGGAGTAGTAACAGAACCTACTCACAATGTGGTAAAGATGAAGAAAAGCACCCTCTAGAAGTCAGCAATGATAATATTCATTAGAAAAAAATAATCCAAGAATTCCTGCCTCACCGCTAAGGTCCCCTAAGGGAAAATGGTCAGACTGGTTGGGAAGACAGCCCTCATTGAGCAATGAGCATGCACAGTGCCTGGCATACATACTCCAGCTGGTTGTGTGTGTGTGTGTGTGTGTGTGTGTGTGTATGCGGTTTCCCCCACAAAACTGCCCGATAGCACGTAACATCCCCTACTTCACTCTTGACTTCTGCATCATGAATTTGCAGGAGAATCACCTTTGTTTTCAAATTTTCAGGGGGTTTCACCAGTGACCCTGGTTGTGATCCTTTGCTATTCAAGCCATTCTTTTTTAAAGAACTTGCGGTATCTTTGTCTTTGTCAAGTTTTAACTACATGAACACCATCTGGGCCAGACGGTGAATGTCTCAGGGTGTGATTTCAGTAGTTTGCCACTGTCCTGCTCATGGAATTGATGAAATCCTGCATTTTTTGGGTAAGGTTGGCAATTTCAAAGTCAGTCTGCCTTGGACTCGCACTATATTTGTAGGATAACATTTAACAATCTAGAACAACAGTTCTACCCAGGGGTAATTTCATCTCCTAGGGGTTATTTGGACATATCTGGAGACATTTTTTGATTGTCACGACAGGGTTGGTGCTACTGGAATCTAGTGGGTGGTAGCCGGGGATGCTGCTGAACATCCTGCAATGCACAGGACAGAAAGAATATTCTGGCCCCAAGTGTCAACGGTGCTACAGCTGAAAAATTCTGACTTGGAACCTAATTATCAAGGATATGGACCCAGTGGACCATGGTTGCCTTGAGCTATTTGAGCCGGGACTCACTTTTACAAGTGGTCAGTTCCTCAATGACCAAAAAGTAAATTATGTCAACTTTTGGGCCCCACTGCCTCCTCCTAACTACAATGAATTTATGCTAAGCTTGGGGCTCTGCAGCCAGATTTCCTGGATTCTAGTTCCCCCTCTGCCACTTCCTAGCTGTGTGATCTTGGGCAAATTACTCAACTACTCTGAGCTTCAGTTGTAAAGTGCGGCTAATAATAGTGTCCACTGAATAGGACTGTTGCATGATATGGGTTGATACATGTAAAGCACTTAGACCTGTAGATGCTGAGGTGGGGGGTGGGTAGGAAGCGGACCGAATCTCTGGTGAAAACATGGTACCAATCTTCCCAATTAAGATTCACATTCCCATTTCACAGGGTGGCAGAGATATGGATGTCTAGTCAGAAACTACATTTCCTAGCCTCCCTTGCAGCCAGGTGGGGTCATATGACTAATTCTGACCAGTGAAATGTGGACAGAAGTGAGTTTTCCACTTTCTGGCCTAGACCAAAAATACTTCTTCACTTCTCCTTTACCCTGCCTGATGGTTGGATGCGAACTCTTAGGGCAACTCTGGAAGCCACATGTTGAAGAAGATGGCACCTCCATTTGCCCCAACAGCTGACTGCTTGCCAACGGCTTTAGCAGAGCCATAGTTGCACCACCCACACTTCCACCCCACCCCACCCCTTACCAATTGTACTTTAGAAGTTAATTTCTCATTCACGCATACTCGTAAACTAGGGATTTCTTGTTTATCTGTTATAGCAGCTAGTGTTAACTAACATAGTCTCTTCCTCAGCAGCAAATACCATCATCGCCTCACCATCTGACCAGCTTCCAGATGACTCTGAATTCTTTCCTTCCCCACAATCTGACAGATAAGCTGGGGAGAAAGCCCCTTCTCCCAGCAGGAGTGAAGAAGGGGCATGGGTTCCGCAGGCCAGGATTGTCATAAAGAACTGTGATACAGGAACTAGGAGAAACCCAAGAGTCCTCTGCCAAGTTATGGATCCTACCCAATTAATGGGAGTGAGTGACACTTGCCTTAGGTGAAATGCAAACTCTTATCAGTGCCACCAAATAGGAATATATGCCAACATCTCAGTAGTCTGCTCAAATGCTCAAATGTCACCTTCCCGATGAAGCCAACCCGGATCACCCCCATTGAATACTGCATCCGACACCCCAACTCAATACTCCCAACTGCTTTTACCCGAATTTACTGTTTTTTCCTATGACACTCCATTTTCTAGCACACTATTGTTATAGTTTATGGTCTGTCCCTCCCCTGCTCGATCTTAAGGGCCATGAGGTCTCCCCATCACCAAGAACAGTGCACAGCACATAGTAGGTGCTCAATGAACGAATGAATAAATGAATAGATGTCTATTTGAATTGAATGCTTGCTCTGTGCTCGGAACACTCTAAGAGCTTTACACATATGAACTCATTTTCACACTCAACCACAGTTCGACAAAGTGGAGATTATAATTATTCCCATCTGACAGATGAGAAAACAAGGTTTTCATTCTCTTCAGTGAGAAAGGCATTCAGTCAGAAGCGGGAGAGCCAGGATTTGAACCCAGATCACCTGGTCCCTGGTTCTAGGTCTTCCAGAATTTTTGTTTGAGCACACGTCACAGAGTCGACTCACTGGACAATCAGGAAGGCAACCTCAAGCAGAGCTGTTTGTTTAGTTTAAAAATGAGATGCCGTGTTGCATATGGTGTGTGGACATGGCCAGGCTCACAAAATGGTGGTCAGCGACTTTTTAAGGATGCAGAGTACATGTGATCCATCCTGGCTCCTCCACTCACCAGCTGGGGATCCTGGAGCGGTCACTTAACCTCTCCGTGCCCTGGTCTTATCACCTGTACCATGCCTTGTTGGGAGGATGAAATACTTGATTGCGTTATTGTTTGTAAAGTGCTCAGAACATGTTCACAGGCACATGCACACACCCAGGCACATACGTGCACACATACATAGCAAGTGCTATAAAAGGTCCATTAAAGAAGTAATTATCACAGTTCCTGCCTGAAGCTCAGGAGCATAGGGCAGGCCACCTGAGAGCAGAGCCAATCCCCGCACTGCATATAGTCGCATGCCACCTGGGGAAAGGTGTGCTGTCACACTGTTAGTCAGAAGAGCTAACAGCGGCCTTCCAATGACTCCTGCTAATTTTAAGGACAAACTTCTCAGTGCTGATGCTTGAGCCAATTGTTGGGTTTTAAATAACAGCATCAGGGGTGTGCTTATAGGCCTTCCAGTGGAAAGACGTCCTCTCCCCAGAAAGCTGAAAGTGACAAGTGGCCCAGGCTGCCCCCCAAACAGAACAGAAAATGGGGAAAGGAGAGGTGTGCAGGCAGAGAAAGCATGAGGGGTCTATTCTGTGTGTCCTCAGCCTGCCAGGCCAAAGGATTTGGCGTTGGCTTAGATACAGTTGACCCTTGAACAACATGGGGGGGGGCCGTCAGGGGCACTGACCCCCTGTGCATATAACTTTTGACTCCCTAGAAACTTAACTAATAGCTTATTGTTGACCAGAAACTTTATCAATAACATAGTCAAGTAACACATATTTTTATGTTATATGCATTATAGACTGTATTCTTATAATAAGCTATAGAGAAAAAGAAAATGCTATGAAGAATATTACAAGGGAGAGAAAATACATTTATAGCATTTATTGAAAAAACTCCACATGTAAGTGGAGCCGTGCACTTTAAACTTATGTTGTTCAAGGGTCAACTGTATTGTACAGACCCAGTGACGTCTGCAGACTGCAAAGCACTTTCTAGCAATGAGCTAACGAAACCCCAAGGTCAGGTCGTTGACACTAAGTGTGGCCACCCAGAGGGGAAATGTGTGTAATTCCATTCCAAGAAAACTGGCAGGGCAGGGAAAGAGAGACCCTTAGTGGTGGTGGGGGTGATGATGATGACGATATCTTTATCATCATTGTCTTTCAACAGGCCCTAATACCTATTAAGTGCTTACAAGGATCCAGGTAGGCACTCTTCTAAGAGCTTTATGTGGATTATTCCAATTAATTCTCTCCATAACTCTAGGAAGTAGGAGTATTATTATTCTTATTAAACAGATGAAACAAATGAGGCCCAGAGAGGTTCCAGAACCTTCCCCAAGTCACACAGCTTGCAAGAGGAGGAGCTGGTTCAAACCCAGGTGGCCTGGTAACATAACATCTTCACACCCTCACTATTATGACATTGTGCGTATTTTATAATATTTGCACATACACACTTCTCCTCCAGGTTGGGTATTATCGACGCCACTTTACTGATGAGAAAATCGAGGCACAGTGTCTGGCTGACTTGCTCAAGGTAACACAGCAGGGAGGTAGTGGAGTCAGGATTTATCCATGCTGACTTCCTGTCTCACTGCTCACCTCAGCACTACTGGATGGGCACTCTTTCCATAAGCCAGCTCTATGAGCAGGGAAACCTGACCCCCAACCTTAGTGGGACAGCTTCAGTTCAGGGTTTAAGCAGGACAAAAAGCTGATCCACGCGATATTCACTGCCCAACCTCAGAGGGGGGCTGCTTAGCTTGGCCATGTCCAGCCTGACCCTTGCCAATGTGCTGGATGGACAGGGTGGGCGGGATCCTGTACCCAGGCAGGGCGAGTGGTTCACATACACTTGTATTCTGTCCACTACACTTGCTAGAGTGATCCTTCTAAATACAAATCTGATGACATCCATCCCTTGTCTAAAACCTTCCATGGTTCCCTTGTGCTGCTTCAAATCCTTCCATGGCTCCCTCCGAAACCCTCAGCACATGGCTTGACCCTGCTGACCTTCTGCAGATTCTTCTCTTGCCACTTTCCTCTCCCAGCACACATATGAATGTACACATATGTATGAATACATGCACACATTCATGCACACACAAACACATGTAGAAATAATGCACACATACATGTACACACACGTACGAACACATGTACACACACTCATGCACACAGCTCTAGTCACAGTTTTTTCCTGCATAAATCCGGCATCCAGATTGCCTGGTTTTGATTTCCAGTGCTGCCACTTGAGCAAGTCACTTAACTTCTCTGGGCCTCATTTTTCTCACCAGCAAAATATTTTGCCCATCCATGTTTTTCCTAAATTCTAACCCCCAATGTGCTGGTATTTGGAGGTGGGGCCTTTGGGAGATGATTAAGTCATGAGAATGGAACCCTCATGAGTGGGATTAGTGTCCTTATATGAAGGACCGCAGAGAACTCCCTCACCCCTTCTGCCACATGAGGACACACTGAGAAGACGTGGAACTCTGCTGGCCCCTTGATCTTAAACTTTTCAGCCTCCAGAACCGTGAGAAATAAATCTCTGCTGTTTATAAACCACCCAGTCTGTGGTATTCTGTTATAGCAGCCCCAGCGGACTGAGACAATGATCATTTACTGTTTGGTTTTGTGGAAGATAATACACATAGAGGGTATGCAATTCAGAGCAACATATATCACTTATCGTGGAAAGTTTTCTCTGTACACTTCCAAGTCTTTCAGGGCCCTTCTGCAGAGACAAATGTAATTATTAGTTTCTTATGGACTCTTCCAGAAAGTCTATGCATTTACAAGCAAATGGTAGCTGTTACATGTACCATTATAAAACTTGCTCTTTTCCCCTGACAATGTAGCTTGGATATAGAGATTCCTATTTTCTCAGATGTAAAATGGGAATATGACAGACTCCACCTTATAACTTGTTATAAGATTAAATGAGTTCTTACTCATTCTAGAACACTGTTCAGAATGGTGCCTTTTACACAGTAAGTGTTTGGTAAGTGTTAGCTCTTCTAGGCACCCAGAGATCTGATTCCTTCTTTTTTTTAATGCCTCCATAGCATCCCACGGGATGGGTGTACCCTAATTTATTGAATAGTTCCCCACAATGGACACTTGAGTTATTTCTAGCCCTTTGCTACAACACTGCTTAATATGGTTGAACAAACAAAAGAACCAATGAATGAGGAAATGAATGAAGAAACGTTTTTTGAACTTCGCTATGTTGTTCAGGTGTCTTCCTAGGTCCTACATCCTGGGCTTTTATGAGTTGTTTCCATGTAGGACACTAAGGGTACATATTCAGTATCACCAGTGTGATCAGATTCTGTCACCGTGCATGGGGTACTGCAGCAGTACCCCTTCTTCCTTAACAGAGAACTGGTCTACCCAGTGAGATAACCCTCATAGGTGTGAGCTGAGTCGGCCCAGTTTATCAACTGTTCTTGCCCCAAAGAATGTAGTGAGCGTAATTTCCATCAGCTCATGGCTGTTGAAAATATGGCTGGTCTCCCAAGGAAAATAGTAGTTGGTCAAAGGAGTACCAATTCAGCCCAGGGAGGGAGGCATGTGGTGAAAGAACAGCCCCCAGGATGTCCTTGAAGGATGTGAAGGAGACTGGGTAAACCTGGGTTGAGTTGTAGGATGAACGGTGAAAGAGTGGAAGGTAGAGAGGAGGAGAGAGGTGGACCCTGAGCTTTATGAAAATGTATTTTTGAAACTCTGAGTTGAAAATAGGCACACCGACTTTATGCTGACTATTCTATCTCATGACATAGCCTTGCTTGTGGGGGCCTTTCCATTCAGCACATCTCCATGGCAACGGACCACTTCTCATTCACGCCATCTCCAGGGTTACCTTGCTTGGCTCATTCATGACTGTTGCCACGGAGATGGGTCCATTGATAGAATCGTGATTCTTTGGAACTTTGCTTTCCCGAATGGTGGAGTATTGGCCTTGGCATAGGGTTGGGTTGTGGCGGGAAGTGGGGTGAAGGGGGTTCTGGGATGAGTTGGGGTCTAAGGACTTAAAATATAGCAAGAGGAAGATGAAGTAGTGGAAAAATGAGGGAGAAGAATAGATGAACATCGTTCCTGATTTTGCCATCTGAGATGGCTGGTCTTTGAATAACCCCACGTGTGGATGTGTGGTGTCGTCTTCTGGAGCGGAAGTACAAATACCTCAGACGTATCTTTGTTTGCAGCTGTACTCCAGCACCCAGCACAGTGCCTGATACAGAGTAATATCCTACAAGTAATTACTGAATATACTAGAATTTGTTGCTCATGAACCTGTCCTTGATAATTTGTAAACAAACAGAAGCATTAGAATGCCCAGAAGCACCTGCCACTGTACTTACGGCCCGCCCCCAGCACTTGTGTCCGGAGAGTGTCTTCCCTCATGTTTCCATAATGACTCTGGTCTGCGTTCCTACCTACAGTGAAACCTGTCACTTGCACATCAAATACTATCCCGTCCTGACTACCGAGAGATGTCTCTCTCACTAACCCTTTCCTTTCTGGCATTGTCATGTTTGTTCCCTCTCTACTGGGTTATTCCCACCAGCATAAAATCTGCTGTTAGTGGCCTATCTTCCAAAAAGAAAACAAACCTTTGAACTCCACTTTCCCCACCAGCTAACACCCCATCCTCCATCCTTCACAGCAAAACTCTTTAAAAAAGAACTGTTAGTAATCCCTCCAGGAGCCTTTTCCTTCCAGCCCTCCTCAAAGCAGCTCTGCCTGCATCACCAAAGACCTTCCAACGACTAAGCCTAATGGTTGATTCTCACTCCTCATTTGAGTCAAACCACTCGCATCAGTTGATAACGCCAATCATTCCTCACGCGTTGTTCAGGACCTACCGTCCCCCCATTTGCTCCATCTCAGTCTCCTTTGCTATTTCCTCCCAATCTCCCCGACTACTTTAATGATATAAAGCCAGCCCCAGCCCCAGGCTCAGTCCTTCGTGGCCTTTTACATCCACTCCCTTATCCAGTTTCATAGCTATAAATAACCTCTACAGGCTGATGACTCCTGCGTTTCCACCTCTAGCTCTGTCATCTCTTCCTGAGCTTCAGACTCCAAATACTCAATGGCCAACACAATAGCTCCACTCATTAGCAGGCAGGTAAAAGTGCGTCTGAAGCTGAGCCCTTAATCTGTCCCCACCCCTGTCCCCTTCCCATCTTAGTCGATGGCAAATCCATTCTTCCAGTAACTTCTCAGTGTGCCTGCCTTTTTTCTGTTTTGCTCTAAGAATTCTTTTTCTTTAAAATTTGATTTTATTGTGGTAAGAGCACGTAACATGAGATCTACCCTCTTAACACATTTTTAAGTGTACAATACAGTCTTGTCAATTATAGGTACAATACTGCAGATCTCTAAAGGTTATTCACCTTGCTTAACTGAAACTTTATGCCTGTTGGTTAATAACTTCCTATCCCCCCCCCCAACCCCTGGAAACCAGCATTTCACTTTACAATTCTATGAATTTGACTATTTTAGATACTTCATCCAAGTGGGATCACGCAGTATTTGTCTTTCTGTGACTGGCTTATTGCACTCAGCATCCTGTCCTCAGGTTTAGCCATGTTGTTGTTGCATAGTGCAGGATTTCCTTCTTTCTTAAGGCTGAAGAACTTTCCATTGCATGTATACTACGTGTCCTTTACCTATTAACCTGCCAATGGATTTTTAGGTTGTGTCCACATCTTGGCCATTGTGAAGAGCGCTGCAATGAACATGGGAGTGCTAATATGTCTTCAAGATTCTGATTTCAATTCTTTTGGATACATACCCAAAAGTGGCATTGCTGGATTGTATCGTAGTTGTACTTTGAATTTTTTTTAGAATTTTTTTATTGGGGAATATTGGGGAATAGTGTGCTTCTCCAAGGCCCATCAGCTCCAAGTCCAGTCACAGTTTTCAACCTTAGTTGCAGGGGGCGCAGCCTACCATGCGGGAACTGAACTGGCGACCTTTTTGTTAAGAGCTCGTGCTCTAACTGAGCCATCCGGCCGCCCCGTATTTTTAATTTTTTGAGGAACCTCTGCACTGTTTTCCATCGCCAACCAACACGCAAGGGTTCCAATTTCTCCACATCCTCGTCCCCGTTTATTGTCTTTTATTTTTGTGATAATGGTTATTCTGACAGGTGTGAGGTGGTTTGGATAGCATTTCCCTGACGATTAGTGATGTTGAACGTTTTTCACATGCCTCTTGGTCATTTGGAGAAATGTCTCGTCTATCCAAGTCCTTAGCCCATTTTGAAATCAGGTTACTAGGTGTTTTTTTTACTATTGAGTTGTAGGTATCTTTCTATTGCATTCTGCTGCTCCTTGCAGGACCCGGGAGCGGAGCTGCCTGACAGAGATTCCTGCACTGATGGAGACGTTCTCTATCTGCGCAGTCCCATATGGCAGCCACCGGCCACGTGTGGCTATTGAGCACTTGAAATGTGGCTGGTGTGAGTGGGAAACAAAATTAGAAATTTCACTTGATTTTAATTAATTAAAAATTTAGTGTGGCGGTTCCTCAAAAAATTTAGCAAAATTATCATATGATCCAGCAGTTCCACTTCTGGGTATATACTCCCAAGAATTGAGAGCAGGGATTCGAGATAGTTGTACACCTGTGATTATACCAACATTATCCACAACAGCAAAAAGGTGGAAGCACCCCATGTGTCCGCTGACAGATGAATAGATCAACAAACAGTCGTACAGCCACACAATGGAATATTACTCAGCCTTCACAAGCAAGGAAGTTCTGACACCGGCTATAACATGGATGAACGTTGAGGACACTGTGCTCAGTGAAATCAACCAGTCACTAGAGTGGTCGGATTTATAGAGACAGAAAATAGATGATGGGCACCAGGGGCTGGGGCAGAGGCTGGCGAGTGAGTATTTAATGGGGACATAGTTTCAGTTTCGTAAACTATAAAGAGTTTTGGAGATGGACAGTGGCGATGGCTGTACTTAAGGTGAATGTACTTAATGCCACTGAATACTTAAAAATGGTTAAAATGTTACATTTTATGGTGTATATATTTCACTGCAAATAAATTTTTAAAAACCCCACATATGGCTAGTGGTGGCCAAACTGGACAGTGAAACTCTAAGAATGTGTTCAAGGGTGGCTTTGGTGACCACCTCAAAGCTCATCGTCTTTCTGAAGAGACCATCACCCCCTCCCCGCACGGGCAGCCTGCTGCTTCAGGAGGTGGCAGCCACTTGCCCAAGTCAGAAAGCAGTGGCTGGACCCTGGCAGTGGGCCAGCCGCGATCTGCCAGCTTGCAGTGGAGGGCAGGAGAGCTGCTATGCCCGCTCGGTGTCGGGGGCCCAGGAGGCTTCAACTCCACTGGGCAGGGGGAGGAAAGGAAAGCTGTCACACCTGCCCGGCAGCGGTGGCGATGACAGGAGAGAGTGGCCAACAGTGGAGAGTGGGGCTGCCTGCTTCCTCAAAGGAACAGTCCACCCAGAGCCCATTCTGGAGGCAGCAAGGCAGGTTCCATCCAACCTGGCAGAGTCTCTGCTCCCGCTCAGCTGCGTATGCAAATACCTGACTTGCCAGGGATGAACGGGCTTGGGCTTCTCCAATAAATCCAGCACAAGGAGTTAAACAAGATTCAGGGCATCTTAGGTCAGGGTGCAGACCCCAGCTCTGTCATGTACTGTCCTGGTCCCATGTTCCTTTTATTCCTGGCACTTAGCACAGCGGAAGCTCAGAAAGTATTTGGGACAGCACTTGTGAGGCAGTGAGAGCACGTAACTAGAGTTGGATCACACAGGTTCGAATCCTGACTCTGCCGCTTACTGTGTGTCCTTGGGTGAGTTACTTAACCCCTCTGTGCCTCGATTTCCCTGTGGTTTTATCCACAGAGACACTGAAATTGGTTAATGTATGTAAAGTGTGTAGGACAGTGATTGGTACGTTGTACATGGAATGAAGCCCCCAGGAAGTCAACTTTCCCAGGTCACAAAGCAAATGTTGGGGGCAGGACGCTCCAGCCATTAAATACAAGGTGAGTCCCCAGAGGTCAGAAGTTGAATTCCAAAGTGCATTCCGGGTGTAGTGAGCTGAATGGTGACCCGCCCCAACCCCTGACCCCCGCTAGATCTATGTCTTAATCCTTGGAACCTGTAAATATGACCTTATTTGGAAAAATGGGTCTTTACAGGTATGATTAAGAATTTGAGAGAAGGAGCTTATTCTTGGATCAACCAGGTGGGTCTTAAATGCAGTTGCATGTATCCTCCTAAGAGGGGGGCAGACAGAGTTCTGACAGAGAAGATGACGAGGTCACGTGACCCCAGAGGCAGAAATTAGAGCGATGTGGCCACAAGCTGAGGAACTCCTAGAGCACCAGAAGCTGGAAGAGGCAAGGAAAGGATTTTCCCCTAGAGCCTCAGGAGGGAGCACGGCCCTGCTGACATCTTGATTTCAGATTTCTTAGCCTCCAGAACGGTGAGAAAAGGCTGCCCAGTGAGAGAAGGCACAAAATGCTGCAGGATCTTAAAGAAGTTTGATAAAGTGAGAGAGGAGAGCTGACACAGGTGAGCTGGGCAAAAACCAGATGACACAGGGTCCCAATGCCCTGCTGGGAGCAACACATGATCTCCGGAGGACTTTCCAAGGGAAACAACTTGGTTGGATTTATATTCTGTACAGTTAAAGGTTATCTCAGAAGGGTTGGGGTGTTCAAACCCTCTGCATTCCAAAGACAAGAGTGTATAAAGTGCACATTAAAAAATAACCACCAATAGAATTAATTAACCTATTAAAATATTTCATCATATGTAAACAAAACAAAAGAATGGCCCTTGACTTATTCCTTGGAGGGAGACTCTGGGCCTTTGGAATATGTTGCCTGAGAAGAGTGTCTTTGTATACTTGGGGTCTTGGGACATGGCAGGTATTCTATGTAACAATGTAATTGATGGTGAACGCCTGTGTGTGTTTGCCGGAGGCCCCAGGATATGCTGTATCTCTTTGATCGTTGGGGATGGTAACTAAGCAGTTAAAGCCAGTCACTGGGGTGGCTCTGTGCCTACATGACTGAACCCCAATAAAAACCCTGGACGCCAAGGCTGAAGTGAGTTTCCCTGGTCGGCAGTAAACCATTGGTGCTGCCACACATCATTGCATGGAGCATTGAACACTATCCACCAAGGTCCACTGGGAGGGGACGACTGGAAACTTGTGCCTGGTCTCTCTGAGATTCTGCTCTAAGTATCTTTTACTTTGCTGATTTTCATCTGTATCCTTTCACTGTAAGAAACTGTAACTGTGAGTATGACAGCTTTTCTCGGGCTTGTGAGCCCTTCTAGCAAATCATCAAACGTGAAGGTGGTCTCGGGGACACCGGACACATAGTCTTATGACCTTAAAGCTGCCTCATACCAATGAGTTTCCTGTTCTAGCTGCAAGTCAAGAACAAGCAACTCCATTCAACACCTTTTCAGAAGTCCTGCCTGCTTGCCAGGCAAAGGGCTTTAGTGAATTCAGAAATAGGTAAAACTGGTACCTGTCTCTAAGTAGCTCAGAGGACAGAGGGTAAGATAGAAAGGAGAACAGGGTACTTTTGGAAGCTGGGTACTTTAATGGCAGATGTGTGATGTAGAGTTAGTAGGCTCATTTATTCTTTTTTTTTTCAAGGAGGGCACAGCTCACAGTGGCCCATGTGGGGATTGAACCAGCAACTTTGGTGCTATCAGCACTGCGCTCTAACCAGCTGAGCTAACCGGCCACCCCTCATTTATTGTTTAACTTCTGGCTAGGGATGGGGACAATTCCCAGCATCCAGCTCACAGATTAACTTGATGGTGTGTGTGTGTGTGTGTGTGTGTGTGTGTGTGTGAGAGAGAGAGAGAGAGAGAGAGAGAGAGAGAGAGAGAGAGAGAGAGAGAACAAGCTGTGTCTTTCGGGGGAGAAAGAGGTAAAATGGAGCAGCCAATGCAGCATGGGCCAGAATTGAGTCTCAGAGAGAGAATTTTCTTTCGGAAACTCCACCTGGAGCAATGCAGCATTTTGGGTACCCAGAGCTACTCCAAGAAATAAATGAGGCTCCTTGCCAATGTGGGCTAAAATCTAAAACATCATCCAAGGAAATCTGCATCACATCCTCTGACTTCTCCACCCCATTCTGCCCTATGGGGAAGGCCCCTAACCAAGACCTCACTGTTCTCCCTTCCCTTTCACACCATCCTCAGTAAAATGAAAATAGCCAACACATGCCAAGCAAGCCTTGCGCTGCATGCTCTGCTATTTTATGTAATATAATCCACATAATAGACCTCCACTCAGGCAATACAGCAGGCTGGGTAATCAGACTGACCCTCTTGCTGAAAACAATCATGAATCCTGCTAACAATTCTAAGACGCTCTTATTAAAGCACTGAAGGCCCTACAATTTAGTAGATCATTATCAGCCCTAATTTAAGTGGAATCAGGAACCTCTGGGAGGTAGGCAGAACATCAAAGCCACTTTTGCTAAGGACGTCTCCCTAACTGAGAAAACTGCTACTTCAATTTTCATGGCCTCCTGGGTAACAGGGGTGGAAGGCAAAGCCCAGGGCCCACCTGAGATAGCGTCTAAAAGGAGACCCCACCCCACCCCCCGTGAATTAGGATGGGACTCTCCCAAAGCTCTACCGCTTTTGGGTAAGAAAACTGGAGTACATTTACTCCATCTTCCCATCCCATGAGATTTTGAGGAAACTTATCTGGGCATTTGGCAGAGGAGGAGAGAAATAAAAGTCTTGAAGAAATGAAAACCACAGCTGGCCTTTGCAGACACTGTTTTCCTAGATTCTCAACACATGGGTGGTCCAATACCTAGAGTGCCAACAAAATGTATACACGTGACTTGTATTCATCTTTTGGTTATGGGTATATATTGAGTATTATGATTTTAATGTAGTTTTTGCCTTTCTTATAATGTATATACTTTTTTTGGCACCCTCTGTATAAATATACATGGTGGCCCTGGAATGGGGGCACCCCAGGCACCTGGAATAAGTAAATGCAGATCTTCCAGGGGAAATCACTTTCATCTCGGCCACAAAGTACTCCCCCCAACATTGTTCCAAAGAAAATGAATTTCTCACAACCAAAAATGATAAAATGCTGAAGGAAACCAAGAGACGGCATATGAAAAGCCATAAAGAATGTAGATATTTAAGTTATCACACACTGATTACAATGTAATTCTTTGCATATTGTGTTTAAGGAAACATAAGATGTGCTTGAAAATACCTATAGAGCAATTCTCAACTGGTGACGATTTTGCTCCTTAGGGCACATTGGGCAATATCCGAAGACATTTTTGGTTGTCACACCTGGGAAGGAGGTGCTGTTCAATAACCCACAGAGCACAAGACGGCCCCCACGTGAATGATTATCTAGGCTAACGTGTCAATAGTGCCAAGTTTGGGAAACCCTGCTGTAGACAGACAAAACTACTACAAAAGATGAAGCAGGTTTGAAAAGGACCCGAGAGAACTCACAGAGATGAGAAATTTAATACTAGGAATTAAAAGCTTAACAGGCAATGGTGAAGGTGATTAGACACAGGGAGGGAAGTAACTGGTAAACTGGAGGGAGGCAGAGACAGTTATTCTCCTCATTTGAGAAATGGGTAAACTGAGGCACACACAGCGCCAGCATGTTGCTTGCTGGGAGGAAGTAAATACACAATGGTATCTGCCTAACTCAGATACATGCTCCTAACCACTCTGCCTTTCTATCTAAACCCAAGAGAATGGTTTCCTCTCCCTGCCTGTGTCTGAATTTCTTTCCCGCTCGCTATTTTCTTTGGCAAAATATTTTGAGGAAAATAGAATTTGTCTAAAATGCCTGACAGACGAAAGACACATTGTGTTGCATTAGCACGCAGGGAACAATGCCTAGGGAAAAAAGCACAGCGATTTCCATCTCTAAAGCATTTACCTTCCATTAACTAATTATGCCCCACAGTTTACTGCGATGGGGCTTGGGGTGTTTATACTGACTAAGAGAAAACAGAATAAATGCATCTATAAAAGCCTTCTCCCTGTGAGCCACTGGAGGCGCGGATGCAGGGTCCAAGGCCATCCCAAATTTGCAACCCAGAATCCTTATTGTAGGATCTTGAACAAATTACTTAACCTATGTATGCCTCAGTTTCCATACACACACACAAAATCCATATATTATATCCTTTATATATTATTCATATATAAAATGTGGATAATAACAGCTCTTGCCTTATAGGCTCCTTGTGAAGATTAAATGAGCTAATATTTTGAAAAGCGTTCAGAACAGTGCCTGGCTTATAGTAAGTGCTAGTTGTTATTTATATCACAATTTAAAAGAATTACTAGGCTGTTGAGTGCAGCGTGGATAGGCTGAGGTTCTACCGGGCAGGGACCAGGTCTGTCTTGTTGACCACGGGATTCTCAGGACCTGGCACTGAGTAGAAAAGTCAGTAAGTGATTTTTGAGTGAACAAAGAATTTCCCCTTTACCTGCCCATATCATTCACAAACATTATGAAAACCATGACTACCATTTACTAAGAATTTAGCCTGGAGCACAACCCCTATTGGGCATATGACATCCTTACAGCAATGTTGGGAGACAGGTGGCATCATCCCGTTTCACAGATAAGGAAACTGAGGGTGAGAGAGGCCCCACAGCCAATGAGTGGAAGAGCCAGAACCTTTACCACATCCACCCTGATTCCCAAATCTAAGTGCTCAGCCACTTCTGCCACCTCGATTCCTCCCTTTAACCTGGCCATCCTCGTGTATTTCCCAGCCAAGTCATATGCCGAGAGCCTTCTTGCTTCTATTTCTTTGTTTCTCCTTTGATCCTGTATCTTCACCTCTCTTCTAGGATCATCCCCTGCTTCTTATGGGAGAAGTGATTTATTTCAGTGCCTCAGTCTCCCTGCTCATAAATAGGATATAGGTGTCTTTCTCATAGAATGGCGGTCAGGATGGGTGAACAGTGCCTCACACAGACCAAACCTCCATAAAGGCAATTATCTCTATTCCACTTGTTGACCAACATTGCCCACCATGACCCTGGGGTTCACCCCTTCCAACCCTTGGGGCTGGTCTCAGTCCTCTGCCTGTTACTTTTCCTTTTCCCAGGCTGACTTATCCAGCAACTTCTCCTCCTCGATGTCTCTGTCACTGCACGTGGACACACACATACACACACACGCACAGACACACACACCCCTCTCTCTCTTCTTGCAGCCTCTTCAGCCACTAAAATTAGCTCCATCCCCATTCCGTGTCCCCAGCGCGCCTGTCCTGGTTTCTCTCTGGGCTCTCAGCCACCTGCGATATTGTGTCTCATGCCACACGCTGCCTTCCTGATGCCACAGCCGTTGCCTAAAACAAGGGGTATTTTGAGACCGGGTGGGGTGGAGAGGGAGGGATTTCACACATGTTCCTACCGGTGTATTTTAAAAAGGTTGATACAAAAGCGGTCTGCCCCCACTGTATCCCTATTTCTAGTTTCAAATGTCATAGGAAAGCTTTAGTCAATGAGACCTATAGGTCCCCCAGGGAGTTAAATCTTGATGTTTCAAAAATGGAAGAATGATGATCCAGCAATTCTACTTCTAGGTTTATACTCAAAAGAATTGAAAGCAGGGACTCAAATAGATACTTGCACACCCAATGTTCATAACAGCATTACTTGCAATTGCTAAAAGGTGGAAACAACTTAAGTGCCCATCGATGAATGAATGGATAAATAAAATGTGGTCCATCCATACAATGGAATATTAGTCAGCCTTTAAGAGGAAGGACATTCCGACATGCTAACACCTGGATGAACCTTGAGGACATGATGCTCAGCGAAATAAACCAGACACAAAAGAACAAATACTGTGTGATCCACGGACCTGAGGTCCCTAGAGTACAGACAGGAAGTGGATGGTGGGCTGGGGGACGGGAATGGGGAGTTAGCATTTAATGGGGACAGTTTCAGTTCGAGAAGATGAGAAAGGTCTAGAGATGGAGGGTGGGGATGGTTGTACAACGATGTGGATGTACTTACTACCACTGATCTGGACACTTAAAAATGATTAAGATCATAAATTTTATGTTTCGTGTATTTTACTACAACTAAAATTTCCTAAAACAGTGAGGCCAACTGGCCAGGAGGAAACAGAACAGGGTACATGGTGGAGGAGGGCAAGTGCCTCAGAGGATTGGGCAGGGGTAGGGACCCTGCTCTCTGACCAGAGCACGGCCTGGATGCTCCTGGGGCATTTTCTGGGACAATTCACTCCATGAATGATTTATTGAGCACCTACTATGTGCCAGTCCCTGTTCTAAGCTCTGGGACACAGCAATGAACAAAACCGATAGAAGTCCCATCTTCATGGGGCTGATATTCTAGTGGGGAAGATAGATGATATCCAAAATAAAAAGAAACAACAACAACAATGTGGTTTTGCATTTGCTTATTAGGGGTGTGGAGGGAGTGGGAGTGTCAGGAGAAGGGTAGGGCAGTTACAGTTGTGAAGGACATTTGAGCAAAGACCCAAAGGAAATGAGGGTAGAGTCATGCTGGGACCCAGGGAAGAGCTTCCAGGTAGAAGTAGAAAGAACAGCTCATACAGAGGCCCTGAGGCTGGACCGTGACTGGTGCGTTTAAGGAACAACGAGGAAGCCTTATGGCTGAAGCTGAGTGAGTGAGGAAGACAGTTAAGGGAGATGAGGGCAGAGAGGGGACAGGGCAGGGCATGTGGGGCCTTGTGGGCCACGGGGAAGACTTGGGCCTTTTCTCTAAGTCGGGTGGGAGCCATGGAGGGTTCTGAGCACAGGAGGATGACGCCAGGACTCAGGAGCTCACAGGCGCCCTCTGGCGGCTTTGCGGGGAACAGACTTCAGGGAGAGGGCAATGGGGGGAGAGTCAGACCAGGGATATGAGGGTGAGTGACGATGGGGGCCAGACTAGGGTGGGGCAGTGAAGGTGGAGAAAAGTGGGGGGACTTCTGAGTAGATTCTGAAGGTGGAGTCAACAGATTTGCTAATAGATTGGATGTAGGGGCTTGAGAAAAAGAGTGGAGAGACCGTAAAGTCTGGGGCCCCAGCATCTGGAAAGATGAAGCAGCTTTTACTGAGACAGACAAGGTGGCAGGTTTGGATGACAATGATCAGAGTTCTTTCGTAAGAGTCACACTCGATTCAACACCTCTGAAACATCAGCTAAAGAAGATGGACCCTCAGAGACGCGAAACCAGCTTCTACCCAGAGCTTTGGGTCAGGGCCTGAGGGTGACCTTGATCTGGCAGAGGAGTGCAGTTCTGACCCTAGGGCCTCGGAGTCTCATCTTCAAATGGGGGTGCTCACAGCCCCAACTTTAGAATCACTCTAAGGCACAAATGAGAGATCTACGCAAAAGGTTCAGACAGCCCCTGGCACATGAAAAGTGCATGGTAAATGAGAGTAATTATTATTAGCAAGAGAAGGGTTGTCGTATATCCAGCTAAACAACCCAGGGCAGCTGGTTAACAGCACCGATCCTGGAGGCAGGCCTCCTCATTGAAGCCCCAATTCTCCCACTTACTAGCTGTGTGGCTTGGAGCAAGTCCTCTAGCTTTTCTGAGCCTCAGTTTTCTCATCTGTAAAATGGGAATGATGACAGCTCACAGTTTATGGGGAGGAAGGAACTGAATGAGATAGTCCTTAGAGCAGAGAGCCTGGCCACACACAGCAAGCATTATATCTGCAGTCACCATCAGTATTGCCTTGTCCCCAAGTGATACAATGGGGACAATGACAATCCCCAAGAGGGATATACTGGGAGGATTAAATAGTTTACTCAAAGTGTTAAGAATAGGACCAGGCACATGGTAAGTTCTCAGTGAATGTCAATGTTGACTCTAAGTGATGCAGGTCCCTCAGCTGGATGCTGGGGAGTCCCACGTCTATTATGGGGGTTTGTCATTGAACCTACAATTTAAAACGTGCAAGCCTCTGCCATTGCTTTAGAAAGGACTAGAGAATGGGAAGTTAGGGGCTGTTCCCCCAGCCCCTGCATTCTCAAAGCCCCCACTGCTCTTGGTACCCAAGGCTTTCCACAATGTCCCCTTGACTGTCATAGACCCCGCAGGAGGCCAGGTTGGGAGCAGATTTTGGGCTGTTTGGGCTTTCTCTGCTGCTTCTCTCTTTCAGAGCAACAAGACTGGAATTAAGGATATCCCGTTCTTCCCACCATCCATCCCTCAGCAATGCCTGGGCAAATCTACCAGAAGGCATGGTTCCCTCTACTACCAGCTATTCATTCATTCATTCACTTATTCACTCAAGAGGGATGTTTATTGAGCCTCATTCTCAGGGTCCGTACTAGACCCTGGGTTCTGTCTTTGCCCTCCAGAAAAAGATCAGTGATTAACCCAGGAAACAATGGTGGTTGGGTTCACACAGGTGCCACAAGATGCACCAAAGCTGGCCTTATGGTGGGCATGGTGCAGAGAGGTCAGGAGGGCTTTCTGGGGACAGCGACAATCAGTATCAGTAAATATGTACTTCCTCGAGTCCCAGGAGTGTCCCATTGGCACCTCAAGCCCCCTCTAAAACCCTGAGACCTCACCATGATGCAGGCACAAATGGGGGGCCTCCTTTATCTTTTTTTCTTTCAGTATCCCAAAGATATTTTCCTAAATTAACTTCTGGAAGTTTTAATGTTCATGTAATTCTTATGAAGCTAAAGTGTTTCCCTTTTGATTAAAAACTTTTTAGGAGCAGAAACACATACAGTAGCCACTCCCTCCCATATCCATGGGGGATACGGTCCAAGACCCCCCAGTGGATGCTGAAACCTTGGATAGTACTGAACGCTATATACACCCTTTTCTTTCCTATGCATACATACCTATGATAAAATTTAATTTTTAAATTAGGAGCCATAAGCTATAACAAGAATAACTAATAAAATAAAACATTTAAAACAATCCACTACAATGAAAGTTATGTGAATGTGGCCTCTCTTACTAAGTTGAAAACTTTCACCTTTTCTCTTAAAGAAAGCACTTGACGGCTTCTCTCTGGCAAATGTGAATTGCCAGCATCACTACTACTCTTGTGCTTTGGGGCCATTGTTCAGGAAAATAAGTGTTACTTGAAAACGAGTGCTGCGATCCCATGACAGTCGATCTAGCTGATCACCGAGGTGGCTACTAAGTGACTAATGGGCAGAGGACGTCTTCAGCTGGGACTTGCTGAACAAAGGGATGATTCACGTCCCAGGCGGGATGGAGAGGGGCAGCGGGAGACTTCATCACGTTACTCAGAATGGCATGAAATTTAAAAGTTATGAATTGTTTATTTCTGGAATTTTCCATTTAATTTAATTTAATATTTTTGAGCCAAGGTAGACCACGGGTAACTCAAACCTTGGAAAGCGAAACCATGGATGTGGGGGGGGGGGGACGCAAAGGTGGGGAGACTACTGTATTCAGAAATGCATATTCTGTGCCTTTAGTGAAGTCACATCCAACTGGCATTCATCATCAACAAAGTCAACTACATAACCTTGGGGCAAAAAGAGAGAAATGCAATTAATTTAAATGGTATTCGTAGTCTTCTGGTGACTCCAGTCAATGAAGTTATTTATGACTGCGTAAATATGAGATACAACATCAAGCTGATTTCAGTGCCCACGTAACGCTTCGAGTGAAAACATCTCAATGTATGATTTATGATTTTAGTGTTTAAAGACGTGAATTCTACGTCCAACATGTCTTCCAAAGCAAAACAAGCCACTTACTCTGTGGGAGAGCCTCTTTTTAATTGGTCAGTGCCCATACCACTCTGGATGTTAAAACGTTAAATATCATGTCTGAGTAAGAGTTAGTCAAACATAGAAGAGAGGGCATATTCCAGACACAGGCAACAGCAGGTGCAAAGGTCCTGGGGTGAATGAGCATGTACTGCTGATGGTGGAGGCTGGGATCCCTTTCCCTATTTTTTCCCTCTAAAATGCAACAGTAGACAAAAGGAACCCTGGCTCTGGACCTGTGTCCAAATCCTGCTCCAGAACTTGTGACCCGTGTGACTTTGGACGAGAAACTTCTCTCTGAGTCTAGTTTTCCTCATCTGTGACAATATTCATGGAGCTCTGGTAAGGTTTGAAGGTGATAAGGAATGGAAAGTGCTTGGCAAACAGCAGGTGCTCAAGTAATACCAATTTCTTTTCTTTGAAGTTGACTTCCCCCACTGGCCTGGGTTCCCATGAACCTGGAATTGCAGGAGAGAATAGTGGTGGGGGTAGCTAAACAAGAAGGCAGAAACAAAAAGAAAGAATTGGAGTGGGAAGGAGAAGGGTGGAGAAAAGGTCTTCATGCAGACGCCTACCAGCCTGGCCTCTGTGCCCCCTAGCTAATAGAATCAGAACAAGGTTTCCATCTAGCTATGATCAAGAGTGGGTGACATTTAAAAAAAAATCAAAAGCCCCAGTTGACACAGAGTCAGGCTGCATGGCTGTGAACTATGCTGGGTCAATGTGGTTGGCAAGAAATCTGTTCTCTCGCTTCAACTGCCCATGAGGGCTCAGAGCACAGGTATCAAGTCGAGATTTGATAAAAGCTGAAGGCATCTGAAGAGGCTGTGTAATCTTCCCCACTTTTATTTCCCAGGTGGCTGCACAACGGGCTTTGGGCTCTCAGCAGAAACTTTGCTGGCATTTTCTGTCCCTTTCACTGTACGGCACGGTAATAATAATATATCACCATCCCTGTTTCATGGTAAGAGTCAGGAATGAAAAGGAAGGGGAGGGTGAGGCACCACTGGCTAACAGAAGTCAGGGCAAAGGGCCTCAAGGGACAGGAATTGGGCTCCAATGAGTAACTTCTTGGACACACACCTTTTGCAATGTGATGTATTGCTTCTCCCACCAAGAGACAGGGTCTCCTGCCCCACCCCTTGAATCTGGACTGGTTTCATTGCTTGCTTTGGCTAACAATGGCCACAGTGAGGGCGTGAGGTTCCTGAGGCTAGCTCTTCAGAGGCCTGTGCACTTCTTCTTTCTCCTAGAAGCCTGCTTCTGCCATGTGAACAAGCCCAAGCTAGCCTGCTGGAGGATGAGACTCCATGTGGAGGAGAGCACAGCAGTCCCAGCCAAGTCCATCCTCGACCAGTCTACAGCCAGCCAACACCCAGACAGGAGAGCCACCCACTGTCCCACAGCTGACCACAGACACATGAATGAGCTCAGCTGAGACCAGATGAAGCACCCAGCTGAGCACTGCCAACCTGCAGAATCATGAGCTAAATAAATACTCTCACTTTAAGATACCAGGTTTCAGCATTGTTTGTTATGCAGCACTATTATGACACTATGTAACTGATACAAAGGGGCATACAGAAGAGAGGGATATAAGGTGAATTAAGACAGAGTTTTAAAATAAAATAAAGTTCTGACTTTAAATCTACCCTCTAACCATAAATAAAATCAAAAGTTAGAGCAGTCTCTAGAATGGTTAGAAAAGTTAAATACTTTCCCAGGCTCTGATGAAGCTAGAGGTGGCCATGTGACATATTTCTGGACATGAGATGTGAGTAGAAGCTCGATGGGTGATTTTGGGGAAAGATTTTGCTTTGCCTGATACAAAAGTTGGTAGAGCTGGATGGAGTCATCTCATCCCTGCTTCTTTCAGCACTGAATGTGGACATGACACTAGAAGCTCTAGCAGCCATTTTGTAACCATGAAGTAAAGGCCAAAAGAATCACAGAGATGCCAGCCAATGCCAACCAGTATCTACCACAGACTTTTTGTAACATGAGAAAGATAAGGCCCTGTTTGTTTAAGCCCCTACGAGTTGGATTTTTTTTTTGTTATTTGCCACTGAATGCACTCCTAATATATCCTTCAAACATTTCCCCATTTTCGGACCGCACAATGGGACTTTGGGAACTACATTTCTCTTTTCTTTTTCAGATATAAATACATAATTTGCTGTGCCATACTCAGTGGAGAGGCAACCCTGCTCATGCAATTTTGTGAAGCCTGGTTTGCTCATTTCTCCCTTTCTGGAATAAATTCAACTCATTTTTGCCAGCCACTGACAATAAAAAATGTTGCTAACTCATCCCCAATCCTGGGTCCTGGAACTCACCTAGATCCTGTTTGGCCTTTCTGTTTCAAATGTCCATGCCTTTAATTTGCTCTGACCTCTGCTGGTCTCTGCACAGAAACCCTCTGATCCACCAGGCCAGGAAGGAGAGAGTTCTTTGTCTTCAGAATATCAATGGAGCCCAAACTCCCCAAAGGTCCAGGGTCTGGCTTTCAGCTGCTCCTCATTTATCCATTCCCTAGAGTGCAGCTGTTCTCACCTACCATTTGGTGACAACAGGATGAGCATTATTTCCTTCTCATGGTTGATGCTGGCTGATGCCTAGAGATGAACTGATTCTGAAAATGCTTCACCAGGAACCTCGCAGTTGAATAACCATTCAGAGCAGACTTAGGTAGGTGTAGCCAGCAAGGCCAAAACCACGTGCTGTGCTGCTGTCCGGCATGAATCACTGCAAACGTCTATGACGTTCTGGCCACAGAACGGTGCTCATTCGGAATGCAGGGCAAGCTGGGAGCCAGAGAGCTGAGCCCCAGAAGGATCCCCCATCCCAGCTCCCTCACTCCTTAGGGGCTAAGTCTGAGGGGCGTGTCCTCCTCGGTCTCCCACAGTTCTCCAGAGAGGTTAAGCAAGAGCTGGTTGCCTACCGGCTGCCTTCCCTTCCCTATCTTAGTCATCCATTCCCCAATCTATGTTTCCTGGGATCTCCAAACTACTGGCCCTCAAATCTTTGTCTCAGGGTTAGTTGGAATTCTGGGTTGCAAAACCCAGAACCTGACTGGCTGTTTTAGGCATAAAAGAGATTTTTAGGAAGCTCAGTCAATAGGAGGCTAGAGGAAGGGGCTTGGAAAATGGGCAGGGGCAATGTAGCCAGACCAACCGCCCACTGCAGCGGGCTGCCACAAAAGGAATCTGGAACCATCCCTTCATCTTTGAGTCACTTACTCTGTTTTTAAATTCCTTGGTGGAGATGCATGGGGCTGAGTTTTAATCAATCACATGTCCTAACTGTCAACGGGTAGAGGAAGGGAGACCCCCCTCCACAAACGCAACTTTCAACCTGTGAGTGAATTGGGGTTCTGTGATCCAGAACAATACACAAAGGCGGGAATCTCCCCTTAGTGGATGCTAGGGCCCCAACTAAGAGCAAATGTTCTCTATAGTTAACTAACTGGTCCATGGAATTAGGCCTGAAGAAGTAGTAATAATTATTATCATCATTATAATTATAGTTATTAGTCTTATAATAGCTAATATCACAGAGCTTTTATTCTGTGCCAGTTTCTAAGTGCTTTACAAGTATTATCTCATTGAAGCCTACCTTTTGAGTAGATAGAATTGAGTAGGTAGAATTATTATTCCCATTTCACAGATGAGGAAACTGAGGCCCAAAGAAACACCACATCCCTTTTTCTTCAGACCATGCACTGGTAAATACCATCCATTAACCTGACCCACCACATGTCAGACACTAACTCATTAACCTTTAAAACTACTATATAAGAGAGAGAGTGTTATTATTCCTGGTTTCCAAATGAGGAACTAAGATTCAGGGAGGTCCACTCACTTGCCCAAGGTCACACAGCTTGGAACCGGCAGAGCTAGGTTTTGAGTCTGTTCAAACTTCAAAGCCCGTGGTCTTAAATTCCATGTGTGTCTCCTGGCTGCCCTCTCATCTTCAGCTGCCCTCACAAGCAGCAGCTGGTTGCAGACTAATGTTGCAACTCAAAGGCTCTACCTGAGTATCTGTTAATATAGATTTCACACATCTGAAACCACAATATATCAGACATGTCACTCCTGAGAAGAGATCACGTAGAGTTGTACCTTAGTTTCTGCTATCCTGGTGGATCATATCCTACCTCTACGAGAGAGAGAGAGAGAGAGAGAGAGACAGAGAGAGAGAGAGAGAGAGAGAGAGAGACAGAGAGACAGAGAGACAGAGAGAGAGAGACAGAGAGAGAGACAGAAAGAGAGACAGAAAGAGAGAGAGAGAGTTTCTCAAGTGCATTTCTTGTATATTACCAAGTAAAACCACCCCAAATATACGTGCCATGTTCCAAGAGAATTTGTCCAGATGTTTTGGTATGCTGTAACTAGAATTTGATTTATGGAGAGATACATAATAATATATGAGGCCCATTTTCTTCATGTTTCTAAACATGTTCACCATCTCACCTTTTGGAAAAAAAATTCTGTAAAAGAGAGGAAAAAGACCCAGGAAATCAACGTATTCCCCAAAAGGGACCACCTAACCCATCATATCTGTGGCATATGGTGGAAACCACCAAATGTTTCTTCTTTCCTTGCCTTGTCCAACTTCCCAAATTGGAGGGTCAGGCTGACTGCTTTCTTTTCTTTTCAATCAGACCTGTGCCACCAAGGTTTCATGCATCCCCAACTTTCCTGTGCACAACCCTCTTTTCTTCATGATCACAAAGTGCCAAAGCCCCAGGAGGTTTCTTCTCACTTCTGATGTAATCCCTAGAGCTGACTACAGCTTGCTGTCTTCCTAACTACCTGTCATCAGCATCATCCCATTTCCTTCCCGGCTTCTCTTCCTCCCTCCGGTCCCCAAGTGTGGGTACTTGTCTGACCCTGGGTTCCTCTCTGTCCCACCATCATGCCTACAGGCCTCAGTCGCTTTCCAGTTTTAATCAACCTCTTTGTGGATGACTCGCGAACCTGAACAGGCCAGTCAAACTTTCACCACTTCTACGTCGGCCTGCTAAACAATGTTTCAACTTCTACGTCTCAGAGGGGACTCAACACGACTAAGTTTTCACTAGAAGTGCTCCATACCCTCCAAAGGCACCACCATTATACCACTTAGTTGACTATCACATTCTGGAATGTTCTTTTTTTCTGGTGAAAAGGGCTTTAAATCCGTCCTTTCCTTCCTATTTCCATTGTCATCCCAAATCATCTTGATTCTATGTCTTACTCCATCACAGTCAGGAGTCCTCTTCCTTTACCTCCCCCCTTCCCCTTCTTTCTCCTCCTTTTGGCTATATTTTATTGAGCCCCTACTATATATTAAGAGATATCCCATCAATTCTTCACTTCAATCCAATAAGGTAAGTATTAATATGAGCCTCACTTAACAGATGAGTAAAATAAGAACTAGGGAGACTAAACCATTTGCCTAAAAGTCACACATCTTCGAAATGGCAGAGTCAGGATTTGAACCCACATCTCCAAAGTAATGTTGTGTCTTACATGGGAAAGTTAAGTTCTGGTTCTGAAGTTAGTGCTCAAGGGAAAAATTGCATGGACTCAAAAATACTCTTGAAAAGCCCTTAAATCATCCATAAAGTTCAGTCTACATGGTTTTATGTATTTAAGCATGAATAACAATAAGTGTGTTTCATGTGTACAGTAATATGTGATCTAAAAGATTGAGAATAGTATCCCACATGTGACAGACACTGCTAACTGTCCCCACTGCCATCTCCCTCTCCCATCTTACTTATAGGCAGAGCCCGCCTCCCAGAAAAAGGCAAAAATGCCAGATACTCAAGTTTCTAGTCTTCTCTGAAGACTAGATGTAGGGGGAATAAGATATAGGGGAAAATTTTGGGAAAGATTTTTCCATCTAGATAAAAAGAGGAAAGCCTCCAATGAAAGTTCTCTCTTCCCACCATTGCTTTCCTGATTTTGGATCATGAGAGGAGGAGATGTGGCAGCTATTTTGCAGGCTCAAGTTGACAAAGCATGAAGTCAAAATTCAACACACTAAAGAAAGTGGAGTGGAAGATGGAAGGACATCACTGAGCCATTCAACTAATCCTGGTCCTCTGATGTGTGCATTTCTAGGTCAGGAGACCAAACCTCTACTGAATGCTAAAAGCCCCTTCTAGCTTTGTCTTCTGTTACTTGCAGAGAAAAACATTCCTAACTGATCTGACTGAACGGGGTTCTACGAAGAACACGTATCATACATGTTCCTTGGAAAAAGCTCACAAAATGGAACGGCAGGTAGAAATGACCTCACAATTTAATTCTTACATTCTTTCTTTTTCTTTTTGCATGTGTGCCAATGACATATCAATGATTTTACGTAAGTCAAATTTGCACAGGATGCAATTCTGCTACACGCTTCGCAGTTTCGGCTTTGGAAACATTCTATCTGTCTAAACTCCTCGGTCTAGTTCACAAAGACCTCCCTGTCTGACCCCTCCTGTCCACTCAATCGTATAATTCTTCTATTTAACATCCCTGGAATACCAACAGGAAGCGAGGGAAAAAACCAGCCACATTTTAGTACCCAGAACAGGACTTAAAAATCTTAGGTTTCCTTCCGGCCTCTGTCCCTGATGCCAGAGTTTTGTGTCCTGAAATTCTCTAGGTGGCCTTCAAATGTGCCTGTGAACAGTAAAAACAAAATAACCCATGCCTGTGCCTCTTCTGTACAAAACAAAAAACGCAGAAAACAAACAATTCCCCCCAGCCCAACAAAACAAAAAAACACCATTTGACTCCTAAACTCAAAGCTTCTTAGGGCTGAAGGGAGTAAAGTATTTGATACTCTTTAGCCTATGATGTCTCCAAAAGAAGGTTACAAATAGGTGAATTACACACTTAGAAAATATACTCCAGCTGCCTGGTTCAGTGTGCAACTGGCACAACCATACACAGCAGGCCCGAGAACACCCCTGCTCAGACGGTCCTGTTTCCACACAAACCTGTACATATTTGTGCCACCTTATTAATATCAAGTAGCTAACAAAGCTGACTCCAAAGGAGTTTTAGTCCATTCAGAGCTACAACACATAAGATATGCCATAACTCCTGGGGTGGAACCACAATCATGGGCAGGCATACTCCAGCCATAGTACGTGCAACAGTTAAATCAACACTCTCAACTGTACCATCTCATCAAGACCAGCTGACAGGCACGGGCCCTCCAGCAGGGGCTTCCCTGCCTCAAGAAGCAGAAAACTGCCCTCAGTATAATGTCCAAAACATTTATTGAGCACCTACTTTGTGCCAGGCACTATTCTAAACACTGGGGAATACAACCATGAGCAGAAGAGACCAAATTCCTGCCCTTATGGAGCTGACCTAGTGGATGAGACAGGCAAAAAAAATAAGAAAAATATCCAGTGTGTCAGAAAGTGTGGTCAGTGCATGGAAAGTAAATCTAAATAGAAGAAAGAGAACAGGAAGTGTTGGGAGAGTGTTGAAATTGTAGATAAAGGCCAGGGGACATTGGCGTAAAGTCTTGACGATGAGGGAATGGATTGAGCAATTTTGGGGAGAAGAGCATGCCAGGCAGAGGGAACAGCAAGTGCGAAGGCCCTGAGGTGGAAACTTGCCTGAAGTATTCAAGGCGTAGTGAGAAGCCCAGTGCAGCTGGAGCAGGATGAGAGGAAGAGGGTGGAGGGTAATGAGGGTGGGAAGCGATGGAGACGGATCGTGCAGGGTCCTTGTGGGCCACAGTGAGGACTTTGGCTTCTGTATGGAGTGAGATGGGAACCAATAGGGTGATGAGAATAAAAAAGTAATGTGATCTAATTTACGTGTTAAAAGGCCCCTCTTCTGGCTCCTTGTGTTGATAACAGGCTGAGGGAGGGGGGTAGAAGCAGAGAGACCTGGGAAGAGGCTGCTTCAACAACCCAGCTAAGAGATGATGATGGCTCAGCTTGGGGTGTGGCAGTGAGATGGGAGACGTGGTGAGACCCTGTATGTATGTTAAAGAAAGAACCTATAGAATTTGCAGAAGGACTGCCCATGGGGTGTGTGTGAGAGGGAGGAAGTGTAGAGATTTTTGGCCAGAGCCCCTCGAAGGATGGCGCTGCTATTCAATGATACAGGAAGAGGAAATGATAGGAAGATACTCAGGAGCTCAGTTTTGGACATCCTGAATGTGAGATGCCTGTGAATTCTTCCTTAAGTGGGCACTTTGAGAGAGCTCCAGGCTGGAGACATCAGCATAGCAGGTACTTAAACCTTTGAGGTTGCATGAGATCACCAAAGGGACCGTTACAGCCAGGGAAGTCAAGAAAAGCAGGGCTTTCATTTTCCTAGGACAACCCCAACCCCAGTCTCAGCTTTAGCACTCTACTGCGTGACCCCGCTGAAAGTAAGGGCCTTTCGTCTCTGGGTCAGGTCCAGGTCCTCCCTGAGAGCTCTGACACAACGGAGCATCTCCAAGTCCTGCAGCTCCTCCCTTCACCAAGCAAAGCACAGTGTCTCTCACTTGGCAGCCTCTGCCTTGGCCCCAGGCACCCACTTGCTTCCCACTCTGCTGAGATTTCCTCTGCCCGCCAGGCAGCCACCAGGCAGAGAGAAGTCATTAGCCCTGCAAACTACAGAGGCAGCGGCCAGATGCCTCTCTAGAGGCAGGCTGGAGTTTGTCATAGCAATTCAAGAGGACAAGACCTCAATCAGTCCCTAAACCTGTGGAGAGATGGATGGCAAGGTCTTCTCCAGCCACACAGGGAAAATGGCCAAGAATCTCAGTACAGAAAAAAACGTCACCTGGCCATCTGGCCCTCGCACTGCCCGTCTTCACCTCAGTGAGGGCGGAGGGAGAAAGGAGGATGCCGTCAGACCAGAGCGTGCGAGTGCTGTCCAGGGTGCTGAAATGTATCACCCACTAGGCCTCCAACTACCGCCCGTTACGTTCAGTTTGGGAGCCTCTGAGAACAGAGTCAAGACAAGAGTTTTTCGGAGGTGATCCATGGAATTGCAAGGGACGAATTACAAGTTGGTGAAGCGTTCACGAATGAATGGGTTTCACTGTGAGCAATGGGACTCAGTCCTGCAGAGAACCCTTTGAGACGTTGCAGAACACACTTCGGAGTTTTCTACTGAGCAATGGGGAAGCCAAGGTATTTATACACTGACTCCTTTGCTCATTGGTTAAAGACTGCTCCTGGGGGTGCTTCATCTGTCATGTGGTCTGAACAAGCTCCTGCCATGCTGGGGAAGGCCCTCCAACAGCGATGCTCAAAGATGAGTGTTGGAGGTGGAAAGAGGGTCGCTTGCATGGGAACTGCCCACCACACACTTCACCAACTCCCATTTATGAAGCACTCAGAAAGGTCCAAGGGCTCAGTTCACAGTATCTGCCATCTATACTGCTTTCTCTCATCTCTACCGCAGCCTGAATAGGTAGACACTACCATCACTCCCCTTTTCCACGGGAGAAAAACAAGGTTCAGAGAGATTAACTCACATTCTCGAGTCCACCACGGCAGGACCCCTCTGCCTCTGAAGTCCAGGTCTTAACCATTGGGCTCTGCAGATCTCCCATTTCTGGAAATCTCTTTTGCCCATTTTCTGTGCCACAGTGGAGCCCAAAATGGGGGAGGAATGGAAGAATCTCCCTGACTTCCCTGGAAAACGTGACTTTAGGGAAATGGTGTAGGACTCAAGAAAATGAATTCTGGAGCTAGATCTGCCTCAGTTCAAGTCCTGAATCCAATATCCGTGACGAGGGTGACCGTGATCAAGTTATTTAACCACCTACGAGCCTTCCTTTCTTCATCTGTAAAATGGGGATGAAAATAGTACTTAACCCAGAGGGCTGTAAGAATTAGCTGAGCAGATATGAGGTCTGACAATTAAATTTGCAAACCTGTTGCAACAATGTTGCTAACCTTTTTTTTGTTTTTTATCCGAGGGATTATTCATTATGAAGTTGTGCCAACTGGACACACAGTTCACCAAGGTTACTATTTGGAAGTGCTGAAAAGGCTGCATGAAAAAGTTAGACGACCGGAACTTTTTGCCAACAATTCATGGCTCTTGCATCACGACAATGCACCAGCTCACAGGGCGCTGTCTGTGAGGGAGTTTTTAGCCAGGAAACAAATAACTGTATTGGAACACGCTCCCTACTCACCTGATCTGGGCCCCCGATGACTTCTTTCTTTACCCGAAGATAAAGGAAATATTGAAAGGAAGACACTTTGATGACATTCAGGACATCGAGGGTAATATGACTTCAGCTCTGATGGCCATTCCAGAAAGAATTCCAAAATTACTTTGAATGGTGGACTAGGTGCATAGCTTCCCAAGGGGAGTACTTCGAAGGTGACCATAGTGATATTCAGCAATGAAATACATAGCATTTTTTCTAGGATGAGTTTGCAAACTTAATTGTCTGACCTCGTATATATGTATGGTAGCCTTGTAAGTTCCAGTTTGACAATGTTGCCACTGGTATTAATAACAGGCATTATGTTCAAAAGGATACTAGGCTGAATACAGCCCTTTGTCCGAACTTAACTCAGGGTTACCGTAGTTTTAGGGAAGTGTCCTACTAAGGCAGCTGAGGTCCTGATCCACTCTTTACTAGCCATGGGGCACCCTGCAAGTAGTTTGACCTCTGAGCCTCAGATTCCTCTCTAAAAAAGGCTTGTGAAACTGACAGCGTGCACAAAATTGTTAATATAATGCTGGCACTTAGTAAGTGCTCGAGAAATGATGAGAATAGCAACCATGGCAGCCAACATTATCATCACTATCACTGTTGTTACGAGATGGAGAAACTAGCTCCTGCTGCTAGGAAGTGAGGCAGTTCATGATGGAACATAGTTCTGCAAATATCCTGACAACCAAATGCTCTGAACAATCAAAAGGTCTATGCTCTCTCAATGATAAAACTCTGCGAAAGACAAAAAGCATTTGTGCCGCAGTAAGAAATCCTTTTGGTGTCAAGGGTGACTGATTCACTGGGGGGGGGGGATTAATGCAGAGAAATATTAAAATAAAATGCCGATGGTACTTATAGGAGCTGTTAGTTGGCCTTGTGAGTTAGAATGCTGGCTGTCTTTTGTTGTGATTAGAATGCTGTTTATATTTGCAGGCAACTCAGAACAGCTCCACGGCAGGTGAAGGAAGGCAGAGAAGCTGAGCAGTGACTACATGTGTTTGATCAATTAATCAAAATGGGAAGATAGCCTGAGAGGTATGTAACTCTGGTCAAGTCATTTGGACTTCTGTGGACCTCAGTTCAACTATATAAAAGGGGGTATTGGGATTACTCTGAGCCCCCCTTCTATTTCTCTGGAAAGGGGCCACAGGCAGGGTACATGGGGGACAGAAGGACGGAAGAGAAGACAAGCTCTGATGGCATAACCCCAGGGGTGGCATTCATTATCTACACCACTCCTACTGCCCCCCAAACTGGGGTTTTAGGCTCCTTGACATTAATATACTTTCCGATTTTGTAGGATTCCTGATTTGCCAACATCTGAGTGTGACTTTGGGCAAATTACTTAGCTTCTCTGTGTTTTAACTCCCTCATGAGTGATATAAAGGAGTTGGATCTGCCAAAATTTATTGAGCCCTAAAATTCAACGATGCTATGAAACCAAAGTCAGGGTCCTTCCCTGCTCGTCCCCAAATATTTGGGTCTTTTCCTCGCTTCTGATCCTCAACAAAACTGCCCAAAGCCTGGGGCAGTTCATAGGACTTTCCCAAAAGGAAACTTCATTTTTAGAGTCACAAAATGTTGGAGTTGGCAAGGACCCAGAGCTCATCCGTCTCCTGACTTAGCAGATGTCAGGGTATCTGTCAGACTCCTGAAATGTTTGACTATTGCTACCAATGCAACAGTCCCCAAGTCCTTAAACAGCTTGGTGAATTTCCCAGAACACTCTGATTATCAGAAGTGTTACCGTTTCCAGCTTAGCAACCATTTATTTTACTGAGCAGGTATGGGGTGAAGTCCGTGAATACAAAAACAACTCTTTGCTCCCACCCTAGCCACGTTCACAGTCTCTTTTCTTAACTTGCACAATTGTATTATTTGACCTCTTAGGTGTTTATATATATATTTGCGCATTACAGTAAAAGCTCTATTATCTCAGAAAAATAGCCAAGCTTCTGAAATCTTTCTCTTCCACATTTTCAGTTTGAGAAGCAGTCCTTCAAATACAATGGAAGTACGCTTTAAAGGAGTTTGATAAAATTTACAAAGTTAGAATTTCTCTGAGGCCTTGAACTATACAGAATAAACCAAAAAATCCATGGATAAGATCTCTTCCACCAAACTTCACACAAGAAGAAGGCAAAAACCTTGGTAACCCATGAAAAATAAATGGTGTTTTAATGCTGTGGTTTGCTTAGAAATGTGAGAAGACAATGAGTTAATCAGAAAGTGCTCATTAAGCCATCTTTGTCTCAATGTCAAATTAATACACTCAAGTCCCCTCCCCCCAGAACATGGCATTAAGAGTTTACTGCATTTCCCTCTCACTGACATTGAGCCAGAGGCTAGGTTTGCAGAGCTTTCAGCCTCCTCTCCCTGTTTCTAGCTTATAACCCAACAGGAGACTAAACAGTCCTTGGAATTTGAAGTAATGAAACTTGAGCTGTGTGCCTGATTTGGAAGGAGACAGAACCACCAGACAATAATGAAGAACGGGTGATTACTGGAGAAGTAAGCGCAAGAAAAATAAGGGAAAAGAATGCAGGAAAAGGAAAGGAAAGGAGAAGGGGATAAGAAAGAAATAGAAACCAACAATAGTGACTCCTTGTTGTTTAAGGACCAGGACCCCTTGAGAATCTAATGAGAACTACACACCAGACACACACACACACACACACACACACACACACACACACACACACAGTTTTTGCGTGCAATTTGAGAGGATTCATAGATACAACTATGGGCTTCCATCTTTAGGATCTAGCTGCCCCAGATGAAGAATTTCTCCTCTAGAGTCTTATCAGATGTCAGGAAACTAGAAAAAGAAAAAGACCACTGTTGTAACCAAGGACCAGATACAAACATCCAAGTGGCAAAGTGACCCATCGAACGTCCACCTTTCAATGTACTTACTGGTCGCTCACTGAGACTTACTACTCAAAGGTAGACAAGCTTCCCTAGGTGTTTCAAGAACCAAGTTATAAAAAACTAGGGGTTTTTAAGGCTCCTTCCTGTCAGCCAGGTCAAGCCAGCTCCTGCCGGCAAAACCTAGCCCCCAGGGAGCATAAATTGGCACAACCACTTTGCAGAGCAATTTGGCTATATGTAGTGAAACTGAGGGTGTGTATGGTACACGACTCAGCAATTCCACTCCTGGGGATATGCCCTAGAGAAATCTACTCGCAAGAATAAGGGGACAGTTTGGTTCAAAATAGCCCAAAGCTGGACACCAACCCCAATGGATAAACACCTGGTAGCACGAATATTCACGCCGTAGAATACTATGCAGCAACGAAAATGGGTGAAGGAGACCTAGTCTTGTCAATCAGATGCATCTCATGTTGAGAGCAAGAGGCAGGTGGTAGAAGAAAACATTTATAGAGAAACTTAAAGCACGCAAAATAATACCGTGTGTTTCTATACATTTCTTATATCTCTATATAATAAAACGATAAGTGCATAAATGGACATGATAACCAAAATTCAGGAAAGTGCTTCTGGATGGTGAAGAGAAAGGAATGGGGCCAGAACAGGGAACACAGGGACTTACACTGTATGAGAAAGGTTCACTTTGATGGCAGGTGGCTCCATCACGACCCTGCCCTCACTTCCTGCTCTATCCCTCCCTCACTCCACTCCAGCCACCCGGGCCTTCACTGTTCATCAAACACAGTCCTGCCTCAGGACCTTTGCACTTGCTGTTCCCTCTACCTGGTACTCTCCTCCTTCAGCTCTCCTCACCTCCTTTAGGTTTTCATTCAAATATCATCTTCCCAATGAAGACAGGCTTCCAGCCCTCCTGCCCAGAATACATCCCACCCCTTCCCTGATTATTTCTCTGGAGCCCTCAATACCATCGAACACACTAGCTATTTCATTCATGCATTTTTTTCTTTCTTCACCGCTAGAATATCAGTTCCACAAGAGGAGAGATTTTTCTGTTTTCTTCACTGCTGTGTCCCAATGCCTGGGGTATAGAAGGTGCACACTAAATATTCACAGAATGGATATTTGCACACACAGGTATTTGTTATATTATCCTCTACTTCTTTTGGAATGTCTGACTTTTTCTATTATGCATTCTTAACAACAACAAGTCAGCCCCTGGGCTATTTGACAGACGAGTTTCCTAGCAAGCTAAGAGAAAAGTGCCCAACATGATGATATGTCTCTGGAACCTGAGAAGGTCCCAAGCAAGAGGACAGTGGACACAGCAACAGAGGTCCTTCAGGGAACACCCAAGCCTGCTGGAGCGAGCCCAGAGCCCTCACAACAGGCGTCTCACATCCGGCTGCCTCTACTGAAACAGCCCCATATGACACAGCTCCTACTGTGAGAGCCATCATTGCTGTGGACAACCCATGTGCTGAAAACCTGAACTATGAGATCCCAGCCGACACAATAAGGGTGGTAAGACCCATAACATCTGCCAGGAGAGACAGGACCTGGAGCAGCAGCAGAGCCTAGAAGAGAAATACGAACCCAGAGAGGATTATGAGCCCATAGAGAACTATGAGGAAGGCTCCCCACGAAGCGCGTCTTGGAAGATAAGAACCAGACTTAGCTCATGGGAGAAGAGTGGACGGGCAGGGGAGGCAGACATCAACACAAAATGGTAGTATCTATACTGGGATCTGATAAAGGGCTTTGGAGTCTGTGAGGGAGGCTGGCCATGCACCAAACCCATTTCCCTTTCCTTCTGTGCACAGTATCACACTTCCCAGCTTCCCTTGCAGTGATGTGTGGGCATGTGACTGACTTGTAGCCAAAGGCCTATCACTGGAATACATGCCAGGTTCCAGCCAGGCTCATACAACCTCCTAAGTATCACCTTCCATGCTTGTTTCTTTGCCATGGTTTCATGCAGACAAGCACAGAGTTCTTGGAAGCTGTGCTTCAATAATGAGGAACCATCATGTAGCAAGGGCCGGGGGCCTTCCATCCCTGGAGGAGAGAAGCCTGCCAAGGAGGAACAGCTGTTTTGGACTTTCAATGAGTGATAAATATACTTCTGTTGTGTTTAAGTTGTGAACTAGCTTTTATACTTTGTTATAGCTGCTAGTGTTACCTTACACAGGGTCTTTGGTGGAAAGTGTATACACATCCACCTTTCAACTACGGTTCATTGTATATAGATTTGAATACTCTTCAAAGACAGTGACTGCACCTGATCTAGAATGATTATCTCCACAGTCCTACCACATTCCCTTGTACCCAGAAGTCCTCAACAAACACTTACCAATTTCAAATAAGGGCAAGACGCCCCCAGGCAAAGCAAAAGGGCCATGCACACACAATAGTTAAAAACTTGACTTCTGGAATCACATAATCTTAGTTTCAAATCCCAGCTCCATCACTTACTAGCTGGTTGATCTCAGGCAAATTCCTCTCTGAGCTTCCAAGTCCTCAGTGGTCACATGGGAATATTAATATTTCCTAATTCATTGGGTTGTTGTGAGGATTAAATGAGAGGACGCACATAAAGCACTTTGGAACTCTAATAAGCTATTATTCTAATTGTAACAGAAAGCATCTGCTGTAACATGCAGCCGAGATTTGGAGGTGGAGTGGAAGAAGGCAGAGAACATGGGGGCTCAGGCTTCCCAAGCCCAGCCTGAGCCACACCAACTGTTATGCTTCCAAAGTCCTTGGAATTCAAGCTAGTTCTAAGAGACACAGCACACTCCACATACCCTGTCAGCACCACCACGAAGTCCATCACGTTCCAACCATTTCTCAAGTAAGAGCCTTTGTGGAAGGCAAACCCAAGGGCGATGATTTTGATGCCAGCCTCGAAACAAAAAATTCCAATGAAGTACGGTTCTGTGTCATCCTAGAAGGGAGACAGAGTAAGGTCAAGGTCTTTGGCACAATCAGAGAACCAGCCCACCTCCCCTTGCCTCTCCGGACCTTCCAGCACTCACTGCCTCCCAACGAATCTTTCCTGGAGTTCTCTTAACTGAAGGCTTTTGCAAGAGAAACAGATGCATGAAGAAGACACCCTCCTTCTTCCCTTTTGGCCAACTTCAGATACTATTTGGCCAAGTAGGATTATTTGGAATGGTGCCACATACAACAGCCACTGGTCACATGTGGCTGTTTAAATTTTAAAAATGTCAATGAATTTGAATGAAATAAAGTGAAAGACTCAGTTCTGCAGTCACATGAGCCACCTTTCCAGTGGCTTCCATATTGGACAGCACTGATGGAGAACATTTCTATAACTGCAGAGAACTCTACCAGGAAGCACTGGGTTAGCCTGTTAACTCATCACACACATCTCTCAGGTGCTGTGCACCGACCTCTCCCCCAAATCTGACACTCGTGATGGTTCTCAGCTGGCATGCACCAGCACAGATATTCAGGTTGCTAAGACACTGGAATAAACACTCCTGCGCTGGCTGGCAAACTGCCAGGGCCTCCGCCCCAGCCTTTCGCTGGATTTCCCGCCAGTTCCAGATTTCAGGTGATAAGTCTACAGTATTTAAAATTAAACTATAAGCTCCGCTCCATCAGAGCCCCTACGTGGACGTTTTCCCAGCTGTTATGACAATGTTTCTCAGGCTTCAGTCATTTGCATTCTGCCTTCATTTTTTTTTAATATCATGATAGCTTACCATGGTACTATTTGCTTATTAATCTTTCAATAGACTCTTTTCACTTAGCTTCATCTCAAGCAAAAAGAAAACAAAAAGTCTTGACATCACAGTTCTGCTAGGCTAGTTCTATTTTTTAGAATACACACTATCACACATAACTATATCATAATGCATAACTAAAAGTCTTGAGGCCATCCAGAGTGCATGGACTAGGAACGAGTAGATTCTTATACCCCCCCTCTCTACCTTGGAGCTATTACAACTGGTTCTAAAAAAGTGACAGAGAGGAGAGAAGTCTACTCCACTGCACTGTCAGCATGGCAGAAGGGGACCCAGTGAGCTGGGAAGATCAAGAAGGTTATTAATACTAATTTTCAGCTCTTCAGAGTTTCACCAAATGAGCAACTTTGAACGAGGATTCAAATGTCCTCCAGAGCTAACATCCATGTATAGGAAACACAGGGATGGAGAAACAAGCTAAATGGCATCATAAGCAAGCCACCAGACAAAAATCAGAATGTGGGACACTCCTCAGGGCAACTGGACTGGCTTCTGCAGTTAGTCAATGGTAGGAGAGAATCTATTGCTCTGGACTAGACA